>NW_022196111.1:0-354509 GCF_008641045.1 Pistacia vera | reverse complement strand
AATATCACATGCTACTTTATTGTCACAATATCACTGAATTGGTTGATTAGATGGATAGTCAAAATCTTGCAAGAAAAGTCTTAGCCACAAAATTTCACAACCCCTAAATTCTGCTTCAACGCTTGAGCATGCAACAACATTCAGTTTTTGCTTCCCCACACAACTAGATTACCACCTAGAAAAATGAAATAACCCAAAGTGGATCGCCTGTCATCCACTGCTCCAACCCTATCAACATCAGTATATCATCCACATTTTTGTAATCCGCATTTTTAGTGAACAGGATTCCCTTTTCAAGAGCATATTTTAAATATTTGAAAATACGCATGACTGTGTTCATATGTTGTTCTCCAGGATTATGCATGAACTGGTTGACAATACTCAATGCATAGGCAAAGTTAGGCCTAGTGTGTGACAAGTACATCAATCTTCTCACAAGTCTTTTGTCTCTCTCTTTGTCAACTGATACTTGATCAGTCTTGATACATAATTCATACTTGATCAGTCAAATGATGTGGCAATCCTTTACTTGAGGGAAAAATTAGTGGATAGGAATGCCTTAATTATGAACGGTGAATATTTTCAAAGGAGATGTATTACTCATATTTTGAAGTAAAGGATTATATTTGCCGAATTCATAATTCGGTTAAGTATGTGAGAAGTTTTCCCGCTAGAGCCTAAGCATTTGAAATATGTGTGAAAGAAGAAATGATAGCTTATAAAGGTGTTGTGAGTCTTGATGTTTCTACTAGATGGAACTCCGTTTTTCTCATGTTAGATGTCGTAATAAAATTCAAGAAAGTGTAAAACACCCCTCCAATCAAGTATCCTCTGAATATCCCTTAATGAGAATCACGGGGATACATGTCTGGAGAACGAGTTGTATTTAGAAGAAAAAAAACCTGTGTAAGGATAATAATAATAATATCTAAAAATGCATATAAAATGTCACGCAGGATCCAAACTGATAATTCAGAAACTTTAAACATATTTGTTAACAATGAAAGTGTGAGCGCTAATCGGTCAGTAAGGAATGATCCATTGCATTCTAAATGTGCTATTTGACCCTCATTTAAACATATTTATTAACACACCACTTATCTTTTATATCTAGGGATAATTCCACCCCCCCCCCCCCTCTTTTTCCTTTCTATTTTATATGTCTTTCATCATTTTATCCCATGGCTATATAAACATAAATGCATACACATACAAATAAGTATGTAAACATAGTACACACACATTACATGTCATGATATAACATCTAAATATCATCTAACATGAGTATAAATCATCTCATGATGTAAATAACATCATAACCCATGTAGTGCAACTAAATGCATATGAAGCATTTAACGTGTAGCCGATCGGACTTTTCTTAGCGTCTTAAGCACTTCTATCATCTAGCCTCAAATTCATCTAGAGCTTATATCATCGGGAGTCGTGCTTACATGTTATTTAACATCTAAAGCATATATTCATCTTTCCTCAACAGGTGTATGAGGATATGCTTACGCGTTTCCCATCATGTCTATATGCATCTCTAACATTTTATGGCATGTAAATACATATTTTGGTGAACTTAATATTTTAATTCATCTATGGATTATCAATCCATTTACATTACCTCCTGCTCACATACATCATCTTAAAATATGTATTACATTGCATCTTCATGCCATTTCATAACATTAATCATGCATTGACATCATGACCATGTATATCTTTCAAAGATCATCTAACTAACGGATAAACATTAGTACATGGCATAATTACAACAATACATTAATAATTAATTCATAATCATAAGAATTGATCATGTTAAATCTTAAACTTTAATAACCAGAAGTTTATACTTCAGGCCATTTTCCATCCATTTCTCAAATGAATTGGCTCTTGGTATAAACATAAAAGTTATAGGTCTATGTCTTAAATTTCTAATGCTTCAAGAATCATCTCACTTTGATTTTTATAACTCAAATTATGGTCGAAATACTGAAGTATGTTTAACATAACCCATAAGCTTACCAAATCCAAATTTTTCATATTAAGTATGCCACATCAATTCCTATTGACAATTAACCAATAGGTCAACTTATGGATCAAATAAACCTCCCCTTAATAGTCTTTAACATCTTAAAGGAAGTGTAAAATCTCATTCCTATATCAGCCATTATTTGTTATAACATTGTACTAATGCAACAACACCTCACACTTCTAATAGCAACCATTAACACCCATGTGGCCTCCAATACTACAAGTTTTGCCACAATCAACTCCCACACTCATTTTCTTCAATCAAGGTAACAACTCATAAAACATAATAGCAATAACTTCATGTATGAATTTTAAGGCAATAAGTAGAATAAATGAGTTCAACTACACTTCATCATAATTCTATGCCTTAAGGCCTTAATTTAAGTTTCATAAAAATCTACAAACCCTAGCATAATTCCTAAAGTCATGGGAGTTTCTTCCTCACCTTTTTAAAGAATTCCTCCATAAATCCTTTGCCTTTGTCTTCTTTTACGCCTTAATCCTTAAACCCTTCAACTTGAAGATCCAGGCTCCTATCTTGTTCTCCTTGAAAAATTATGCAAAACTCCTTTAAACATTAGAGAAAGAAAGCTTGTTTCATGGAAGATTTGAGAGAAAATGGAGAAATGTTGAAGAAATGCTCTCTCCCTTGGCTTGAACGATATCATCTCATTTATAGGAAAATATTCATTTATTTTCTAAACTTTATACTATTGGCCCATTATTTTAATTATATAACTCATAAGTCCTTAATTCTTCATAAGAACATTTGGTCATTTCCACACTAACATGTTATTACTTAATTAATGCCATTAAATGCAATTCCACTCATCCTTGACTTTTTCAATGCTTTCCATAGGAAAAGTGACTATTTTGCCCCTAATGCCTTTCTATGGATAATTGATTCATACTGTTCCAATGAATGACTATTTTGCCCTTAGTTAGATTTTATGCTTTTTAACATAAAATTAACATCTAAAGGACTATTTTGAGTTAGGAACATACCTTTGACATCTTGGTTATTACATTTAGCTTTTGAAAGGTTGGAAGATGAGGACCCATCTATAGTATTGATTGTCAAACGAAACTTCTTCAACTGAGGATGGGGGAAAAAGCAACCGTGTTTGCCAAATTCCTAAGAAAAATTTCTGAAGCTACAAAAAAGATATCAGGTTGAAATATGTGACTTCTAACAGTTACTTTCATGAGATGTTGGGATTTTCATTTCTATGAATTGGGAGAAAGACTCTAATCCTTGTTTCATGGCTGTCTAAGAAATGAGAGAGAAGTTTGACAAGTATTAGAGAGTCTGGCAAAGCCAACGTGATGGTGCTTATTGCAGTGATATTAGATCCTCGATATAATAGAAAAATATGTGGATTGGTGCTATAAATGGATTTATACTAGTGACTTGCAAAAGTTGGGATGATGTTTGGAATCTTGAGAGATGTGTTACACACGCTATATGAATTTTATGACCAACTTGCATCAAGTTTGGAAGAAAGTCAAGCTTCAGTTCCTTTTAACCAATGGGATTTGATTAGCCTTTAGTGTTGGTGTTGGTTGTGATGATATTCACCTCGACCCCCTCCCGAACGCATATGTGGAGGGAGGGAGGAGAGAGAGACATGATGACAAACCAGAGTTAACAGTAAATTGAGGAGAAATTCTACCCATGAGACTGCCTTGAATGTATTAGACGGGTGGAAAATAAATACAACAAGTGTAAGTTCCCTCACTATGGCAAGAGATGTCTTTGCAATTCAGTGTCTACAATTGCTTACGAGTAAGCTTTTAGTACATTGGGCCATGTACTTGATCATTTCGGAGTTGTTTAACTCCACGTGTTGTGAAAGTGTAATTTGTACACAAATTGGTAAGATGTGCACCTACACCAACTCCTGTTGAAGATTACTTGGAGGATGCAAAAGCTTATGATTCAAGTAACTTACTAATATCAATCTCTTATATTCTTATTTAGTTAATTTCTTTCTAAATAATTTTATTCATGTTTTTAACATACTAGATGATTTTCTTGTATTTATTTTGTAGAAATGATCATTGACGAAGATATCCATTGCAAATTTAGAGCATGAAACATGAGATGTTATGTTGTCATGTTATTTAAAGTGTTATGTACTTGTAATTTTGGGAACAGTACTTAACATTTGTAATTTTGGTAAACACTGTAGATGTATTTGTAAACAATTGGGTGTATTTGTAATTTTATATTTATTTTGTCTTTTTTGTGAATAGTAAGGGCATTCGTAATTTTTCCCAGTCCCTAGAATTGAAACCGGAACCTAAAACACAGGTTCCGATTCTGGTGTTTAGGAATCGAAATTGGCCAATTCTAATTCCAATTCCGATTCCATGGGATTTGGGCGATGGCTAGACGCTCCCACCCTTACATGCCATCTTAGTAAGCAACCAATTTAATCGATGTCAATTCTTGTTGTAATGAGGAGGAGCATATTCTTCAGG
This sequence comes from Pistacia vera, assembly GCF_008641045.1. Taxonomy (NCBI): domain Eukaryota; kingdom Viridiplantae; phylum Streptophyta; class Magnoliopsida; order Sapindales; family Anacardiaceae; genus Pistacia; species Pistacia vera. The sequence goes on along the minus strand of NW_022196111.1, from coordinate 349,988 downwards.
AAATCAGTATATTGTATAAAGTGTATTGTACTCTTTTTTCTTAATCAAGTTTTGTTCAACTAGGTTTTCCTAACAACTGCGTATTAATAATTACGTTTCTTTCTTAGTTTTTTAAGCCATTGGATTTTTCATAGCAAGGTCAAATGTAATTTTGTGTAGTTGGTGAACCCAAGAGGAGCAGGGTGTATAAAGCATCTTCATTAATTTTAAAATATAAAGAACATAATTTTTATTCAAATCCAATAGACTCTTTAAATTTAATGAAGATACTCTTTTTTTTAAGAAGAGACTTAATGGAAGAGAGAATTATAAATAAAACGTATATGAACTTATAGTTTATTAATTAAAATGGATTGAGAGTGAAATTTGACTCTCTAAATGTGAGAGTCAACTCACTCTCTAATTTATTTTTAAGATAAATAGTAGGTTAGACTCTTTTTTTATGAATAAACTTTTATAAAAAAAGTTTGAGTCATATAAAGAATCATTTAAAAATACTCTAAGTGGCAGTTAAATAGCTTTCCACCTATCCCTTTATCTTTATGTTCTCATCTTGTTTATGAAGCATCAATTGCATCCTTTGCAAGTGTTAAGGAGAATGTACAGATTAGATAAAGCCTTTAAGTCGGTTGTATTGGCTATAAATACCAAAATTCGTGTATGATGTCAATGTTCTTTCATTAAGAAAAAGAACTCGTGGTAAGCCTCGTATTTTGGATCTTATAAACTATAATATTATTTTAGTCCCTCCAATATCTATTAGTCTCATTTCAATCATTTACTTACATCTCTAATATTATTTAACCATAATTATACAATAGATACAAATATGTTCAAATATATTGAGTAAAATAATAAATAAGTGAAAAAAATATCAAAGAAAATCTTTGGAAAAAAACTTTAATAGATGATAAAATTTTAAAAGTCAAATAAAGAGTTATAATGAAACTTATATAATTTGGGATTCTCTAAAATATACCAATTCAATAGATAATATGAAGTTAATAATTTGGGGTTGGAAAAACGTTTAGGACAAACTAACTAAAGATTTCCATGAAAGAATGAATAATACTTTGGGTACTAACGAATGGGTACTAATCTGTGTACTAACTAAGCAGGTACGGGTACTATACGTCATAGTACGCGACTATACTTTATTAGTACACAGATTAGTACCATCCGTTAGTACCCTGCATCACTCATAAAGAATTAATCACCGCTTCTAAGTATTTTGTCTTAAAAAAGTCCTTTCACGAGAGACTTTAAAACACCTTTTTGAATCATAATAAACTTAATAAAATATTTTAAGGTGAAACTATAAAAGTAAATATTGATTTTGTGATATTTGAGAAAAGAATAAAATAAATTCTAGGGACTCTAATAAAGTGCAACATTTGAAAATGATTTTAATGATATATGAAGCTTTAGTCGCGCTTCTAAGAAGAAAAGTCAAAATCGAAGCCTGTAGCAAAACGGTTGAGATTTTAGAAAACAAAAATGCAAAGAATAAAAATTTGAAATTTGAAGCTAAACTTTAAGGATTTTCATGAATTTAAAAGTTATAAATCACACGTATTATTTTGTAAAATTCAAGATGCAATTGACATAGGCTATAAGGTATTCACAGATCCAGCCGATCGTGCGTCATTACGATGACTTCCGACCACATTTTGACGATGGTGGCCGACTAGCGGCATTTAACGAGTGGGTGGAAATGTTTTGTTAATTTTCAATGTTTATTGTAAAGAGTTTTAACTAAATTACAAATCTAAAGGGTTTAAAAATAGTTAGATAGGATATGATTTAATTTGAGAATAAAACACAATATTTATTTGAGTAGACAAGAAACAAACGCAATCTTGGATTTTTAACTTTCAAATGATTGAGGGGTGTTTGTCTGAGCTTATGAAAATTACTTATAAGCACAATTGCTTATAAGCTAAAATTAACTTATAAGCATTTGAAATTTTAAGCAATTACTTATTTGATTAAAGTACTATAATTGACTGAAAGTAATTGACGTGTTTGGTAAAACGTTGGCTTATAAGTACATTTTATTATAAATTACTAAAAAATGTACTACATTAAACAAGGGCATACTATGAAATTTTAAATTAAACAGGATATGTGATATATATTGATCAAACTAGCTTATAAGCAAAGTGCTTATAAGCAAAAAAAAGTATTTTTCCCCAACTTATTTTTTTTTGGCTTATAAGCTCAACGTATAAGCTCAAAAAAATTATAAACAAACAGGTCAGCTTAATTTAGAGTTTATAAGCAAGTTTGACCAGCTTATAAGCTTACACAAATACCCCTTGAATCCACTTATAATGCCAAGATAAGTAGGAAATATATGTTTGACTAAAATAATTTTCGGAGAATGTTTTGGAAAATTTTATTTAACATTTTATGAAGAAAACTTTGACACTTACTGAAATCAAAATAGCCATTAGGTACCCCGCAATAGCAAGTGGTTCTAAACTTCTAACTCAGGGCAATATTATGGTTCCAATAATTCTCATTAGACAATCGAAGACCCCCACACCATAACCAGCCCACAAACTTACCGGTTGACTGAGTTAGGGTCACTATTATCTAAACAAGACTTTTAAGAAGAGTAATGTTATTTAAGCCCCACTAAATTGGTTTGTAAACTCCGATAATAATTAAATCACTTTAAAGAATTTATAAATATCATTTTATTCCATAACTGTCCATCTTAATATTTTTCTTTTCAAATTTCTTTTTTAACCCTACCATCCCTATTTGTTCTGAAAACTTAAACTTTAATAGTTATTTTGTTTTCAATAAGGGCATATATACTTACAATCTGTCTCATAAATTTTTCTCTCACTATCCCAACGTGATAGTTGGTAATTGGTCAACTCGCAATGGGTCTTGCTGTCCATTACGAACTGTTATTTCTGGATTATAGAGAAAATTTATAAGATTAGGATGTAAACCAATCTTTATTGTTTCAATAATTAGATGATCTATTTCTTGTACAATTTTTTATATTCATTATTTTTATCAAATCACTTTAAACTTCCATGGAATGTTATCATTAACAAACCAATTAATGAGAATATTCGTTATTATTTTATTCCATAGTTTAAATCCATCTTCTCTCCAAAATACTTTAATCATGACTACATAATTTTCAAACAAAGAATTCAAATTACAGTTTCTGAAAAAAAAAAAAAGGGTATAGGGTATTGAAAAAAATAGTTCTTTAATAAATAGGTTTGTACTAAAAGAATAACTACTCTTCTAACCCTAAGGGGTTGGCCTGACAATCTAGAATATTTGCTTAGTTTATTACTTTTATGTTTGAATTATCTTGGAGTCCCTACTATATTGTTGTTTATGAGCTTCGAGGATTAGTCAAGGTATGCATAAACTGACCCAGATACCCCAATTATAAAAAAGAATAATAAATAACTATTCTTCTTTGGTAATTACTAGTTTTAAAAAACATATTTGTAATAACATTATTTAGGGCTTGCTTAAAAGAAACTTGATGGCTTAATAAGATCACTCTTAGAAAAACAAACGTCCAAATTGGGCCTAATAGGCCTTAATGAAATGTAGAATGACTTGAACTTGAAGCTTTATGATCTAATTCTTTATTGAGTTTGCATAGGGTTTTTATTGGACATTCTTGACAAAATGAGCGCAAGACCTATAGAATACGCCTCCTATTCATATAAAGGAATTTAATATTAATATTGTTTTTTTCTTTTAATCTACTCTATGAATTTCTCTCGTAATTTTCCCCATTACTTTCTTCCATTCTTAACATTTTTCTCTCATCCATTTCTCTTTTCCTCTTTCCATTGTACATTAAAATATCATATCACTTTCACAATATTTTCAATAGAGCTAAATTTTATTCGTCATTCTATATTTCTTTATCAAATATATCTTAGAAAATAATCATTATACCCTTTTTTATTTTTTTTATTTTTATTTGTTTAATATGAGCTTGTAATTAATTTTTAACTAAAACTTATGAATCTAAATATGAGAGAAATTATTCCAAAATAAGATTTCTTGATAAAATTGTTATAAATAATAAAGATAATGTATACTTAAGTAAAATACTAATATTAAATGAATCAATAGGTATGGATCTACTAAATACTAATGTTAACAGAAACAAGAGATAGTGAATGATTGAAAAAAAAAAAAAAAATTAATGTAGAACATAATAAATATTAGTATGAATTACAAAGAATATTATTCAAACTCTGATATTATAAAAAATTAATAATTTTTATTTTGAATATGACAAGTTAATTTCAAAATTTTCGGAGTTAAAATATGATAGATTACTTTATTACTATCTCAATAATTGTGTGAAATTAAGTGTTACAAGTTCCTCTAAATCTATAGTTGATGATTAAGTGTTTTAATTGAAAAAAAATAAAAATAAATAATAAACAGTTAAATGGATGTTCTAATAATTTTAATCCCTTTTAAGGCCTGACATGATATAATAACAAAAATCTTGCTGAGATATGATACAATAACAAAATCCTTTTGATGTTTTTGGAATCTTTCTGTCATCACTATTATGAGTTAGTAAATGTTACTCTAAATTCTGTTATTTAAAAAAACTCAGGAGATTTTATTTAGTACATCATACCTTAAGCAATTAATTCATTAACTCTAATTAAATTGATATTATAGTTAATTAGCTCAGCTTATAACTTCCAAGTAAATCTAAATGAAACGGGCCAGGAGACAGGTTGAAACTGCCAGATTAACAACTTCTAATACAACAATAAAAACACGAGATCGGCGATCTATCTGTACAAATACAAGAAATAAATACTACAATCCAGATCCATTGTCATTTTCTGTTAACTTCTTCTATGAATCTAATTAAATTTCCATTGACTGATTGGATCAAATCATATTAATTCAATCATTAATTTCTGAAATACATCATTCAAACTCCTTATAATTTTAATTAAGAATGTGGTTATTAACTAAGAACGTGAACTAATGTCCAAAGGGGCCCCACCTAATTTTCGCGCAAAAAATCCCTTTTACCTGACCATTTCTGTTAAGATTTCCCGGGAAAAAGTAAAAAAGAAAATGGAAAATTAGGAAATAACTGCTGCAACTCTCAATTATTTAACCAAACCCTCCAACTCGATCTAGGGTTCCTCTGAATAATCATCCTCTATGGACGATCCCACGATGGCTCCACAGCTCACGAATCACCATCTCAATCTCAATGTACCACCAACAATGTCCCTCCAATCACTCACTCCGCCGTCGCATCACATCAGCCGCATGATCAACTCCAGTCACCAACAGTCGCCGTCGCGAACGATTTACTCCGATAGGTTTATTCCCAGCAGATCTACCTCTAATTTCGACCTCTTCAACATCTCTCAGCCGTCTCCCAACTCTCCGGCGCCTGTGGATACCCACAAGGATGATAATTCCGGGACCTACACGGCCCTTCTTCGGGCCGCCCTCTTTGGGCCGGACACGCCTGATAAAAAAGACCTGTCTGGGCCGCCTCTGGGTCGGAACATTTTTAGGTTTAAATCGGAGACAAGGCGGTCTATGCACTCGCTATCACCTTTTGGGTTCGACGATGACGTGGCATCCGGGGTCAGTCAGAGCCCCGTGAAGGCCCCGAGGAAGGTCCCAAGGTCGCCTTACAAAGTGGGTTTCTTTTCCGATTTTAGAAAAAAATTTCTGGGTTTTTTGTTTTGATTATTTTTTAAATTTATTTGTGTTTGTGTATTGGTTAGATTTTGGATGCACCAGCTTTGCAAGATGATTTTTATTTGAACTTAGTGGACTGGTCGTCGCATAATGTATTGGCTGTGGGGTTGGGAAATTGTGTGTATTTGTGGAATGCTTGTAGCAGCAAGGTGAATTTTTTTTTTTTCCTTTTAAAATAATGAGGGTTAGTTTAATTATTATTTGTTTTCTGATTGTAAATGGGGATGGTAATTGTTGTAGGTGACAAAGTTATGTGATTTGGGGATGGATGATAGTGTGTGTTCAGTGGGGTGGGCGCAGCGTGGTACACATCTTGCTGTTGGAACTAGCCATGGGAAACTTCAGGTTAGAGATGAATGTTTTGTTAACTTTGTAGCAAAAACGTTGGATTTTAGAAAACAAAATGCAAAGAATAAAAATTTGAAATTTGAAGCTAAAGCTTTAAGATTTTCATGAATTAAAAGTTATAAATCACACGTATTATTTTTGTAAAATTCAAGATGCAATTGACATAGCTATAAGGTATTCACAGATCCAGCCGATCGTGCGTCATTACGATGACTTCCGACCACATTTTGACGATGGTGGCCGACTAGCGGCATTTACGAGTGGGTGGAAATGTTGTTGTTAATTTTCAATGTTTTATTGTAAAGTTTTAACTAAATTACAAATCTAAAGGGTTTAAAAATAGTTAGATAGGATATGATTTAATTTGAGAATAAAAACAAATATTATTTTGAGTAGAACAAGAAACAAACGCAATCTTGGATTTTTAACTTTCAATGATTGAGGGGTGTTTGTCTGAGCTTATGAAATTAACTTATAAGCACACATTGCTTATAAGCTAAATTAACTTATAAGCATTTGAAATTTTAAGCAATTACTTATTTGATTAAAGTCTCTATAATTGACTGAAAGTAATTGACAGTGTTTGGTAAAACGTGGCTTATAAGTACATTTTATTATAAATTACTAAAAATGTACTACATTAAACAAGGGCATACTATGAAATTTTAAATTAAACAGGATAATGTGATATATATTTGATCAAACTAGCTTATAAGCAAGTGCTTATAAGCAAAAAAAAGTATTTTTCCCCAACTTATTTTTTTTTGGCTTATAGCTCAACGTATAAGCTCAAAAAATTATAAACAAACAGGTCAGCTTAATTTAGAGTTTATAAGCAAGTTTGACCAGCTTATAAGCTTACACAAATACCCCTTGAATCCATACTTATAATGCCAAGATAAGTAGGAAATAATATGTTTTGACTAAAATAATTTTCGGAGAATGTTTTGGAAAATTTTATTTAACATTTTTATGAAGAAAACTTTGACACTTACTGAAATCAAAATAGCCATTAGGTACGCAAGTAGCAAGTGGTTCTAAACTTCTAACTCAGGGCAATATTATGGTTCCAATAATTCTCATTAGACAATCGAAGACCCCCCACACCATAACCAGCCCACAAACTTACCGGTTGACTGATTAGTCACTATTATCTAAACAAGACTTTTAGAAGAGTAATGTTATTTAAGCCCCACTAAATTGGTTTGTAACTCCGATAAAATTAAATCACTTTAAAGAATTTATAATATCATTTTATTCCATAACTGTCCCATCTTTAATATTTTTCTTTTCAAATTTCTTTTTTAACCCTACCATCCCTATTTGTTCTGAAACTTAAACTTTAATAGTTATTTTTGTTTCAATAAGGGCATATATACTTCAATCTAGTCTCATAAATTTTTCTCTCACTATCCCAACGTGATGTTGGTAATTGGTCAACTCGCAATGGGTCTTGCTGTCCACATTACGAACTGTTATTCTGGATTTAGAGAAAATTTATAAGATTAGGATGTAAACCAATCTTTATTGTTTCAATAATTAGATGATCTATTTCTTGTCAATTTTTTATATTCATTATTTTTATCAAATCACTTTAAACTTCATGGAATTTATCATTAACAAACCAATTATGAGAATATTCGTTATTATTTTTTCCAAGTTTAAATCCATCTTCTCTCCAAAATACTTTAATCATGACTACATAATTTTCAAACAAAGAATTCAAATTACAGTTCTGAAAAAAAAAAAAAGGGTATAGGGTATTGAAAAAAATAGTTCTTTAATAAATGGTTTGTACTAAAAGATACTACTCTTCTAACTCCTAAGGGGTTGGCCTGACAATCTAGAATATTTGCTTAGTTTATTGACTTTTATGTTTGAATTATCTTGGAGTCACTACTATATTGTTGTTTATGAGCTTCGAGGATTAGTCAAGGTATGCATAAACTGACCCAGATCCCCAATTATAAAAAAAATAATAAATAACTATTCTTCTTTGGTAATTACTAGTTTTAAAAAACATATTTGTAATAACATTATTTAGGGCTTGCTTAAAAGAAACTTGATGGCTTAAATAAGATCACTCTAGAAAAACAAACGTCCAAATTGGGCCTAATAGGCCTTAATGAAATGTAGAATGACTTGAACTTGAAGCTTTATGATCTAATTCTTTATTGTTTGCATAGGGTTTTATTGGACATTCTTGACAAAATGAGCGATAGACTCTTTAAATTTAATGAAGATACTCTTTATTTTTAAGAAAGAGACTTAATGGAAGAGAGAATTAATAAATAAAACGTATATGAACTTATAGTTTATTAATTAAAATTAGGATTGAGAGTGAAATTTGACTCTCTAAATGTGGAGAGTCAAACTCACTCTCTAATTTATATTTTAAAGATAAATAGTATGTTAGACTCTTATTTTTATGAATAAACTCTTTATAATAAAAAGTTTGAGTCATATAAAGAATCATTTAAAAATACTCTAAGTGGCAGTTAAATAGCTTTCCACCTATCCCTTTATCTTTATGTTCTCATCTTGTTTATGAAGCATCAATTGCATCCTTTGCAAGTGTTAAGGAGAATGTACAGAAATTAGATAAAGCCTTTAAGTCGGTTGTATTGGCTATAAATACCGAAAATTATTTGTATGATGTCAATGTTTTCATTAAGAAAAAGAACCTCTGGTAGAGCCTCGTACTTTGTATCTTAAACTAAACTATAATATCAGTTTAGTCCCTCCAATATCTATCAGTCTTAATTTCAATCATTTTACTTACATCTCTAATATTATTTAACCCATAATTATACAATAGATACAAATATGTTCAAATATATTGAGTAAAATAAATAAATAAGTGAAAAAAAATCAAAGAAAATCTTTGGAAAAAACATTTATAATAGATGATAAAATTTTTAAAGTCAAATAAAAGAGTTATAATGAAACTTATATGAATTTTGGGATTCTCTAAAATATACCAACTCAATATAATATTAAATTTTGGGATTCTCTAAAATATACCAATTCAATAGATAATATGAAAGGTTAAATAATTTGGGGTTGGACAAAAACGTTTAGGACAAACTAACTAAAGATTTTCCATGAATAAAGAATGAATAATACTTTGGGTACTAACGAATGGGTACTAATCTGTGTACTAACTAAAGCATAGTACGGGTACTATACGCATAGTACGCGTACTATACTTTAGTTAGTACACAGATTAGTACCCATCCGTTAGTACCCATAGCATCACTCATAAAGAATTAATCAACGCTTCTAAGTATTTTGTCTTAAAAATAAGTCCTTTCACGAGAGACTTTAAAACACCTTTTTGAATCATAATAAACTTAATAAAATATTTTAAGGTGAAAACAATATAAAAGTAAATATTGAATTTTGTGATATTTGAGAAAAGAATAAAAATAAATTCTAGGGACTCTAATAAAAGTGCAACATTTGAAAATGATTTTTAATGATATATGAAGCTTTAGTCGCGCTTCTAAGAAGAAAAGTTCAAAAATCGAAGCCTTGTAGCAAAACGGTGAGATTTTAGAAAACAAAAATTGCAAAGAATAAAAAATTTGAAATTTGAAGCTAAAGCTTTAAAGGATTTTCAATGAATTTAAAAGTTATAAAATCACAGTATTATTTTTGTAAAATTCAAAGATGCAAATGATAGGCTATAAGGTATTCACAGATCCAGCCGATCGTGCGTCATTACGATGACTTCGACCACATTTTGACGATGGTGGCCGACTATCGGCATTTAACGAGTGGGTGGAAATGTTGTTGTTAATTTTCAATGTTTTATTGTAAAGAGTTTTAACTAAATTAACAAATCTAAAGGGTTAAAAATAGTTAGATAGGATATGATTAATTTTGAGATAAGAAACAATATGTATTTTGAGTAGAACAGAGAAAACAAACGCAATCTTGGATTTTTAACTTTCAAATGATTGAGGGGGTGTTTGTCTGAGCTTATGAAAATAACTTATAAGAACAATGGTTATAAGCTAAAATTAACTTATAAGCATTTGAAATTTTAAGCAATTACGTATTGATTAAAGTACTTATAATTGACTGATAAGTAATTGACGTGTTTGGTAAAACGGGGCTATAAGTACTTTATTATAAAATTACTAAAAAATGTACTACATTAAACAAGGGCATACTATGAAATTTTAAATTAAACAAGGATAATGTGAAATATATTTGATCAAACTAGCTTATAAGCAAAGTGCTTATAAGCAAAAAAAAAAGTATTTTTCCCAACTATTTTTTTTGGCTTATAAGCTCAACGTATAAGCTCAAAAAAAATTATAAACAAACAGGTCAGCTTAATTTTAGTTTATAAGCAAGTTTGACCAGCTTATAAGCTTACAAATACCCCTTGAATCCTACTTATAATGCCAAGATAAGTAGGAAATAATATGTTTTGACTAAAATAATTTTCGGAGAATGTTTTGGAAAATTATTTAACATTTTTATGAAGAAAACTTTGACACTTACTGAAATCAAAATAGCCAATTAGGTACCGCAAATAGCAAGTGGTTCTAAACTTCTAACTCAGGGCAATATTATGGTTCCAATAATTCTCATTAGACAATCGAAGACCCACCACACCATAACCAGCCCACCAACATATCCGGTTGACTGGTTAGGTCAACTATTATCTAAACAAGAACTTTTAAGAAAGAGTAATGTATTTAAGCCCCACTAAATTGGTTGTAAACTCCGATAATAATTAATCACTTTAAAAGAATTATAAATATCATTTTATTCCATAACTGTCCATCTTTAATATTTTCTTTTCAAATTTCTTTTTTAACCCTACCATCCCTATTTGTTCTGAAAACTTAAACTTTATAGTTATTTTGTTTTCAATAAGGGCAATACTATACTTACAATCTAGTCTCAAAATTTTTTACTATCCCAACGTGATAGTTGGTAATTGGTCAAATCGCAATGGGTCTGTTGTCCAATTACGAACTGTTATTTGGATATGAGAGAAATTATAAGATTAGGATGTAAAACAATTTTATTGTTTCAATAATTAGATGATCTATTCTTGTACAATTTTTATATTCATTATTTTATTCAAATCCCTTTAACTTCCATGAGAATGTTATCATTAAGCAAAACCAATAATGAGATATTCAGTTATTATTTATTTCCATAGTTTAAATCCATCTTCTCTCCAAAAATCTTACATGATACATAATTTTCAAACAAAGAACAAATTACAGTTTCTGAAAAAAAAAAAGGGTATAGGGTATTGAAAAAAATAGTTCTTTAATAAATAGGTTGTACTAAAAGAATAACTACTTCTAACCCTAAGGGGTTGGCCTGAAATCTAGAATATTGTAGTTTATTGACTTTTATGTTGATTATCTTGGAGTCAACTACTATATTTGTTGTTTATGAGCTTCGAGGATAGTCAAGGTATGCATAAACTGACCCAGATACCAATATATAAAAAGAATAAATAAATAAAATTCTTCTTGGTAATTACTAGTTTAAAAAACATATTGTTAAAACATAATATAGGGCTTGCTTAGAAAGAAACTTGATGGGCTTAAATAAGATCACTCTTTAAGAAAACACACGTCCAATTGGGCCTAATAGGCCTTAATGAAATGTAGAATGACTTGAACTTGAAGCTTTATTGATCTAATTCTTTATTGAGTTTGCATAGGGTTTATTGGACATTCTTGACAAAAGTGAGCATCAAGACCTATAAATATGCCTCCCATTCATAAAGGAATTTAATATTACTATTGTTTTTTTCTTTTAATTACTTATGAATTTCTCTCGTATTTCTCCCATTACTTTCTTCCATTCTTAACATTTTCTCTCATCCATTTCTCTTTTCCTCTTTCCATTGTACATTAAAATATCATATCACTTTCACATATTTCAATAGAGCTAAATTTATTCGTTCATTAATTCTTTATCAAATATATCTTAGAAAATATCATTATACCCTTTTTTATTTTTTTATTTTATTGTTTAATATGAGTTGTAATTAATTTTAACTAAAACTTATGAATACTAAATATGAGAGAATTATTCCAAATAAGATTTCTAAAAATGATAAATATAAAGATAATGTATACTTAAGTAAAATACTATATTAAATGAATCAATAGGTATGGATCTACTAAATACTAATGTTAACAGAAACAAGAGATAGTGAAGATTGAAAAAAAAAAAAAAAATTAATGTAGAACTAATAAATATTAGTATGAATTACAAAGAATATATTCAAACTCTGATATTATAAAAATTAATAATTTTTATTTTGAATAGACAAGTTAATTTCAAAATTTTCGGAGTTAAAATATGATAGATTACTATTACTATCTCAATAATTGTGTGAAATTAAGTGTTACAAGTTCCTCTAAATCTATAGTTGATGATTAAGGTTTTAATTGAAAAAAAATAAAAATAAATAATAAACAGTTAAATGGATGTTCTAATAATTTAATCCCTTTTAAGGCCTGACATGATATAATAAACAAAATCTGCTGAGATATGATACAATAACAAAATCCTTTGATGTTTTTGAATCTTTCTGTCATCACATTATGAGTTAGTAAATGTTACTAAATTGTCTTTCTAAATTCGTATTTAAAAAAACTCAGGAGATTTTATTTAGTACATCATACCTTAAGCAATTAATTCATTAACTCTAATTAAATTGATATTATAGTTAATTAGCTCAGTTATAACTTCCAAGTAAATCTAAATGAAACGGGCCGGAGACAGGTTGAAACTGCCAGATTAACAACTTCTAATACAACAATAAAAACACGAGATCGGCGATCTATCTGTACAAATACAAGAATAAATACTACAATCCAGATCCATTGTCATTTTCTGTTAATTCTTCTATGAATCTAATTAAATTTCCATTGACTGATTGGATCAAATCATATTAATTCAATTATTAATTTCTGAAATACATCATTCAAAAATCCTATAATTTTAATTAAGAATGTGGTTATTAACTAAGAACGTGAACTGTCCAAAGGGGCCCCACCTAATTTTCGCGCAAGAAATCCCTTTTACCTGACCATTTCCGTTAAGATTTTCCGGGAAAAACTAAAAAAAAGAAAATGGAAAATTAGGAAATAACTGCTGCAACTCTCAATTATTTAACCAAACCCTCCAACTCGATCTAGGGTTCCTCTGAATAATCATCCTCTATGGACGATCCCACGATGGCTCCACAGCTCACGAATCACCATCTCAATCTCAATGTACCACCAACAATGTCCCTCCAATCACTCACTCCGCCGTCGCATCACATCAGCCGCATGATCAACTCCAGTCACCAACAGTCGCCGTCGCGAACGATTTACTCCGATAGGTTTATTCCCAGCAGATCTACCTCTAATTTCGACCTCTTCAACATCTCTCAGCCGTCTCCCAACTCTCCGGCGCCTGTGGATACCCACAAGGATGATAATTCCGGGACCTACACGGCCCTTCTTCGGGCCGCCCTCTTTGGGCCGGACACGCCTGATAAAAAAGACCTGTCTGGGCCGCCTCTGGGTCGGAACATTTTTAGGTTTAAATCGGAGACAAGGCGGTCTATGCACTCGCTATCACCTTTTGGGTTCGACGATGACGTGGCATCCGGGGTCAGTCAGAGCCCCGTGAAGGCCCCGAGGAAGGTCCCAAGGTCGCCTTACAAAGTGGGTTTCTTTTCCGATTTTAGAAAAAAATTTCTGGGTTTTTTGTTTTGATTATTTTTTAAATTTATTTGTGTTTGTGTATTGGTTAGATTTTGGATGCACCAGCTTTGCAAGATGATTTTTATTTGAACTTAGTGGACTGGTCGTCGCATAATGTATTGGCTGTGGGGTTGGGAAATTGTGTGTATTTGTGGAATGCTTGTAGCAGCAAGGTGAATTTTTTTTTTTCCTTTAAAATAATGTGGGTTAGTTTAATTATTATTTGTTTTTTGATTGTAAATGGGGATGGTAATTGTTGTAGGTGACAAAGTTATGTGATTTGGGGATGGATGATAGTGTGTGTTCAGTGGGGTGGGCGCAGCGTGGTACACATCTTGCTGTTGGAACTAGCCATGGGAAACTTCAGGTTAGAGATGAATGTTTTGTTAAGTTTTTTTGTACAGTACTGAAGTGGACATTTTAATGTAAATTTATGTGCTTCCATATGTGCTTCTGTATGAGTTTTAATGTTTCCTTTTCTTGTTAATGCCTGGGTAAAAGAAACTTCGAAACTAAGACGGAGCTTGTATTTTTCAACCAGAGTAATGCTTGAAAGTACTGAGGAACGAGAGTGATATATAGTATAAAATAGCTTGAATAAATACTGAAAGGCTTGGTAAAAGTTGAACTTGTCAAAGGTGGTGGAAAAAAGAGGTTTTAGGGGCTCCCTGGTTATGCTTTAAACTTAAATTTGGTATGTCTGTACTTCTGTTTTTTCCAAGGAAAGATTTGCTCTAGAACTGAAAGGTGACAATTTTTAATTGAACTGTTAATACTTTCGGTTTTGATTGTATTCTTTAATTATTTATCTTTTCGGGAGTTGTGGGGTGGGAGATAGATAACATAGAAGTCATTACTTGGATATATTTTAGATAGACTGATCCTCTTTAGGTGCTTTGTTTGATCTTAGATATGGGATGCATCTCGTTGTAAGAGGGTGAGAACAATGGAGGGACATCGATTACGTGTTGGGGCCTTAGCATGGAGTTCATGTCTGTTGTCTTCTGGTAGCCGGGATAAGAGTATTCTGCAACGAGATATACGAGCTCCGGAGGATTTTGTCAGTAAACTATCTGGACACAAGTCAGAGGTTAGACTTCGATACACCTTTTTGTTTAGCTTTATTGAACTTTATGGTCAATTGCACAACTTGAAATTTTGAACTTCATGCCTTGGATCTTGCTTTCCTCTCTTATCTTAATAATTTGTTCTACTGATGGTCATTTGTTGTTAACCATATATGCTTCTACTGTTTGCATGTTCATTTGAACTTGTATCTTTTTGATCTAGGTGTGTGGGCTGAAGTGGTCTTCTGATAATCGTGAGCTAGCATCAGGTGGCAATGATAATAGAGTATGTGATCTCATTTCCTTTTTAATCTCTGACTTACTGTGATACATATTTTGCAGTAATTTCTTTCATTTTTGTAATGTAAGCTTGCTAATATTTCTCATCCATGTGCCAGCTTTTTGTTTGGAATCAACATTCAACTCAGCCAGTGTTGAAATACTGTGAGCATACAGCAGCTGTAAAAGCAATTGCATGGTCTCCCCATCTTCATGGACTTCTTGCGTCTGGGGGTGGTACAGCTGACCGCTGTATTCGTTTCTGGAATACAACCACTAATACACATCTGAGCTGCATGGACACTGGCAGTCAGGTATTCTAACTGCTTTTTGTTTGACTATCATGAGCTGCATGGACGCTGACCGCTGTTTAGTTTTCTACCTGAAGTTCTAAATGATGATCTCTCCGCTTCATCCCTCATTGTATATAATGATAAATATATCACTTTTTTGTGTCAATTGGAACATCCTTGGTGGTTGTGAATAATGCTGTATAATGAAAGGAGCTACTAATAGTTAGCACTGAACATGGTCGAATGGAAAGCATACAAGAACCCATGTTTAGTGTAATATTTGAAGTGGGGTGCAGGACGAGTCACTGGTTTAATCCTGCTACAGTATTTGAGGATTGTTTGTCAAGAATTAAGAGAAAAAAAGGGCTAACTTGTTTACTTCCCTGAACTGAACATAGAAATACTGGACAATTTATGGGTTTTTCACTTCTTAGGATGATGAGACGTTATGTAATTGTCTTCTATCCATAGATATGGCTCTACCATATTACTCATGGGACTCTCCATCTTTCTGTCCTTAATGTGCAAATGCAGATTATGCATGCTAGGATGTACTAATTTCTGGTTTATGCATGGCAGGTATGCAATCTTGTGTGGTCTAACAATGTCAATGAGCTTGTCAGCACTCATGGATACTCCCAGAACCAGATAATTGTTTGGAGATACCCAACCATGTCAAAGGTACTGTAGTTGAAATTTGTATATTATAAATATACTACTATTATCTCTTTGTTACTCAAATTTGCTTCTGCTAATGCAGTTAGCAACTCTCACGGGCCATACATACAGAGTTCTTTATCTTGCCATTTCACCTGATGGACAGGTAGTTCATTCTCCATCCTTACTAATTCTCCTTTTCCTTTGCTTATAGAAAACTAGGCAATCTGGCCCATGCAGTAGGTTGAAGGTTTAAAATATGTTGCAAGTAATGTTAGATAGTTTAGGAAGAAACTACTGCAAGGATGAAGTACTCTGGAGAGTTGTCTTTAATTTAGTTTTCTATTAAAAGTACATACAGGGTTAATTAGACCATTTTAATATCAGAAAAAAGAGATTAGTCCAATTAAAAACTCAGTGGAAGTCAACTTTGATATGCACCTCTACACAACTCATGATTAGACTTCGTATATTAGTATAAATCAGTAACTGTACTGATCAGCTTCTGTGCATGTTCTTGTTTTGATTATTGTATTTTATTGTCTCAGACAATAGTCACAGGAGCCGGAGATGAAACACTCAGATTTTGGAATGTATTCCCATCCCCTAAATCTCAGGTAATTATTTTCAGAAGACTCAGATTGGAAAGTCGGAAGTTTTTTATTATTTTTATTTTTTATACCTCCATTGGTAATACAGTAGCATTGAAGCCTTTTCTTCATCCATGAGAACTTAGTCTGATTGATATCTTCTTGGAAACTGATTCTTCATTCTTGGAAAGTTTCCATCAAATATTTATGATTTAAAAAGTCCTGTCAACATCTATAGGCCAGCTCACCAATGATGTCATTAGAAAAAGGCAAGGGTAGCTTTGTAGCATGTGATAGTTCTATTATCAAGGAACATTGATTGATATAGCCAATCTGGACATGTGTTTGCAAGATTTTCAACATTTATGATTTCTGTACATTTTTGGTTGAACCATCATATGAGAGTAGATCACTTATGTATAACGTTGGATATCAATGCAGAATACTGATAGTGAGATTGGAGCATCATCCTTTGGAAGGACTACAATTCGGTGACCTCTGCTAACGCTGGGCTTAGCATTCTTCCAACTCTTCTATAATCTTCAGCTATTTATCCCACGAGGTCAAAGACTTTATGCAAAAAAGTCCTGAAGGAGGTTCTGCTTGAACCAAACCCTTGAACAGTAAATACTTTCAGGGAACTAAAGATGTGAATAGAAACGGTGAAATATGTCCGGCTGCTTTCAAGATGATGGTTTTGATTTTCTTTTTACCCATTTAAATGATTTATTTATTGGTGTACAGAGGGAACGTTAACAATTATTCTTGACGCCTCCCTTGCATTGTATATTTTGAGAGCGAAGCGAATCCTGGTCATGGTCTCCAATTTGGTGTAACAGTTTGAATTTTTTGTAAATAAACTACTATACTTATACGGACTGTGACGCTATATCCTATATTTCTTACATCTATTTACTTAGCTATTCAAGCTACTATGTCAGCCAATTGTTACTTCACTCTTTCTATAACAATCCTCATTGCACACAGATACAGGAATCAGATTGTATTTCTGCCAAGAATTTGTCATACAAATAGAGCTGTGCTGCTTTTGTACATTTTCTACAGTTACCATATGTAGATGTGTTCCAGGTGACCTTGAGAGCCAGTCACATGGATAAATTTGGTAAAGCAATACAACCTACCACGTTTTAGTTTTGGTAGTTCTTGAGACTTTTGAATTGTCTGTACATTTTTACATTATAAATATAGACAAAACACTGAGATGACAATGACCTAAACAATCAGATTTGTTGTTGGATACTTTCTTGGGTCCCATGATTTTCATTTTCATGGGGAAGCTTTTGTGACCATGGGATCGAGCTCATTGGTGGAAAGCAACAGTTGCAAGTCTCTCGGCATGGTTCTAGTAATTCCCAGTTGCTTATTAAACTTTCCTGGTTAGTCCCATTGTCCACACTAGATCGTTCAACAGCTTCCTTGAGTGGCCCCCAGCATTCGACTCTATTGAATTCAGGAATGTTTGAATGAAAATACACCCAAACCAGAGCCTCCTGCAACTCCGGATAATTATTCAACAAATTACCATCTCCATGAACAAAAGCCTTCAGTACCTATTCATGTCATCAATTACCCCTGTCAAGATATGATTTAACATAACTAAGAAAAAATAATCAATATTCAATATATATAAATATATTTACCACTGGGAGTTCTTTGCAGAAGATTAAGAATCTAAGTCGAGCACACAAGTCTAATAAAAAATGTCCTCCACTTATGTGACAGTGAACATGTAGAGACATCTTCCCCTTTACTTTCTTCCACTCTGCCACAACTTCATCTCTTTGCAACCTGTTATACCAACCCTGCAGCTGCAACCAGATCCCAAATACTCTTTCTCCTTTAGTTTATTATCATAATTCTTAAAATAATTCAAAGATCTAAAACTCCCTTTTTATCTTATACTTTCTCCCTTTTAACATGAATCATATAATAGACTACCTCAGCTCTCTCGTTCAAGTATTAATTTATTTTCTCTTTCTTCCACAAATAAATATTATATTACTATAACTCTAGAAGATCCCCTGTTTCCTCTCTTTGCTTTTCAACATAAGCAAATCAAAAGCAATTAAAATTGATAGTATTTGAATTCAACAACAAAGGCTATTAAGAAACATAAATAAAAATCTTTTTTTCCAGATCAGAAAATTACCTGAGAATTGTTTATGGTTTGTGAGATGGCCAAAGTAAGCTTAGATGTTATGTCACTGTGAGTAAGGGTATAAGTTCTTGGCAACTTCCCTGGATGCTTCTTTTCATCCACACCCAGAAACAAAACCCTCAACTTTGAAGCCTCAAAAATAGCTGGTCCAAATAATCTTGCCACCTAAACACAACCAAACCCACAAATCAATACAAATAAAATAACATAAACTCAAACCAAAACCCTTATTTCTTTTTCTGCTCCAAACCCCTTAACAGATCTTATTAAAAAGTTATAGAAAAAGGAAAGAAAAATTACAGGAGCTATAGATTTGTTTCTTTTCTTGGATGATGTTCTAGAAACAAAGAGAGAAGGTTTAAGCTTTGATGGAAGCTCCAGAGCAGCAACCAAACTAGCCATCTCTCCTGTTCACTGAAGAAAACTCTTCTCCAAGCTCCAACTTTGCAGGAGTAATTAAATGTAGAAATTTTTAATATAATACAACAAAGAAACCAAACCAAACAAAGGTAGAAAAGAAGAGAGAATCTTGGAGGACTTAAAAACTTTGAAACATAAGGTAAGGGTATCTTTTTCTTTTTTCTTTTACTTTAAAATTTGATTTTCTTTGCTTGTATGTTTAGGTTTAGAGACTTGAAAGATTGGTAATGTTTTAGATAGAGTGAGAAGATGAAGTCAATTGAGAAGAGATGCGTGTCGGTTCGGCGTGGAAGCTTTTGCCTAAGATTGCGGTTGCTTCAACTTTGAAACTTCTACTTACTAACATTGACACTTTGCAACGTTTTGAATTGAACAAGTGTTAAGTTACGTCACATGAAGCAGGTGTCGTGTGTCAAAATATCACTCACTGCAGCAGGCGCCATTACTCTTTTCTCATATGAAATACATTTAATAATTTAGATGTTTTTCTTAATAACAATAGAGATAGAATTTTAGCACGTGTTATTTTGTTCGTATGTGTCTGTGTTTGTTAACTGAAAGTCGGGTTGTGGTTAACATATTCCAACCACCTCAATTTATTATCATTTAGTGAGCCAACAAATGCGTAGAGAATAAGCATTGAAAAATATTATACAGACATTATTTTTATACAACAATTTTTATATAATATTATATGATAAAATATAATTGAATAAAAATTTAATTTTAATTTTAAATTAATAAATCATATCTTATCTTATATGAAAATTATATATGTGCAGTATTACTCATAAATAAATTCTAGGTGGGCCTCGAAAATTTTAACCCTTTTTAGGACAGGAATAGGGATAGCAAACCATTCCCATGAAGACGGGACCTGTTAAGTGTCAAAAATTGGGAATGGGGTATTTTTCATCCTTGTTTTGACTTTGGACAGGGGGCAAGGATGTTAGTTACGGTCTTTATTTTTTAAATAAAAATCCATTTTTTTAATATTTAAATAAATTACTCCCCATATCAGTTATTTTTCCCATAGATATTGGATAGTGGGACATGTAGAAAGAGGAAACTGCCCGTTTATATAACCTCTAGTCTTTTAATGGGAAAGAAGTCTTCAAAAAACATATGTTGTATTTTCTGTAGAGAAAGAGTCTATAGTCTAACAAGAAAAGTATGTGATATTTCCATCAATTGCAAGGATTAAGGTCTTGAATAGATTAGACAAAGAATTTTAAAATCCTTTCTCACGGTCTTTAGTGTATATGATTTCTTACATATTGAAATCTAATTGCTATGACAGGAGGAATGTGTTAATGGGCTTCAGATTTAGTTTATTAAAATTGATGACAAACTGCTTACATTTGGTATCAGAGCAATATCTATAGTCTAGTTTTTGGTTCCATTAAAAATTTATGTTTGAGATTTCTTTGATTGCCAGTATCAATGATTATGCAAAATTGTTGCTACAATGTGTTTTTCATTCATTAGGTCCGTGATTCTTTCATATTGATTTTTTTGGGGAATTGTTTTGGCAAAACTAATTGGAGGATTAAATTACTTGTGAAATTATGAGAAAAACAGCTATTGAACCGCAAGAAAGGGACTTATAATGACTAAGATATTGCATTTCAAAGTTATGAGTTCGTAATGGGTCGTTTTTTGGTCAAGTATCTTGTTACATACCCGACTGAAGGTTAAAGACGCCACGAAACAACATGTCGTTTTCTTCCTTCGAGGAGAAAACAACGTGCACTTTCATCATAGAAGGGTCTTGAAAAACGACATATCGTTTTCCGATTCATTTGAAAAAAAGAAGGTTCTCGCACTCATTTTAGCTCTTGAACCCACAAGCACAAAGATAAGAGCCTTGCGTTCCACCCCTTAAGCCAGACAGGCCGATTCATTTGAATAGTTATTTTTTACATTTGGGCTTATTGCTTTATTTTTCTTTGGAGTTTACGACCTGTACAAATTTATATAGGATTCTTACGCATAATTAATGTTCTTAGTTTATTACGCATATTTTAGTTTTCCAAAATATAAAGAATTGATAATTGACGTTAAGTTTATTCAATAATTTTGATGTCATATTTAAGTTTACATTTGAGTAATTAAGTAATTGTCACAACATTCTTAATTTGTCTATTGATATTAAGTTGAGTCACATAAAGTCAATGATATCAATAATTGTAATTAATCATGAAAATATAATAATTTAATTCCAAAGGGTAACTGTTATATTTAAGTGTTTAATTAGGTTAGGATAAAATTACTTGAAAAAAAAAAAAAAATGTAATTGCCCACAGGCCTAGAAAATTATTTTAAAGATAAAATGTTAGTCCCATCATAAAGCAATTTAAATCTCTTACGTGTTATAATCTAAGCCCATAGGAAAGATTATAATGACATGTTTTATTTGTTGGATTAATTTACATGGGTAAATATTCCATACTTGGCTTCATTGCAGGTTTAAGTAAGCTTTGTTGTTTATATATTGCAGTTGTTCAAACTTTTTCTATTCCGAATTTTGATTCCTCTCATATTGCTCCTCTAAGTGGTAATAGCTATGCTGACTGGAAGGAGAAAATTCTCTTAGCATTAGGGTGCATGGACTTTGATTTGGCACTAGAGTGGATGAACCACCAAAGCTAGGGATGGGCACGGGCCAGGGGCCCGAAAGCCCAAGGGGATTCCCTGATCCCGGCCCAAAGCCCATTCGGGGAATCCCCGAAAAAGCCCGTTCCCCAAACAATCCCTGAATTCCCTGTTTGGAGGTGTTTTTTTTTTTTTTTTTTTGTATTTTTGTATCCTTAGTTTTATACTTTTATTATTCTTTTCTCCAAATAATTATACCAACAAAAAAAAAAAAAAAATTATATATAATTAACAATTCTATTAGAGTAGGGCGAAACCTAGAAATATACATATTAGTATTTTTTGTTCAAATGCGCACCCTCAAGTCCTCAGCAAGTGTTGGATTAGCCTCTGATTAATGAATATATAATCCAAATATCAAAATGATAATTATAATACATTATACATATGTATAAATATATTATATATTAACGTATAAATTATGATTATTGTATTAAGTAATAAGTATCATATATAATGTCTCTTTAATATATAATATACGTATTATATATGATACATTATACATATTATTATAATAAATTTTAAATAAATACTACCATATATATTATAAAAATTCTAAATAATAGCTATCACAATCACAATAAAAAAAAAAAAAAAAAAAAAAAAAAAAAAAATAACAAAGGCAATTAGGTAATAGATTGAAATAATGATTCAATAAGGGACACAAAAAAAAAAAAAAAAAATTATATTGATTTATTGATTCATTATAATCAATCAAAACAACGAATAATATATTACATATATATTATGTATTAACGTAAGATTATAGATAATAACATATTATGTATAAATTATAATGTACAACATATATATGTTATATACATTATACTTATATAGTATATATCATATATAATATACAATGTATAATGTATAATGTATAATGTTAAATGTATACCATATAAATGTATAATATATAATGTCGAATGTATAACTTTTGTTTCATAGTAATAACATATTATGTATTATATATATATTATACAAATATTTATAATGATTTATTATATTTAATCTAGTTTTATTTATTACCATTTGTATATAGTTTCATAAAATACTTACACAATTATAATTTGTTATTGTATAATGTATAATTGATTTTCAAATATTAAAATTATTATAGGTATATATGATTGATTTTCAATTATTAAAATTAATATATATATATAATATACGGGCCGGGGACGGGGTGGGGCAAAACCTATCCCGGCCCCGGCCCGTCCCCGAATTTCGGGTGCCAATCTTGGGCCCTATCCCGACCCAAAGCCTAAAAAATTAGGGGAAAATCTGCATCGTTCGGGGCAGGTCCCCGCAGGGTCGGGCTTTGTGCCCATCCCTAACCAAAGCCCACAAAATCAAGTACCCAAGTTGAGAAAACATCATATAATCTTTGGGAGATCCGATTGCTTGAGTTTGATTTTTATCAAGTCTCATATTGGGACGAATATTCATGGACCCACTCCTAATTATATTGAAGCGACAAAATATCTCAAAGCTATTCGGATCAGTTTGAGACTTCTAACAAGGCATTAGCGAGCACCCTAATGAGAAAATTGTGTTCCATGAAATTTAATGGTACAAAAGGTGTGCGTGAGCACATCATGCAGATGCGGGACATAACTGTTCGATTGAAATTGTTGTTACATAACTTTGCAGTTCCAAATAGAATACCATTCAAATTAAAGGACAATAATCCATTAGAAATTTCAAAACGATATCCTATATCATCCAAAGTGGGTACTGAAATAATATTTTTGGAAATAGAAGGTACGTAATAACAGTTATGAAGTTCCAATAATAAGCTCGTCGGCAAAGTCAAACAATAAGACCCTATAGCTAATGTAGCCACATGTGCTCCATTTCCAACTTGTAGGTCCACCTCTCCCTTGTCGAGCAATCTACTATGTCTTGTTCCCTGCACATCAGTACAAATGTGAGTACCAAATCCTGTGTCAAAACCCAAGATGTTGAAGGGCAGAAGTTAATCTCAATCATGTACATACCTGAAGTTGAAGCGTTTGACTTCTTCTTGCTTGCGAGGAAAACCTTGCAGTGTTTCCTCTGGCAGCCAAGCTTGCCACAATAGAAGCAGACTATCTTCCCACATTTTCCAACGCCACCCTCAAGCTTAAGAACATCTTGCCTTTGGGTTTGGACTTGGGATAGACCTTGGCCTTTCCCTTACCTTTACCCTTGCCTTTACCGATAGCAACTAATAAAACAGGTTTGGACTTTTCCAAGTCCTGCTTCGTAGTCCTCAGCATATTTAGGAGCTTTGATAGGGACTTCACCATCGTGTTCATATTGAAGTTCATTATGAACGGTGAATGAGAATCAGGTAGTGATTGCAGAATTAAGTCACATTGCAATTCTGCATCAACACCAAAACCCAAAGTCTCAAGCCTCTCTATGTACCCAATCATCTTAAGCACATGAGGACCAATTTGGGCTCCCTTGACCATTCGGCTCCTAAACATTGCTTTTGACACCTCATACCTCTCATGTCGAGCATTCTTTTGATATAGCTCCTTGAGGTGTAGAATTATGGCATGTGCATCCATATTCTGATGCTGCTTTTGTAGCTTAGCTGTCATTAATGCTAGTATAATGCATTGAACATTATCAGCATTATTAAGGAACTTTTGATAAGTGTCCTTAACATCCTGAGTGACATCAGGTGCAAGCTTAGCCAGATAAGGCTTATCTAGGACATACAATTTTTTTTTGGACTTCCGTACAATCCGAAGATTTCGCCACCAGTCTGAAAAATTGAATCCATCCAGCCTATTGTCTTTCTCGATTATCGGTTGCAGTGATAGGTTGGTATTGCTCATTTTAACGAATTAACAAGTGCAGAAAAACAAATGTTATTATAATTTTTATTATTATTTAAGAAGGTCTTTTATTAAATAATTGTTCCCACTATTTTCCTCAAGCTAATAACCCTTACTATTAACTCGAGAAAGCCCGTTAGCTTTCCTAGTGGGTTGAGATCCCATTTAGCCCATTTCAAACCTTTGCTTTAACGAACAAGCCAAAATAGGTGGTTAGACAGGTCAACAAACTTAATTCACACCAGTGATAACACCTACTACCAATCTCAAATGCGAAATAAGTTAACAAACTAATCACACAATTCAATGGTCGAAACCATTGTCCTCAAGTGTGATTCTCAGTATCAGTGGAGTGGACACTACATGTTACCACGTACACATAACAAGTGTACTTGTCTACTATGCCTATGATGTGCTTATCAACCTTTGCTTTGGCGAACAAGCGAAACACATCATTTAAGACGACACATCACCATTAAGGAAAACTCCAATGATGTTTGGTCTCCCACTAGTAGAAGTGCACCATTCGTTTTAGTGAATAAGGTTCCAACAAACAGTGGTTTGCCAAGGTGATGGAAGGCATTTCAATTAGTTGACATAATATACTTTAGTGAAGGGGTTTTTATTTTATGTCTCACAAATTTTATCTTCTTAGCATGTTATAGTCATAACATACACCCTTAGCATGCATACTAAGCATTAAGGAAACGTGTTGGTGCATAGCCTTAACTAAAACCAATTTCCTCGAGCCTAGAGGAATCGGTAGGTCAACCTAGGTTTAAATAAATAAATGGATTCTTCAAGTAATTCGCCTTCTTCTTTCCATTGCTTCTTCTTCTCGAACATTACAAAACTTTCAAAACAAAATTAAATTTTACATAATTGAAAAGAAACCATGAGTTACATTCGAGGGGAGTGAGACGAGAGAGAAAAGCTACATCGGAGAGTATAGAGAAAGGCAGGGCATAGAGGCCCTATTTTAAAATTACACAATCCAAGTATTCTCAAACTAGGTTCATAGGCTTATGCCTCAAAAACCATGCATATTCACAAACAAGAAGATGCATAAACAATCAAAATTAAATTTTGATTAAGTTGGTCAATTACAAGGTACCCCTTGATTTTAGTGTGTTTTTTTAGTCCAACAAGTTTTAAAATTTTTATTTTAGTCCCTTGTTATTGGGCCTCACTCAATTGAGCCTCCATAATGCCTCTAACATGCAGCAACGTATAATGGATTTAAAACTATCGTGTGACAATGCGATCACGGTCCAAAATTCAGCCCATTGCATCAATAGGCTACCCAAAAATTCCAGATTTGGTTCACGTTTTAAAGCGCACCAAATCAGGCCCTTGGCTGAAAAACCAAGTGCCGGTCAAGCCCAAGTGCAGGGAGCACTTGGCTACCACGGGGCAGCCACATACACTAGTTCACGGGGAGGACAGCAGCAGCACATTCGCATGCATTGCTGTTGCATGCGGCAACAACCTTTGTGCAGTCGCACAAGGCTGCTGCTATACCATTTGCGGCAGCACAGCCCAAGGTTGCATGCTGGAGCATGCGGCCAACACTCCTCCATGCATGGCAGCACGCAACAATAGTGCTGCTGTGTGCAATCTGTCCAACAGTAGTGCGCATTTGTGCGTTGCTGTTGCCATGCACGACAGCGCACTGTAGTAACACGATGCTCTTCGTGGCAGCATACTCCTAAGATTTAAATTAAGTTTATTTAATTTCGATCCAACATGAACAGATGCAAAATCACAGAAAAAGCAACACATCAACCACAACAGATTTTTAATCAATTTTCAGATTTTAAGCAAAATGTTAAAACCCTAATTGATACATATCGAAACCAAATCATCCAAACGTTATATAAAACAATGTAATAAGGTATAAGAGGCTCTAATACCACTGTTGGTTTACAGATTGAGTTTACACAGCGAAATATAAAATTTTTATCATAATCCACAACCATGAACTCTAGATCCTTATACCCGTTTTACATTGTTTGCATATGAAACAAATATTAAACAATAAATATCAGATTTCATACCAGCATTTGGAGGCTCCTTCAATCAATATGAATCGGTCCCACTCCAGGTTAGGAATGAACTTCGGTATCCACACGAAGACAAGATGTCGATCACCAAGGGGTTCGATGTGCTAGCCAAACCTGCGAGGATCAAGGATGAGAATGCAAAATTTTTCCTTAGAAAAATTCTCCTCCTTCAACAATGGAGTCCCACGGCTCTTTTTTTTTTTTTTTTTTTGGGGGGGTGGGGGGTGGAGAGAGAGAGAGAGAGAGGGAGGGTGGCTAGCGTTTATTTGAGTGAATTAATTTTTTGTTTTGATTTTTAATTGCACTTAAATAGTACACAACCAAAACCCTAATCTAATATGGAATTGCAATCAACTGATTCATATTTAGATTAGGCATATTCAATTACCAATTCAAGTTAATTCCCACATGTTATTTAATTTCAAATTCAAATTCAAATTCAAATCGATTTTATATTATCTTTAATATTAATATTATTTATCTTTAATATTAATATTATTTAAACACTAATATATATATATATATATATATAAAATTAAATACATAATCTTACTTATTTTAATTTCCATATGAAATTAAATATAGGCAACGACCTAAGCAAATTTAATTGCATTGTGAGATTACCAAAATACCCTTTCATCTTAAAAGATGAAAATACCATTCTCACTTATTTATCCTTAATATTTCTTATATGTGCCATTTACCGAATTGCTTAGTGAGATAATTTCTCCCGTACTCGGGAGTTATGAATCCTTTGTCAATCCACCATAGTCTTGATACACTTTTCTATGTAGCCAATCACTACTGTTCTTATAGCTCTGAATAGAATTATGTTGGGCTACTATAAAACCACACCAATTGGTGCACAAGGCGTTCTGGTGATCTCAAGTCTAAGGATCACATGCACCACCATCCGTTAGAGGATTTATATCATAGACATTGGGGTTACCATCTACGTGGAATCCTTTGGTGGGCCTGTCCGGTGAACTACTCTATGGCAAACACCCATGTGTTGCACCAGGTTGTTGGCAAACAACCTTGACAAATGAGATCAAAATTGCCTTTCGACAGCGTCGTTCAACACTATGATAGCCTTGCCATATTATCTGTGTCCTTAGTCAAAATAATATTGGGGCTATAGACATTTCTAGAATGGCCACCTTATGTGATCATAGGGTCCTCACTATCGAGATTTGAAACACTTGATACCCTCGTCATGATTCTACCATTCTAAAGACACACCACAACATATAATAAATACGAATTACATAATGTAGAAAAAGGAAGGTGATCCCTAGGAACCTTGATGCTTTCAACGACTTGATGGAGCTACACCAGGTATCTGACTTGGCCAAATGTAGGTGTTTTGAGGTTACCTTCATAGGTGACACGAAAAGGTGGTATAAGAGACTTCCCACAAACTCAATCCATTCTTGGCACTAGTTTGTAAAGCTTTACCTTTAGCAATTCCAGGCCCAACGTAGGTTTGCAATGCCAATAAGTTATCTTAGTAACATCCACTAGTAGAAAGAAGAGAGCATGACAACATATCTAAAGAGATTCCAAATGGAACAAAGTAAGGTGGCTGATGCGTTAGAGGAAGCGCTCTTGATCACCGGTGTGAGATGACAAATTGAATTGTGGAAAGATCTCCAAAAAGAAGATCACAGATCTCTTGCCAAATTCTAGAGGATGGCAGAGAAATATATACCAGCGAATAGAAAATTCACTGGCCGCACTGAGTGCCACAACCTCGACCAATGACCCTGCCCTTCAATTCGAGCAAATGGGGGGTCACAAGAGAGACAGTTGTGACCTTGACCGACGTCAGGCCCAGAAGAGGCCATGGGTGGAACTTTGGAGGGACCGTGATCTAGTTCCTTGATTCGGTGACTACACACCTCTAGTTGCCCTAATCGATGAGATATTCGTGGTGACCAATGATGCCAAATTGGTACCACCACCAAATAAAATGAAGGGACCTCATGGTAGGCGAGATTCCCAAAAGTATTGCAGATACCATAAAGAAATTGACCATAACACCAATGAGTACTAGGCTTTAAAGAACGCCATAGAAGATCTAATCTGAAAGGGGCATCTAAAGGAATACGTGGGTCTACCAAGAGCCACAGCGAGCCAAGAGGGACGCGACCCTTAGAATCGGAAGCTTCCAATCATCAATTGTGAATGATCTTTGGAGGACCTTCGATCGTCGGGGGGTCTAGGCAAGCAAGGCTTTAACAGGCTGAAGAGGCCAAGACCTAATCAATGTCGTAGATCTGGGTAGTTGAGACACGACAAGCAAAGAAAATGAAGATTAAAGATGAAATAATCGGATTCATGAAAGAAGAAGCCAAACTAGTGCCACATCACCAACGCAACGCACTAGTGATAAAAGTGTAAATAGGCAATTGTGATGTCTTTAGAATCTTAATTGATAATGGAAGCCCTGCAAACTCCATCGACGCCGAAACATTCTTAAGGATGGGATTCACCGAAAACTACCTAACGCCTTCATTGGTGCCATTGTATGGGTTCATGGGCAATCGGTCAATGTCCTAGGGCGCCATTACCCTTCCCGTAATAGTGGGTGAGGAGCAACACACATCGAAGCTAATGGTCAACTTTTTTTATAGTAGACTGCCTGCCATTTTACAATGCAGTCCTCAGTTGACCCTTCCTAGAGGATCTATCGGTGGTCACCTCGATTGCTTGCCAAGTAATGAAATTCCTTATTCCCACCGGCATCAGAATAGTCAGGAGTTCGCAAAGAGACTCTAGTGATTGCCACAACCGAGCTATTGACCTGGCAGAGAGAGGAAACAGAATCAACCAATAGCCACCAGCACGTCAAGTCTTGACTGCCCCATGAAAACAGTTAGCAATTTGTCTTTCTTTCTTTTTCCTGTGACCTCATCCAAGATCAGCGAAGGCTCGTTTTGGGACTCCAAATATAAAATCCGCATAATAAAATACATCCTCCCATAAAAAAAAAAAAAGGAGATAAAAGGTGCCATTCAACCATTGGAGTTCGCCTAGGAGATGATCACGTCACCCAGGTTTTGTTTCAGTGGCTCGGGATCAATGGAACCACAGTTATAACTTGGGGTCTCTTTCTTAAGATAGAAATAAGGTCGTAAATCGGGGGTTAGGCCCCTAAGAAAAATGATGTGGACAAAAGTTAAGTGAGGAGGGGAGAGCAACTCCCACAACTCGGAGAATCCCAATTTGAAAGATTGTTCACCGATCTACACTTGATGAAGGGACACTGAAGTGGATACTATATTCCTCGGCAACAACAACTCAAGAAGGTCCATATCCGCAGCTTGACATGGCCTCAAGGAGGGATCCACGATAAACAGCCAAAGAAGGCCCTCCAGATTGACAGTCGTTGTGCTATCATAAGCTCTGGGGTCGAACTCAGGGTGACTGTCAAAACTAGCCCCCGAATAAAGCGGGGCTGACGACCTAATTTCATCCCATACAAATTAGCCATTTAAAGACCCCTGAGAAGGCAAGTTCTTCATTAAACAGCCAATCACGATAAACTTGGTGACAGTTACTTCATGCGGCAATTGAAACATAAAAAAGAAGAACAAAAAAGAAGAAAGACGTCTACAAGTATGAAGTACGGTGAAAATTATTTGAATTCAATAATTGTTTATACAAATAGCATAGCAATAAAAAAGAAAATAAGCAAGGCTCCCAATACATCTAAGCCTTGGGAACAAGATCTTTGGCCAGAGGAGAAAATCCATCAGGAGCCTCCGCAGGATCACTAGTGGTAGCAACATCGCCTCCCACCGCAGTTTCATTTGGAGGCAAAGAGGTAGATCTCTCACAAGGAATATCCCTTGCTCCATCCTTACCTGAACGTTGGGGGGTAAGGTGCCTTTGAGGAGTATCTCATGCCACCTCCGTGACAAACTTCCTTGTCTCTTCCTGATAGTGTGATGGAAGAGAAGAGAAATCACCCTTCAGCTTATGCTCCCACACCAATCTAAGGATGGAAATACACGCATCCTAGGCAACAACCGTACCACTGTGCTTCTCTGATTAACCCTTTTTTAAAGCTTGACCTACCTCTCCTGAGCCTCAAATGTTAGAGTAGACACCCTTAAGTCAATCATATTATTGTATGTTGACTCTATGGGTCATGATTATTCAATCTATCAAAGGCATCATTTATATTATGTAAAGCATATTTCATATGTATGTATTAGTATATGCCCTTAGAATGGTTGAACTGTGATGAGGGAATCAAGTAGTGATAAGTCTTGATTGTGAGATCCCTATGAGCACTTATGGTGGTCATTCTAGAAATGTTCGTAACCTTAGTATTATTTGACCTAGGGCATAGATAATACAGTAAGACTATCATAGTGTTGAACGACTTTACTGGAAGGTAGTGACAAATCTCACATGTAAAGGTTGTTTGGTGACAACTAGGAACGATCCATCGGTGCTTGTTATTCATGAGTTCACCAGACTGGTCAATCAGAGGATTCAATATAGATGGTAATACCAATGTCCATGGAATACATCCTTTAACAGATGGTGGTGCATGTGGTCCTTAGACTTGAGATTGTCGAAGCGCCGTGTGTACCTATTGGTGTAGTTTAACACTAGTCAAACGTAATCTTGATAGAGTTATTAGTAAGGTGGTGATTGCCTATATTGAGAAGTACATCATGACTATGGTGGATCGACAAAGGATTCATCATTCCTTTGTATAGGAGAAATTATCTTGGTGAGATTCTGATAAAGGACAACGACCTTGGAATCTGTGGCTACAATGGTATCGAGTTGATGCTCGGTTGGCCTATTAGTCCAATAACCGAATATGAACATATCAAGGTGGTTTATACTTGAAGCTGACATTACTTCTATGCTTCAAACTCTGATGAGATAATAGATGATGAAAGGATTTGATTGCACAGTAATCATACTGTTGACAGGTAGCAAATACGTTGAATTCGAATCTGTCAGGTGGCTATGATGCCTTACTAGAAGACAATCTTGATCTGTGTATAATGAGACAATTAATATGGTGTTGATCATGATATTACTCACTACCGACATGGTGAGGATCATTCGGGTCACACACAAAAGGAAATTTAAAGAAGAAAATAAGTGAGGGGCATTTTCATCATTTATTGATGAAGGGGTATTTTGGTAAATCTTACAGAGCAATTAAATTTACTGGAAAGGTTGTTGCCCCAATCCCGTATTGGATTTAATATGTAAGATTGGTTATTTATTTAGATATGTATATTGTAGTATATATATATTGTAAACAAATAAACCGTCAATATTTAAGTATACATATTGGTGTATATATGTTTTAAATATTGAAAAATCATTATTAGAAGATTAAAATAATAATGGTTTAATACCTGGGTTATGATTTTGTTCAAAAATCATGGATACTAATTAAATATTTAGTGGAAGGGTATATTTGTAATATAGTAATCAAGGGAATTTAGGGTGTGCCTATAAAAGGGCACTTTTCCCTAAAATTCCCTAATTCATTTTTTTTTTTCGGTTGCCCAAGAGAAGTTCATTGAGAGAATTTTTTCTCTCAACCTTCTCACTCACCCGTCTTCTTTAAACCTCACAAATCAAACTAGTATATTGATTGTGTGTTGATTCTTGCCTTTGTGTGGATATCATTGGTTCACTCCTATCCTTGGAGTGTGAGCGTTTTCTTCGGATCGAAAAGTGATGGAGCCTCAAAACATGGGTAAGAATCTAAACCTTGCATGGGTTTTGATTGATTCAAAGCATGTGAATATGGTAACTCTCATATATGGATTTTGGGGCTTTTAGGGTTTTAATTTATTTTCCGTTGCCTATTTCTTTGATTAAATCCTAACATCAAACACCTCATTAGTACGCTACTTGAGCTTCGACCTCAAGTTTGTAGCTTGACCTGTAGCTGTCTCAACCTCTATGGCTGCTGCCTTGCACCTCTCTTTGAACTTAGCAACCAATGCGGCTGAAAAGTTCTCAGCTAAGGCCTTAACCCTGGTCCCCTTAGATGTTAATAGTGTTAGAGTGGGTGCCTTAAAGCCAATAAATTATTGTAGAATTTGTTAGGAAATGATCCATTGAGGCAGCGGAAACAAAAACAATAATAACAAGGATCGTTCCATAGAACCAAGATTAGGGTAAAATTTTACAGTTTTTATCAAAATAAGAATCTGCAGAAAATTAATCTAGAGTTTAAGAAATCATACGCACGTTTGGAGGCTCCACCCAGTTGTCTCTGAATGTATTTTGCTACCGACCCAAGTGTAGGATTGAACCAATGGAGTCCACACGAAGACAATCGCAAGGAACTAAGGAGGAATTTGCTAAATCCCTCTTTAGCCTTAAGAACAAAGAAGAAATGAAGAGTATTTGATTTTCAATCAAAAACAAAACTGGCGCGAGAGAGAGTTTTTGGGGGCTGTGTGTTTTCTCTTTTAATGAAATGAATGAATGAAAAAAAAACTCTCCTTTTTAACAAATAACCTTTTTCTTTTATAGTTAAATTTAATTGCCCTATTCCCATATGGAATAGGCTTGGGCTCCAACCCAAACACCCCTTGTTTCCAAACACTCCCAATTAGATATTTATTTTAATTCATCATTATCTCAATTAAAATCAATTAATATATATTTAATATATATATTAACATTTAACAATAATGATAATTTATTTAAATATATGCTAACACATATTTAAATGTAATTTCACTTATTTAATTTTTCTAAGAAATTAAATAAAAGGCTACGACCTCAACAAATTTAATTGCACTGTGAAATTACCAAAATACCCTTTCCCCTAAAAAGATGAAAACGCCCTTCTTACGTCCTGAGTCTTAAATTATCTTCTATGTGTGTGACCCATAGGCTCCTTATCATACTGGTAGTGTATAGTATCGCGATTAACACCAATTAATCGTCTCACTAAACACGGACTAAGATTGGCCCCTAGCAAGGCATCATGACCACTCGATAGATTCAGATTCAGAAAAGTAGCTACCTATCAACGATATGGTTACCCTACAATTCAATCCTTTCATCATACATTATCTCGACGAGACGAAGGCATAGAAATAGTGTCAACATTTGGTTACTCTCGATATTATGTATTCAGTTTCTAGACCAATGACATGTATTATAAACTGGATAGAGCAACAACTCAATCCCACTGTGGCCACAGTTTTAGTGTCATTGCCATATACTGAATTGTGCCATGAGATAACTTCTCCCATACTTGGGAGTGATGAATCCTCTGTCTATCCACCATAGTCTTGATACACTCCTTGATGCAGCCAATCACCACTGTATTGACAGCTCTAATAGAACTACGTTAGGCTAGTGTCAAACTGCACCAATCGGTGCACAAGGCGCTCTGGTGATCTCAAGTCTAAGGATCACATGCACTACCATTCATTAAAGGATTTGTTCCATAGACACTAGGGTTACCATCCATATGGAATCCTCTGGTAGGCTAGTCCAGTGAACTTGCTGCAGTGTATTCGCCTACAGCGAGCAGCCATGTGTTGCACCAGGTTGTCACCAAACAACCTTAACAAGTGAGATCAGTTACTGCCTTTCGATAGGGTCGTTCAACACTATGATAGCCTTACCGTATTATCTGTGCCCTTACTTCAGAATAATACTGGGGCTACAGACATTTCTAGAATGGCCACTATATGTGCTCATAGGGTTCTCACTATCAAGATTTGAAACACTTGATATCCTCGTCACGATTCTACCATTTTAAGGACATATATCAATACATATTGCAATAATAATGATTTACGCGATACAGAATAAAATACCTTTTATTGATTAATGAACATTATTACAAAGAGTCAATTCTACAATAATTGATTGGCTCTAAGGCATCTACTCTAACAGAATTGACTCTTTGTAATAATGTTCATTGATCAATAAAAGACATTTTATTCTATATCGCATAAATCATTATTGTATGTATTGATATATGTCCTTAGAATGGTAGAACTATGACGAGGGTATCAAGTGTTTCAAATCTTGATAGTGAGAACCCTATGAGTGCATATGGTGGCCATTCTAGAAATGTTCGTAGCCCCAGTATTATTCTGAAGTAAGGGCACAGATAATACGGTAAGGCTATCATAGTGTTAAATGACCTTATCGAAAGGCAGTGACTTATCTTACTTGTCAAGGTTTTTTGGTGACAACCTGGTGCAACGCATGGGTGCTTACTATAGGAAAGTTCACTAGACTAACCCACCAGAGGATACCATACGGATGGTAACCCCAGTGTCTATGGAACAAATCCTCTAAGGAATGGTGGTGCATGTGATCCTTAGACTTGAGATCATTGGAGCACATTGTGCACCGATTTGTGTAGTTTGACACTAGCCCAACATAGTTCTATTCACAGTTGTCAATACAGTAGTGATTGGCTGTATCAAGGAGTGTATCAAGACTATGGTGGATCGATAAAGGATTCATCACTCCTAGGTACGGGGGAAGTTATCTCACGGTGCAATTCAGTAAATGGCAATGACACTAAAACTATGGCCATAGTGGGATTGAGTTATTGCTCTATCCAGTTTATAATACAGGTCATTGGTCTAGTAACTAAATACATACATATCGAGAGTAACTGAGGTTGACACTATTTTTGTGCCTCGATCTCGATGAGATAACAGATGATAAAAGGATTGGATTGTACGATAACCATATCGTTGACAGGTATCTACTTTGCTGAATCCGAATCTATCGGGTGGCCATGATGCCTTACTAGGGGTCAATCTTGGTTCGTGTGTAGTGAGACGATTAATTGGTGTTAATCGCGATACTACACACTACCGGTATGATAAAGAGCCTACGGGTAACACACATAGAAGATAATTTAAGAATCAATTTATGAGAAGGGCGTTTTCATCTTTTTAGGCGAAATGGTATTTTGGTAATCTCACAGTGCAATTAAATTTGCTGAGGTTGTTGCCTTTATATAATTTGATATTAAAATTAAATAAGTGAGATTATATTTAATTATGTGTACGCATATATTTAAATGAATTATTGTTATTGTTATTGTTAAATGTTAATATATTTAATATATTTTAATTGAATTTAATTGAAATAATAATAATAATTAAAATAAAAATATCTAAATGGGGCTGTTTGGACATAGGGGGGGTTTGGGTTGGTGTCCAAGCCTATACCATGGTGGAATAGGGCATTGTGTGCACTATATAAGTGCAAGATTTTTGTGAATTAAATAAGAAATTCATTCAATCACTTTTGATTAAAAATTCCAGCCCCCTGTTCTCTCTTCCCACGCCACTTTACATTTGGTTGAATCAAATATTTCATTTGATTTTTGTTCTTGGTTCTTAAGGCTAAAGAGGATCTAGCAAATCCCTCTTTACCAATTCCTCGAGCCTAGAGAATCGGTAGGTCAACTAGGTTTAAATAAATAAATGGATTTTCAAGTAATTCGCCTTCTTCTTTCCATTGCTTCTTCTTCTCGAACATTACAAAACTTTCAAAACAAAATTAAATTTTAATATTGAAAGAAACCATGAGTTACATTCAGGGAGTGGAGTGAGACGAGAGAGAAAAGCTACATGGAGAGTAGAGAAAGGAGGGCAAGAGGGCCTATTTTAAAATTACAAATCCAAAGTATTCTCAAACTAGGTCATAGGCTATGCCTCAAAAACCATGCATATTCACAAACAAGAAGATGCATAAACAATCAAAATTAAATTTTGATTAAGTTGGTAATACAGGTACCCCTTGATTTAGTTTTTTTAGTCCAACAAGTTTTAAAATTTTTATTTAGTCCCTTGTTATTGGGCCTCACTCAATTGGCCTCCATAATGCTCTAACATGGCAACGTATAATGGATTTAAAACTATCGTGTGACAATGCGATCACGGTTCAAAATTCAGCCATTGCTCAATAGGCTACCAAAAATTCCAGATTTGGTTCACGTTTTAAAGCGCACCAATCAGGCCCTTGCTGAAAAACCAAGTGCCGGTCAAGCCAAGTCAGGGAGCATTGGCTACCAGGGGCAGCACATACACATCACGGGGAGGACACAGCAGCGCACTTCGCATGCACACTGTTGCTGCGGCAACAACCTTTGTGCAGTCGCACAAGGCTGCTGATTACCATTGGGGCAGCACAGCCCAAGGTTGCATGCTGGAGCATGCGGCCAACATCCTCCACTCGGCAGACGCAACAAAGTGCTGCTGTGTGCAATCTGTCCACAGCAGTGTGCATTTGCGCTTGCTGTTGCCAGCACGGCAGCGCACTGTAGTAACACGATGCCTTCCGGCAGCATATCCTAAGATTAAATTAAGTTTATTTAATTTCGATCCAACATGAACAATGCAAAATCACAGAAAAAGCAACACTCAACCACAACAGATTTTTAATCAATTTTCGATTTTAACAAAATGTTAAAACCTAATTGAACATATCGAAACCAAATCATCCAAACGTATATAAACAATAATAAGGTATAAGAGGTCTAATACCACTGTGGTTTACAGATGAGTTTACACAACGAAATATAAAAATTTATCCTAATCCACAACCATGAACTCTAGATCCTTATACCCGTTTTACATTGTTTGCATATGAAACAATATTAAACAATAAATATCAGATTTCATACCAGCATTTGGAGGCTCCTTTAATCAATAGAATCGTCCCACTCCAGGTTAGGAATGAACTTCGGTATCCACACGAAGACAAGATGTCGATCACCAAGGGGTTCGATGTGCTAGCAAACCTGCAGGATCAAGGATGAGAATGCAAAATTTTTCCTTAGAAAATTCTCCTCCTCAACAATGGAGTCCACAGCTTTTTTTTTTTTTTTTTTGGGGGGGGGGGGGGGGGGTGGAGGAGAGAGAGAGAGAGAGAGGGAGGGTGGCTAGCGTTTATTTGAGTGAATTAATTTTTTGTTTGATTTTTAATGCACTTAAATGTCACAACCAAAACCCTCTAATATGGAATTGCAATCACATTAGATTAGTATCAATTACAATTCAAGTAATTCCCACATGTTATTTAATTTCAATTCAAATTCAAATCGATTTTATATACTTAATTAATTATTAACATTAATATATATTATTTCTATATTTAATTCATATAATAAATAATAAATTATTATTTAATTATATATATATAATTAAATACATAATCTTACTTATTTTAATTCCATATGAAATTAAATATAGGCAAGACCTAAGCAAATTTAATGCATGTGAGATTACCAAATACCCTTTCATCTTAAAAGAGAAAATACCCTTCTCACTTATTTATCCTTAATATTTCTTATAGTGCCATTTACCGAATTGCTTAGTGAGATAATTTCTCCGTACTCGGGAGTTATGAATCCTTTGTCAATCCACCATAGTTTGATACACTTTTCTATGTGCCATCATTGTTCTTATAGCTCTGAATAGAATATGTTGGCTACTATAAAACACACCAATTGTCACAAGGCGTTCTGGTGATCAAGTCTAAGGACACATGCACCACCATCCTTAGAGGATTTATACATAGACATTGGGGTTACATCTACGTGGAATCCTTTGGTGGGCCTGTCCGTGAACTACTCTATGGCAAAACCCATGTGTTGCACCAGGTTGTTGGCAAACAACCTTGACAATGAGATCAAAATTGCTTTCGACAGCGTCGTTCAACACTATGATAGCCTTGCCATATTATCTGTGTCCTTAGTCAAAATAATATTGGGGCTATAGACATTTCTAGAATGGCACTATGTGATCATAGGGTCTCACTATCGAGATTTGAAACACTGATACCCTCGTCATGATTCTACCATTCTAAGACACACCACAACATATAATAAATACGAATTACATAATGTAGAAAAAGAAGGTGATCCCTAGGAACCTTGATGCTTTCAACGACTTGATGAGCTACACCAGGTATCGACTGGCCAATGTAGGTGTTTTGGGTTACCCCATGGTGACCGAAAAGGTGGTATAAGAGACTTCCACAAACTCAATCCATTTTTGCACAGTTTGTAAAGCTTTACCTTTACAGGCCCAAGTAGGTTGCAATGCCAATAAGTTATCTTAGTAACACCATAGTAGAAAAGAGAGACATGACAACATATCTAAAGAGATTCCAAATGGAACAAGTAAGGTGGCGATGGTTAGAGGAAGCGTAGCTCTTGATCCCGGTGTGAGAGACAAATTGAATTGTGGAAAGATCTCCAAAAAGAAGATCACAATCTCTTGCCAAACTATAGGATGGCAGAGAAATATACCAGAATAGAAAATCATGCCGCATGAGTGCCACAACCTCGACAATGACCTCCCTTCAACGAGCAATGGGGGTCACAAGAGAGACATTGTGACCTTGACCGACGTCAGGCCCAGAGAGGCCATGGGTGGAACTTTGGAGGGACCGTGATCTAGTTCCTGATTCGGAACTACACACTCTAGTTGCCCTAATCGATGAGATTTGGTGACCAATGATGCCATTGGTACCACCACAAATAAAATGAGGGACTCAGGAGGGAGATTCCCAAAAGTATTGCAGATACCATAAAGAAATTGACACAACACCAAGAGTACTAGGTTTAAAGAACGCCATAGAGATTAATTGAAAGGGGCATCTAAAGGAATACGTGGGTCTCCAAGAGCCACAGCGAGCCAAGAGGGACCGACCCTTAGTAATGGAAGCTTCAATCATCAATTTGAATGATCTTGGAGGACCTTCGACGTCGGGGGGTCAGGCAGCAAGGCTTTAACAGCTGAAGAGGCCAAGACCTAATCATGCGAGATCTGGGTAGTTGAGACACGACAAGCAAAGAAAATGAAGATTAAAGATGAAATAATCGGTTCATGAAAAAGAAGCAAACTAGTGCCACATCCCACCGCAACGCACTAGTGATAAAAGTGTAAATAGGAATTGTGATGTCTTTAGAATCTTGATCGATAATGGAAGCCCTGCAAACTCATCGACTGCGACCATTCTTAAGGATGGGATTCACCGAAAACTACCTAAGCCTTCATTGGTGCCATGTATGGGTTCATGGGCAATCGGTCAATGTCCTAGGGCGCCATACCCTTCCCGTAATAGTGGGGAGGAGCAACACACAACGAAGCTAATGGTCAACTTTTTTTTTAGTAGACTGCCTGCCATTTTACAATGCGTCCTCAGTTTGACCTTCCTAGAGGATCTATCGGTGGTCACCTCGATTGCTTGCCAAGAATGAAATTCCTATCCCACGCATCAGAATAGTCAGGAGTTCGCAAAGAGACTCTAGTGATTGCCACAACCGAGCTATTGACCTGGCGAGAGGGAAAAGAATCAACCAATAGCCCCAGCACGTCAAGTCTTGACTGCCCATGAAAACATTAGCAATTTGTCTTTCTTTCTTTTTCCTGTGACCTCATCCAAGAATCACGAGACTCGTTTTGGGACTCCAAATATAAAATCCGCATAATAAAATACTCCTCCCATAAAAAAAAAAAAAAAGGAGATAAAAGGTGCCATCCAACCATGGAGTTCGCCTAGGAGATGATCAGTCACCCGGTTTTGTTTATGGTGGGATCAATGGAACCAAGTTATAACTTGGGGTCTCTTTCTTAAGAAGAAATAAGGTCGTAAATCGGGGGTCAGGCCCTAAGAAAAATGATGTGGACAAAAGTAAGTGAGGAGGGGGAGCAAACTCCACAACTCGGAGAATCCCAATTTAAAGATTGTTCACCGATCTACACTCGATGAAGGACACTGAAGTGGATACTATATTCCTGGCAACAACAACTCAAGAAGGCCATATCGCAGCTTACATGGCCTCAAGGAGGGATCCACATAAACACCAAAGAAGGCCTCTCTAGATTGACAGTCGTTGTGCTATCATAAGCTCTGGGTCGAACTCAGGGTGACTATCAAAACTAGCCCCCGAATAGAACGGGGCTGACGACCTAATTTCATCCCATACAAATTAGCCATTTAAAGACCCCTGAGAAGGCAAGTTCTTCATTAAACAGCCAATACAAAACTTGGTGACAGTTTACTCATGCGGCAATTGAAACATAAAAAAGAAGAACACAAAAAGAGAAAGACGTCTAAGTAGAAGTACGGTAAAATTATTTGAATTCAATAATTGTTTATACAAATAGCATAGCAATAAAAAAGAAAATAAGCAAGGCTCCCAAACATCTAAGCTTGGAAAAGATCTTTGGCCAGAGAGAAAATCCATCAGGAGCCTCCAGGATCACTAGTGGTAGAACATCGCCTCCCACCGCAGTTTCATTTGGAGGCAAAGAGGTAGATCTCTCACAAGGAATATCCCTTGCTCCATCCTTACCTGAACGTGGGGGTAAGGTGCCTTTGAGGAGTATCTCATGCCACCTCCGTGACAAACTTCCTTGTCTCTTCCTGATAGTGGTGGAAGAAGAGAGAGAAATCACCCTTCAGCTTATGCTCCCACACCATCTAAGGATGGAAATACACGCATCCTAGGCAACAACCGTACCACTGTGCTTCTCTGATTAACCCTTTTTTAAGCTTGACCTACCTCTCCTGGCCTCAATGTTAGAGTAGACACCCTAAGTCAATCATATTATTGTATGTTGACTCTATGGGTCATGATTATTCAATCTATCAAGGCATCATTTATATTATGTAAAGCATATTTCATATGTATGTATTAGTATATGCCCTTAGAATGGTTAACTGTGATGAGGGAATCAAGTAGTGATAAGTCTTGATTGTGAGATCCCTGAACACTTATGTGGTCTTCTAGAAATTTCGTACCTTAGTATTATTGACCTAGGGCATAGATAATACATAAGACTATCATAGTGTTGAACAACTTTACTGGAAGGTAGTGACAAATCTCACATGTAAAGGTGTTTGGTGACAACTAGGAACGATCCATCGGTGCTTGTTATTCATGAGTTCACCAGACTGGTAATCAAGGATTCAATATAGATGGTAATACCAATGTCCATGGAATACATCCTTTAACAGATGGTGGTGCATGTGGTCCTTAGACTTGAGATTGTCGAAGCGCCGTGTGTACCTATGGTGTAGTTTAACACTAGTCAAACGTAATCTTGATAGAGTTATTAGTAAGGTGGTGATTGCCTATATTGAGAAGTACATCATGACTATGGTGGATCGAAAAGGATTCATCATTCCTTTGTATAGGAGAAATTATCTTGGTGAGATTCTGATAAAGGACAACGACCTTGGAATCTGTGGCTACATGGTATCGAGTTGATGCTCGTTGGCAT
Source organism: Pistacia vera (assembly GCF_008641045.1). Classification (NCBI taxonomy): domain Eukaryota; kingdom Viridiplantae; phylum Streptophyta; class Magnoliopsida; order Sapindales; family Anacardiaceae; genus Pistacia; species Pistacia vera. The sequence continues at coordinate 307,826 of NW_022196111.1, read as the reverse complement.
TAGTCCAATAACGAATATGAACATATCAAGGTGGTTTATACTTGAAGCTGACATTACTTCTATGCTTCAAACTCTGATGAGATAATAGATGATGAAAGGATTTGATTGCAGAAATCATACTGTTGACAGGTAGAAATAGTTGAATTCGAATCTGTCGGTGGCTGATGCCTTACTAGAAGACAATCTTGATCTGTGTAATGAGACAATTAATATGGTGTTGATCATGATATTACTCACTACCGACATGGTGAGGATCTTCGGGTCACACACAAAAGAAATTTAAAGAAGAAATAAGTGAGGGGCATTTTCATCATTTATTGATGAAGGGGTATTTGGTAAATCTTACAGAGCAATTAAATTTACTGGAAAGGTTGTTGCCCCAATCCCGTATTGGATTTAATATGTAAGATTGGTATTTATTTAGATATGTATATTGTAGTTATATATTTGTAAACATAAACCGTCAATATTTAAGTATACATATTGGTTGTTTTTTATTAATTTTATATTTATATTTTTTTAATATTTTTGGTTTTTTTTTTTTTTTTTTTATTTTTTTTTATGTGTTATGTTTATTTTGTTATTATTGTTTGTGTAATTATTATTTTATATTTGGCGTATTTAGTTTTTTTTTATAATATTTATATAGTTATTTGTGTTTGAATTTCTTTTTTGTTTTTTAATTTTTTAGTTTTTTTTTTTTTTATTTTATTATGTTTCTTTTTTATTTTGTTTTTTGGTTATTATTATTTTATGATTTTTTTGTTTACTTTTATTTATCTATTTATTTTTAGTTTATTTTAGTATTTATGTATTTATATATTTTTTAGATTGTTATTTTTTTGTATTATTTATTTTTTTTACTGTATCTTATTTCTCTGTTTTAAATATTGAAAAATCATTATTAGAAATTAAAATAATAATGGTTAATACCCGGGTTATGATTTTGTTCAAAAATCATGGATACTAATTAAATATTAGTGGAAGGGTATATTGTAATATATAATCAAGGGAATTTAGGGTGTGCAACTTTGCACTTTTCCCTAAAATTCCCTAATTCTTTTTTTTTTTTTGGGTTGCCCAAGAGAAGTTCATTGAGAGAATTTTTTCTTCTCAACCTTCTCACTCACCCGTCTTCTTTAAACCTCACAAATCAAACTAGTATATTGATTGTGTGTTGATTCTTGCCTTTGTGTGGATATCATGGTTCACTCCTATCCTTGAGTGTGAGCGTTTTTTTGGATCGAAAAGTGATGGAGCCTCAAAACATGGGTAAGAATCTAAACCTTGCATGGGTTTGATTGATTCAAAGCATGTAAGTATGTAACTCTCCATATAGGATTTGGGGCTTTAGGGTTTTTAATTTATTTTCCGTGCCTATTTCTTTGATTAAATCCTAACATCAAAACACCTCTTAGTACGCGCTTGAGCTTCGACCTCAAGTTTGTAGCTTGACCTGAGCTGTCTCAACCTCTATGGCTCTGCCTTGCACCTCTCTTTGAACTTGCAAACCAATGGGCTGAAAAGTTCTCAGCTAAGGCCTTAACCTGGTCCCCTTAGATGTAAGTGTTGAGTGGGTGCCCTAAAGCCAATAATTATTGTAGAATTTGTTAGGAAAGATCCATTGAGGCAGCGGAAACAAAAACAATAATAACAAGGATCGTTCCATAGAACCAAGATAGGGTAAATTTACAGTTTTTATCAAAATAAGAATCTGCAGAAAATTAATCTAGAGTTTAAGAAATCATACGCACTTGGAGGCTCCCAGTTGTCTCTGAATGTATTTGCTACCGACCCAAGTGTAGGATTGAACCAATGAGTCCACACGAAGACAATCCAAGGAACTAGAAGGATTTGCTAATATCTTAGCCTTAAGAACAAAGAAGAAATGAAGAGTATTGATTTTTCAATCAAAAACAAAACTGGCGGGAGAAGAGTTTTTGGGGGCTGTGTGTTTCTCTTTTAATGAATGAAGAATGAAAAAAAAAAACTCTCCTTTTACAATAACCTTTTTCTTTATAGTTAAATTTAATGCCCTATTCCATATGGAATAGGCTTGGGCTCCAACCCAAACACCCCTTGTTTCCAAACACTCAATAGATATTATTTTAATTCATATATCTCAATTAAATCAATTAATCAATATTATATATATATATATATAAATTATATTAACATTAACAAATGATAATTTATTTAAATATATGCTAACACATATTTAAATGTAATTTCACTTATTAATTTTTCTAAGAAATTAAATAAAAGGCTACGACCTCAGCAAATTTGTAACACCCACACATTGAGGTACATGATTTAAATTATGTGTATAGCCCTTAGTTAAATTTGTTAGAACTTATTTTAAGAGAATATGAAGAAAATGCCCTTAAATTTGCATTAAGGGTTAAAATAGTCTTTTGCACTCAAAACTTAGTGTTTTTGTGGGAGTGAAAAGAGATAGAAAAATCATAGAGAATTCAATAAAAGTGAAGGGTTTGGTAATGACTAAGGGACAAAAGATGGAATGCTTTCTAAGGGACAAAGATGGGAATTTCCAGGAAAGAGTAAGGGCAAAAAGGGAAAGTGAGTTTATAAACTAAAATGTTAAGGGTTTGAAACCCTTATTTGTTCATACCACCCCCACACTCCTCCTCCTTTTTCTCTCAAATTTTCATTCACTTTTCAAGGAATTGAGGGTTTTGAGTAGATTTTCATAGGGTTTGATTCAAGGCATCAAAAGGTAAGGAGTTCATACTCTTTATCTATGATTTATTTGTGTAAAGGTTGAGGTTATGAAGTTTATGCTTAGGGTTAAGAGAAGATTTGAATCCAACAAGAGTAGAGGAGTTTAGGAGAGGACTACTCAGCACAAGGCTAGTAAATTCCACTCAAAAATCCAACTCAAGCTAAAATTTAAGAATTCAAAAGTGAGTAGAGATTTATTTAAATATGCATTTGTGATTGGATTGAGAGAAATTGAGATGAGATGTATGATGTATATGCTATGTTGGATATATTTGGAATATGAGAAGTATATGTGATGATTTGATGATGGGTTGAAATTGGAAGGAATTGGAGAAAAAATTGGTGGGGAGTGTGTTTGCCAATTAGGTATGTGATGCTACAAGAGAGTTTTCTCTCATTTTGGATGGTTGACGGAATAAATAGAATGATAATGAATTAGGGTTTGTTTGTGCACAAAACTGTATGTTGATGAAATGCCTAAGTGAAAACATGTTACCAAACTGCCTGTCACAGCTGTGGACTTTCTAAGTGTTTTTGGGGCATCTTACAGATTGAACTGGGTTTAGACCCAAAACATAAAATTAGTAGCTGGTCTCTAAGCTTTTAAAACAAGACAAAATCGTATCAATCTGATTATGTATAACTCAAGTTATGTCTCTTGAGTGTGACATGTGCAGAATAATATCTTGATGCAATATTGCATTTGGCATTTCGTAAGTGCATTAAGTAAGAAACTTAAGCATGAACCATCCTTATTGCATTAATGTGCATTAAGAAGTAGTTTGAGAAAGAGTAGAGAACTTTGTGAATGAGCTACTCTAAAAGTAAAGCGAATGAGAAAATCTAGAATGGGTTGGTGCTTTGTGAACTCCACCCGGCCGTGCCTTCGGGAAGATGAGGCCGTGACATTTCAAGGGAGAAAGAATGAGAAAAATATGAGAAGAAGAGAGGAACAAAATGGAGTAGACGTCACAAAGAGTGGGTGGGTGCTTTGTGATCTCCACTCAGCCATGCCTCCGGTAAGATGAGGCTGTGACATACAATGGAAAGTTAATAGAAAAGAGAGCTTATGTGAAAGAGAACCAGAAAGAAAATAAATGAGAGGAGGAAGAAGAGTGTAAGGAAGGATAAGAGAAAAAGAGTACGGGGATAGACGAGTAGAGGATTTACTTATGAGCATTATTTTGTGCTCATCCCGTTGTTTATCTTTGTGGTTACAGGATCTAGGTGAGGACGTGGTCGGATGGACGTTGGCAAGCGAGGAGCAATAGCTACTGTCCCTGTTTTGATAACTTTTACAAATGTACCTTACTTTGGTAAAAAGTGATTATATGTATTAAAAGAATATTCGGGCCCATTTACTTTTGCTAATATAAATGCATTTTACTTGATGTATTTCTATGAGTAACATAGTATGAAGCAGTATTACAAAATTTAATTGCACTGTGAAAATTACCAAAATACCCTTTCGCCTAAAAAGATGAAAACGCCCTTCTACTTCCTGAGTCTTAAATTATCGTTCTATATGTGGACCCATAGGCTCTCATCATATCGGTAGTGTATAGTATCGCGATTAACAACAAAACAATTATAATTTGTTATTGTATAATGTATAATTGATTTTCAAATATTAAAATTATTATAGGTATATATGATTGATTTTTAATTATTAAAATTAATAAATATATATATATATACGGGCTGGGGACGGGGCGGGGCAAAACCTATCCCGGCCCCGGCCCGTCCTCGAATTTCGGGGGCCAATCTTGGGCCTGATCCCGGCCCAAAGCCTGAAAAATTCAGGGAAAATCCACCCCGTTCGGGGTGGGTCCCCGCGAGGCCGGGCTTTGTGCCCATCCCTAACCAAAGCCCACAAAATCAAGTACCTAAGTTGAGAAAACATCATATGATCTTTGAGAGTGATCTGATTGCTTGAGTTTGATTTTTATCAAGTCTCATATTGGGAAGAGTATTCATGGATCCACTCCTAATTATACTGAAGCGACAAAATATCTCAAAGCTATTCAGGATCAGTTTGAGACTTCTAACAAGGCATTAGCAAGCACCCTTATGACAGAATTGTGTTCCATGAAATTTAATGGCACAAAAGGTGTGCGTGAGCACATCATGACATAGTTGTTCGATTGAAATTGTTGTTACATAACTTTGCAGTTCCAAATAGAATACCATTCAAATTAAAGGACAATAATCCATTAGAAATTTTAAAACGATATCCTATATCATCCAAAGTGGATACTGAAATAATATTTTTGGAAATAGAAGGTACGTAATAACAGTTATGAAGTTCCAATAATAAGCTCGTAGGCAAAGTCAAACAATAAGACCCTACAGCTAATGTAGCCACATATGCTTCATTTCTAACTTGTAGGTCTACCTCTCTCTTGTTTAGTAATCTACTCTGCCTTGATCCCTGCACATCAGTACAAATATGAGTACCAAATCCTGTGTCAAAACCCAAGATGTTGAAGGGAAGAAGTTAATCTCAGTCATGTACATACTTGAAGTTGAAGCGTTTGACTTCTTCTTGCTTGCGAGGAAAGCCTTGCAGTGTTTCCTCTAGTGGCCAAGCTTGCCACAATAGAAGTAGACTATCTTCCATATTTTCCAACGCCACCCTCAAGCTTAAGAGCATCTTGCCTTTAGGTTTGGACTTGGGATAGACCTTGGCCTTTCCCTTACCTTTACCCTTGCCTTTACCGATAGCAACTAGTAAAACAGGTTTAGACTTTTTCAAGTCCTGCTTCGCAGTCCTCAACATATTTAGGAGCTTTGATAGGGACTTCACCATCGTGTTCATATTGAAGTTCATTACGAACGGTGAATGAGAATCAGGTAGTGATTGTAGAATTAGGTCACATTGCAATTCTGCATCAACACCAAAACCCAAAGTCTCAAGCCTCTTTTTGTACCCAATCATCTTAAGCACATGAGGACCAATTTGGGCTCCTTTGACCATTCGGCTCCTAAACATTGCTTTTGACACCTCATACCTCTCATGTCGAACATTCTTTTGATATAGCTCCTTGAGGTATAGAATTATGGCATGTGCATCCATATTCTCATGCTGCTTTTGCAGCTTAGCTGTCATTAATGCTAGCATAATGCATTGAACATTATCAGCAGTATCAAGGAACTTTTGATAAGTGTCTTTAACATCTTGAGTGACATCAGGTGCAGGCTCAACCAGATAAGGCTTATCTAGGATATACAATTTTTTTTTGGACTTCAGTACAATCCGAAGATTTCGCTACCAGTCTAAAAAATTAGATCCATCCAGCCTATTGTCTTTCTTGATTATCGGTTGCAGTGATAGGTTGGTATTGCTCATTTTAACGAATCAACAAGTGCAGAAAAACAAATGTTATTATAATGTTTATTATTATTTAATAAGGTCTTTTATTAAATAATTGTTCCCACTATTTTCCTCAAGCTAATAACCCTCACTATTTACTCGAGAAAGCCCGTTAGCTTTCCTAGTGGCCGAGATCCCATTTAGCCCATTTCAAACCTTCGCTTTGGCGAACAAGCCAAAATGAGTTGGTTAGGTAGGTCAACAAACTTAATTCACACCAGTGATAACACCTATTACCAATCTCAAATGCTAAATAAGCCAACAAACTAATCACACAATTCAATGGTCGAAACCATTGTCCTCAAGTGTGATTCTCAATATTAGTGGAGTGGACACTACATGTCACCACGTACATATAACAAGTGTACTTGTCTACTATGCCTATCATGTGTTCATCAACCTTCGCTTTGGCGAACAAGCAAAACACATCATTTAAGACGACCCATCACCATTAAGGAAAACTCCAATGATGTTTGGCCTCCTACTAGTAGAAGTGCACCCTTTGCTTTAGCGAATAAGGTTTTAACAAACAGTGGTTTGCCATGGTGATGGAAGGCATTTCAATTAGTTGACATAATATACTTTGGTTAAGGGGTTTTTATTTTATGTCTCACAAATTTTATCTTCTTAGCATGTTATAGTCATAACATACACCCTTAGCATGCATACTAAGCATTAAGGAAACGTGTTGGTGCATACCCTTAACTAAAACCAATTTCCTCGAGCCTAGAGGAATCGGTAGGTCAACCTAGGTTTAAATAAATAAATGGATTCTTCAAGTAATTCGCCTTCTTCTTTCCATTGCTTCTTCTTCTCGAACATTACAAAACGTTCAAAACAAAATTAAATTTTACATAATTGAAAAGAAACCATGAGTTACATTCTAGGGGAGTGAGACGAGAGAGAAAAGCTACATTGGAGAGTATAGAGAAAGGTAGGGCACAGAGGGCCTATTTTAAAATTACATAATCCAAATATTCTCAAACTAGGTTCATAGGCTTATGCCCCAAAAACCATGCATATTCACAAACAAGAAGATGCATAAACAATCAAAATTAAATTTTGATTAAGTTGGTAAATTACAAGGTACCCCTTGATTTCAACAGTATTTTTTAGTCCAACAAGTTTTAAAATTTTCATTTTAGTCCCTTGTTATTGGGCCTCACTCAATTGGGCCTCCATAATGCTTCTAACATGTAGCAACGTATAATGGATTTAAAACTATCGTGTGACAATGCGATCACGGTTCAAAATTCAGCCCATTGCGTCAATGGGCTACCAAAAAATTCCAGATTTGGTTCACGTTTTAAAGCGCACCAGATCAGGCCCTTAGCTGAAAAACCAAGTGCCGGTCAAGCCTAAGTACAGGGAGCACTTGGCTACCAAGGGGCAGCTACATACAACAGCTCACGGGGAGGACAACAGCAGCGCATTCGCATGCACTACTGTTGCGTGCGGCAACAACCTTTGTGCAGTCGCACAAGGCTGCTGATGTACCATTTGTGGCAGCACAGCCCAAGGTTGCATGCTGGAGCATGCGGCCAACACTCCTCCACGTACGGCAGTGCGCAACAACAGTGCTGCTGTGTGCAATCTGTCCAGCAGCAGTGTGCATTTGCGCATTGCTGTTGCCATGCACGGCAGCGCACTGTAGTAACACGATGCACTTCACGGCAGCATACTCCTAAGATTGAAATTAAGTTTTATTTAATTTCGATCCAACATGAACATATGCAAAATCACAGAAAAAGCAACACGTCAACCACAACAGATTTTTAATCAATTTTCAGATTTTAACCAAAAAGTTAAAACCCTAATTGATACATATCGAAACCAAATCATCCAAACGTTATATAAAACAACATAATAAGGTATAAGAGGATCTAATACCACTGCTGGTTTACAGATCGAGTTTACACAACGAAATATAAAAATTTTATCCTAATCCACAACCATGAACTCTAGATCCTTATACCCGTTTTACATTGTTTGCATATGAAACAAATATTAAACAGTAAATATCAGATTTCATACCAGCATTTGGAGGCTCTTTCAATCAATATGAATCGCTCCCACTCCAGGTTAGGAATGAACTTCGGTATCCACACGAAGACAGGACTACCATCGATAAAAGACTTCTAGGCTAGGAAGATCACTCACCTACAAGAAAAAATCACAACAGAATTTTGCTTGGAAAGAAAAATTCTTTTCCTCATAAAAGGTGGTGGCATTTTTGAGAGAGAGAGAGAGAGAAGGGTGGCTAGGGTTTCAAATTTTGCAACTCAATCATTCAATGATTTAATTTTTAATTGCACTTAAATAGTGCACAACCAAAACCCTAATCTAATATGGAATTGCAATCAACTTAGGCATATTCAATTACCAATTCAAGGTAATTCCCACATGTTATTTAATTTCAATTTCAAATTCAAATTCGATTTTATATTATCTTTAATATTAATATTATTTAAACATTAATAGTAATTAATGATTTTGCCTATATTTAATTTCATATGGAAATTAAAATAAGTAAGATTATGTATTTAATTATATATATATAATTAAATACATAATCTTACTTATTTTAATTTCCATATGAAATTAAATATAGGCAATGACCTAAGCAAATTTAATTGCACTGTGAGATTACCAAAATACCCTTTCATCTTAAAAGACGAAAATACCCTTCTCACTTATTTATCCTTAATATTTCTTATATGTGCCATTTACCGAATTGCTTAGTGAGATAATTTCTCCCGTACTCGAGAGTTATGAATCCTTTGTCAATCCACCATAGTCTTGATACACTTTTCGATGTAGCCAATCACTATTGTTCTGATAGCTCTGAATAGAACTATGTTGAGCTACTATAAAACCACACCAATTAGTACACAAGGCGTTCTGGTGATCTCAAGTCTAAGGATCACATGCACCACCATCCATTAGAGGATTTATACCATAGACATTGGGGTTATCATCTACGTGGAATCCTTTGGTGGGCCTGTCCAGTGAACTACTCTATGGCAAATACCCATGTGTTGCACCAGGTTGCTGGCAAACAACCTTGACAAGTGAGATCAAAATTGCATTTCGACAAGGTCGTTCAACACTATGATAGCCTTGACATATTATCTGTGTCCTTAGTCAAAATAATATTGGGGCTATAGACATTTCTAGAATGGTCACCTTATGTGATCATAGGGTCTTCACTATCGAGATTTGAAACACTCGATACCCTCGTCATGATTCTACCATTCTAAAGACACACCACAACATATAATAAATACGAATTACATAATGTAGAAAAAGAAAGGTGATCCCTAGGAACCTTGATGCTTTCAACGACTTGATAGAGCTACACCAAGTATCTGACCTGGCCAAGTGTAGGTGTTTTGCGGTTACCCTCATGGGTGACGCGAAAAGGTGGTATAAGAGACTTCCTACAAACTCAATCCATTTTTGGCACCAGTTTGTAAAGCTTTACCTTTAGCAAGTTCGCAATGCCAATAAGTTATCTTAGTAACATCCATTAGTAGAAAGGAGAGAGCATGACAACATATCTAAAGAGATTCCAAATGGAACAAAGTAAGGTGGCCGATGCGTTAGAGGAAGCGATAAGGACACTCTTGATCGCCGGTGTGAGACGACAAATTGAATTGTGGAAAGATCTCCAAAAAGAAGATCACATATCTCTTGCCAAATTCTATAGGATGGCAGAGAAATACCAGCAAATAGAAAATTCAATAGCCGCACTGAGTGCCACAACCTCGACTAATGACCTCACCTGTCAATCCGAGCGAATGGGGGGTCACAAGAGAGACAATTGTGACCTTGACCGACGCAGCCCTAGAAGAGGCCATGGGTGGAACTTTGGAGGGACCGTGATCTAGTTCCTTGATTCGACAGCTACACATCTCTAGTTGCCCTAATCGATGAGATGTTCATGGTGACCAATGATGCCAAGTTGGTACCACCATCGAATAAAATGAAGGGACCTCACGGCAGGCGAGATTCCCAAAAGTATTGCAGATACCATAAAGAAACTGACCACAACACCAACGAGTACTAGGCTTTAAAGAACGCCATAGAAGATCTAATTTGAAAGGGGCATCTAAAGGAATACGTGGGTCTGCCAAGAGCCACAGCGAGCCAAGAGGGACGCGACCCTTAGAATCGGAAGCTTCCAATCATCAATTGTGAATGATCTTTGGAGGACCTTCGATCGTCGGGGGGTCTAGGCGAGCAAGGCTTTAACACGCTGAAGAGGCCAAGACCTAATCGATGACGCAGATCTGGGTAGTTGAGACACGACAAGCAAAGAAAATGAAGATTAAAGATGAAATAATCGGATTCATGAAAAAAGAAGCCAAACTAGTGCCACATCACCAACGCAACGCACTAGTGATAAAAGTGTAAATAGGAAATTGTGATGTCTTTAGAATCTTAATTGATAATGGAAGCCCTGCAAACTCCATCGACGCCGAAACATTCTTAAGGATGGGATTCACCGAAAACTACCTAATGCCTTCATTGGTGCCACTGTATGGGTTCATGGGCAATCGGTCAATGCCCTAGGGCGCCATTACCCTTCCCGTAATAGTGGGTGAGGAGCAACACACAACGAAGCTAATGGTCAACTTTTTTTATAGTAGATTGCCTGCCATTTTACAATGCAGTCCTCATTTGACCTAGAGGATCTATCGGTGGTCACCTCGATTGCTTGCCAAGCAATGAAATTCCCTACTCCCACCAGCATCAGAATAGTCAGGAGTTCGCAAAGAGACTCTAGTGATTGCCACAACCGAGCTATTGACCTGGCCGAGAGGGGAAATAGAATCAACCAATAGCCACCAGCACGTCAAGTCTTGACTGCCCCATGAAAACAATTAGCAATTTGTCTTTCTTTCTTTTTCCTGTGACCTCATCCAAGGTCAACGAAGACTCGTTTTGGGACTCCAAATATAAAATCCGCATAATAAAATACTTCCTCCCATAAAAAAAAAAAAGGAGATAAAAGGTGCCATTCAACCATTGGAGTTCGCCTAGGAGATGATCACGTCACCCAGGTTTTGTTTCAGTGGCTCGGGATCAATGGAACCACAGTTATAACTTGGGGTCTCTTTCTTAAGATAGAAATAAGGTCGTAAATCGGGGGTTAGGCCCCTAAGAAAAATGATGTGGACAAAAGTTAAGTGAGGAGGGGAGAGCAACTCCCACAACTCGGAGAATCCCAATTTAAAAGATCGTTCACCGATCTACACTCGATGAAGGGACACTGAAGTGGATACTATATTCCTTGGCAACAACAACTCAAGAAGGTCCATATTCGCAGCTTAACATGGCCTCAAGGAGGGATCCACAATAAACACCCAAAGAAGGCCCTCTAGATTGACAGTCGTTGTGCTATCATAAGCTCTAGGGTCGAACTCAGGGTGACTATCAAAACTAGCCCCCGAATAAAGCGGGGCTGACGACCTAATTTCATCCCATACAAATTAGCCATTTAAAGACCCCTGAGAAGGCAAGTTCTTCATTAAACAGCCAATCACGATAAACTTGGTGACAGTTACTTCATGCGGCAATTGAAACATAAAAAAGAAGAACAAAAAAGAAGAAAGACGTCTACAAGTATGAAGTACGGTGAAAATTATTTGAATTCAATAATTGTTTATACAAATAGCATAGCAATAAAAAAGAAAATAAGTAAGGCTCCCAAGAAATCTAAGCCTTAGGAATAAGATCTTTGGCCAGAGGAGAAAATCCATTAGGAGCCTCCACAGGATCACTAGTGGTAGAAACATTACCTCCCACCGCAGTTTCATTTGGAGGCAAAGAGGTAGATCTCTCACAAGGAATATCCCTTACTCCATCCTCGCCTGAACGTAAGGGGGTAAGGGGCCTTTGAGGAGTATCTCATGCCACCTCCGCGACAAACTTCCTTGTCTCTTCCTGATAGTGCGATGGAAGAGAAGAGAAATCAGCCTTCAGGTTATGCTCCCACACCAACCTAAGGATGGAAATACACACATCCTAGGCAACAACCATACCATTTTGCTTCTCTGATTAACCCTTTTTTCGAGCTTGACCTGCCTCTCCTAAGCCTCAGATGTTAGAGTAGGCGACCCTAAGTCAATCATATTATTGTATGTTGACTCTATGGGTCATGATTATTCAATCTATCAAAGGCATCATTTATATTATGTAAAGCATATTTCATATGTATGTATTAATATATGCCCTTAGAGTGGTTAAACTGTGATGAGGGAATCAAGTAGTGATAAGTCTTGATTGTGAGATCCCTATGAACACTTATGGTGGTCCTTCTAGAAATATTTGTAGCCCTAGTATTATCCTGACCTAGGGCATAGATAATACGATAAGACTATCATAGTGTTGAACAACTTTACTGGAAGGTAGTGACAAATCTCACATGTAAAGGTTGTTTGGTGACAACTAGGAACGATGCATCGGTGCTTGTTATTCATGAGTTAACCAGATTGGTTAATCAAAGGATTCAATATAGATGGTAATACCAATGCCCATGGAATACATCATTTAACAGATGGTGGTGCATGTGGTCCTTAGACTTGAGATTGTCGGAGCGCCGTGTGTACCTATTGGTGTAGTTTAACACTAGCCAAACGTAATCCTGATAGAGTTATTAGTAAGGTGGTGATTGACTATATTGAGAAGTACATCATGACTATGGTGGATCGATAAAGGATTCATCATTCCTTTGTACAGGAGAAATTATCTTGGTGAGATTCTGATAAAGGACAACGACCTTGGAATCTGTGGCTACAGTGGTATCGAGTTGATGCTCGGTTGGTCGATTAATCCAATAACTGAATATGAACATATCAAGGTGGTTTATACTTGAAGCTGACATTACTTCTATGCTTCAAACCCTGATGAGATAATAGATGATGAAAGGATTTGATTGCATGGAAATCATACTGTTGACAGGTAGCAAATATGTTGAATTCGAATCTGTCGGTGGCCATGATGCCTTACTAGAAGACAATCTTGGTCCGTGTGTAATGAGACAATTAATATGGTGTTGATCATGATATTACTCACTACCGACATGGTGAGGAGCCTTCGGGTCACACACAAAAGACAATTTAAAGAAGATAATAAGTGAGGGGGATTTTCATCATTTATTGATGAAGGGGTATTTTGGTAAATCTTACGGAGCAATTAAATTTACTGGAAAGGTTGTTGCCCCAATCCCATATTGGATTTAATATGTAAGATTGGTTATTTATTTAAATATGTATATTGTAGTGTATATATATTGTAAACAAGTAAACTGTCAATATTTAAGTATACATATTGGTGTATATATGTTTTAAATATTGAAAAATCATTATTAGAATATTAAAATAATAATGGTTTAATACCCGGGTTATGATTTTGTTCAAAAATCATGGATACTAATTAAATAATTAGTGGAAGGGTATATTTGTAATATACTAATCAAGGGAATTTAGGGTGTGCAACTTTTCCCTAAAATTCCCTAATTCTTTTTTTTTTTTTTGGTTGCCCAAGAGAAGTTCATTGAGAGAATTTTTTCTCTCAACCTTCTCACTCACCCGTCTTCTTTAAACCTCACAAATCAAACTAGTATATTGATTGTGTGTTGATTCTTGCCTTTGTGTGGATATCATTGGTTCACTCCTATCCTTGGAGTGTGAGCGTTTTCTTTGAATCGAAAAGTGATGGAGCCTCAAAACATGGGTAAGAATCTAAACCTTGCATGGGTTTTGATTGATTCAAAGCATGTAAGTATCGTAACTCTCATATATGGATTTTGGGGCTTCTAGGGTTTTAATCAGTAAATTTTTATTTTCCGCTGCCTATTTCTTTGATTAAATCCTAACATCAAACACCTCGTTAGTACGCTGCTTGAGCTTCGACCTCAAGTTTGTAGCTTGACCTGCAGCTGTCTCAACCTCTATGGCTACTGCCTTGCACCTCTCTTTGAACTTGGCAACCAATGCGGCTGAAAAGTTCTCAGCTAAGGCCTTAACCTTGGTCCCCTTAGATGCTAGGAGTGTTGGAGTGGGTGCCCTAGAACCAATCAATTATTGTAGAATTTGTTAGGAAACGATCCATTGAGGCAGCGGAAAACAAAAACAATAATAACAAGGATCGTTCCATAGAACCAAGATCAGGGTACAATTTTACAGTTTTTATCAAAATAAGAATCTGCAGAAAATTAATCTAGAGTTTAAGAAATCATACGCACGTTTGGAGGCTCCGCTAAGTTGTCTCTGAATGTATTTTGCTACCGACCCAAGTGTAGGATCGAACCAATGAAGTCCACACGAAGACAATCACAAGGAACTAAGAAGGGATTTGCTAGATCCCTCTTTAGCCTTAAGAACAAAGAAGAAATGAAGAGTATTTGATTTTTCAATCAAAAACAAAACTGGCGTGGGAAAGAGTTTTTGGGGGCTGTGTGTTTTCTCTTTTAATGAAATGAAGGAATGAAAAAAAAACTCTCCTCTTTTACGAATAACCTTTTTCTTTTATAGTTAAATTTAATTGCCCTATTCCCATATGGAATAGGCTTGGGCTCCAACCCAAACACCCCTTGTTTCCAAACACTCTTAATTAGATATTTATTTTAATTCATTATTATCTCAATTAAAATCAATTAATATATATTTAATATATATATATATATATATATATATATAAAGATTATATATTAACATTTAACAAGAATGATAATTTATTTAAATATGCTAACACATATTTAAATATAATTTCCCTTTTTAATTTTTCTAAGAAATTAAATAAAAGGCTACGACCTCAGCAAATTTGTAACACCCAACATTGAGGTACATGATTTAAATTATGTTGTATAGCCCTTAGTTAAATTTTGTTAGATTATTTTAAGAGAATATGAAGAAAATGCCTTAAATTTGCATTAAGGGTAAAATAGTCTTTTCACTCAAAACTAGTTGTTTTTGTGGGGAGTGAAAGATAGAGAATCATAGAGAATTCAATAAGTGAAGGCGTTTTGGTAATTGACTAAGGACAAAGATGGAATTGCTTTCTAAGGGACAAAGATGGAATTTCCAGGAAAGAGTAAGGGCAAAACGGGAAAGTGAGTTTATAAACTAAAATGTTAAGGTTTGAAACCTTATTTCGTTCATACACCCACCACACTCCTCCTCCTTTTTCTCTCAAATTTTCATTCACTTTCCAAGGAATTTAGGGCTTTTGAGTAGATTTTCATAGGTTTTTGATTCAAGGCATCAAAGGTAAGATTCATACTCTTTATCTATGATTTATTGTGTAAAGGTTGAGTTTTTATGAAGTTTATGCTTAGGGTTAAGAGAAGATTTGAATCCAACAAGAGTAGAGAGTTTAGGAGAGACTACTCATGCACAAGGTAAGTAAATTCCACTCAAAATCCAACTCAAGCTAAAATTTAAGAATTCAAGTGAGTAGAGATTTATTTTAAATATGCATTGTTGTGATTTGAGAAATTGAGATGAGATGTATGATGTATTATGCTTATTGTTGGATATTGAATATGAGAAGTATATGTGATGATTTGATGATGGGTTGAAATTGGAAGAATTGGAGAATTGGTTGGGAGTGGTTTGCCATGTAGGTATGTGATGCTACAAGAGAGTTTTTCTCTCATTTTGGATGGTTTGAGAAATAAATAGAATGATATGAATTAGGTTGTTTTTGTGCACAACTATGTTTGATGAAATGCCTAAGTGAAAACATGTTACCAAACTGCCCTGTCACAGCTGTGACTTTCTAAGTGTTTTTTGGGCATCTTACAGATTGAACTGGGTTTAGACCAAAACATAAATTAGTAGCCTGGTCTCAAGCTTTAAAACAAGACAAAATCGTATCAATCTGATATGTATAACTCAAGTTATGTCTTCTTGAGTGTGACCTGTGCAGAATGACTATCTTGATGCAATATTGCATTTGTGCATTTCATAAGTGCATTAAGTAAGAAACTTTAAGCATGAACCATCCTTATGCATTAATTGTGCATTAAGAAGTAGTTTGAGAAAGAGTAGAGAACTTTGTGAATGAGCTACTCTAAAAGTAAAGAGAATGAGAAAAATCTAAGAATGGGTTGGTGCTTTGTGAAATCCACCCGGCCATGCCTACGGTAAGATGAGGCCGTGACATTCAAGTGAGAAAGAATGAGAAAATATGAGAAAGAAGAGAGGAACAAAATGAGTAGACGTCACAAAGAGTGGGTGGGTGCTTTGTGATCTCCACTCAGCCATGCCTCCGGTAAGATGAGGCTGTGACATACAACAGAAAGTTAATAGAAAAGAGACCTATGTGAAAGAGAAACAGAAACAGAAAAAGAAAATAAATGAGAGGAGAAGAGTGTAAGGAAAGAATTAAGAGAAAGAGTTACGGGGATAGACGAGTAGAGGATTTACTTACTGAGCATTATTTTGTGCTCATCCCGTTGTTTATCTTTGTGTTTACAGGATCTAGGTGAGGACGTGGTCGGATGGACGTTGGCAAGCGAGGAGCAATAGCTACACTGTCCACTGTTTTTGATAACTTTTACAAATGATACCTTACTTTGTGTAAAAAGTGATTATATGTATTAAAAGAATATTTCGGGCCCATTTACTTTTGCTAATATAAATGCATTTTACTTTATGTATTTCTATGAGTAACCTAGTATGAAGCAGTTATTACAAAATTTAATTGCACTGTGAAATTACCAAAATACCCTTTCGCCTAAAAAGATGAAAACGCCCTTCTTACTTCCTGAGTCTTAAATTATCTTCTATATGTGTGACCCATAGGCTCCTCATCATATCGGTAGTGTATAGTATCGCGATTAACACCAATTAATCGTCTCATTAAACACAGACCAAGATTGGCCCCTAGCAAGGCATCATGGCCACTCGATGGATTCAGATTCAGCAAAGTAGCTACCTGTCAACGATATGGTTACCGTACAATTCAATCCTTTCATCATACATTATCTAGACGAGATGAAGGTATAGAAATAGTGTCAACCTTCGGTTACTCTCGATATTATGTATTCAGTTTCTAGACCAATGACCTGTATTATAAACTAGATAGAGCAACAACTCAATCCCACTATGGCCACAATTTTAGTGTTATTGCCATATACTGAATTGCGCCGTGAGATAACTTCTCCCGTACCTGGGAGTGATGAATCCTCTGTCTATCCACCATAGTCTTGATACACTCCTTGATGCAGCCAATCACCATTGTATTGACAGCTTTGAATAGAACTGCATCAGGCTAGTGTTAAACTGCACCAATCGGTGCACAAGGCGCTCTGGTGATCTCAAGTCTAAGGATCACATGCACCACCATTCGTTAGAGGATTTGTTCCATAGACACTGGGGTTACCATCCATATGGAATCCTCTGGTGGGTCTCCAGTGAACTTGCTGCAGTGTATTCGCCTACAATGAGCACCCAGTGTGTTGACCAGGTTGTCACCAAACAACCTTGACAAGTGAGATCAGTCACTGCCTTTCGACAGGGTCATTCAACACTATGATAGCCTTATCGTATTATCTGTGCCCTTACTTCAGAATAATACTAGGGCTACGGACGTTTCTAGAATGGCCACCATATGTGCTCATAAGGTTCCACTATCAAGATTTGAAACAATTGAGAATCCTCGTCATGGTTCTACCATCTAAGGACATATATCACATATTGCAATAATAATGATTTACGCGATATAGATAAAATGCCTTTATTGATTAGTGAACATTATTACAAAGAGTCAATTCTACAATAATTGATTGACTCTAGGGCATTACTCTAACAAAATTGACTTTTGTAATAATGTTCATTGATCAATAAAAGACATTTTATTTATATCGCGTAAATCATTATTGTATGTATTGATATATGTCCTTAGAATGGTAGAACCGTGACGAGGGTATCAAGTGTCAAATCTTGATAGTGAGAATCCTATGAGCACATATGGTGGACATTCTAGAAATGTCCGTAGCCCCAGTATTATTAGAAAGAAGGGCACAGATAATACGGTAAGACTATCATAGTGTTAAACAACCCTGTCGAAAGGCAGTGACTTATCTTACTTGTCAAGGTTGTTTGGTGACTACCTGGTGCAACACATAGGTGCTTGCTATAGGCAAGTTCACTGGACTGACCCACCAGAGGATTCCATACGGATGGTAACCCCAGTGTCTATGGAACAAATCCTCTAACGAATAGTGGTGCATGTGATCCTTAGACTTGAGATCACTGGAGCGTCTTGTGCACCGTTTGGTGTAGTTTGACACTAGCCCAACACAATTCTATTAACAACTATCAATACGGTAGTGATTGGCTGTATCAAGGAGTGTATCAAGACTATGGTGGATCGATAGAGGATTCATCACTCCTGGGTATGGGGGAAGTTATCTCATGACGCAGTTCAGTAAATGGCAATGACACTAAAATTGTGGCTACAGTGGGATTGAGTTATTGCTCTATCCAGTTTATAATTCTAGTCATTGGTCTAGTAACTGAATACATACATATCGAGAGTAACTGAGGTTGACACTATTTTTGTGCCTCGGTCTTGATGAGATAACAGATGATAAAAGATTGGATTGTACGGTAACCATATCGTTGACAAGTAGCTACTTTGCTGAATCCGAATCTATCGGGTGGCCATGATGCCTTACTAGGGGTCAATCTTGGTCCGTGTGTAGTGAGATGATTAATTGGTGTTAATCGCGATACTACACACTGCTGGTATGATAAGGAGCCTACGGGTAACACACATAGAAGATAATTTAAGAATCAGTTTATGAGAAGGGCGTTTTCATCTTTTTAGGCGAAATGATATTTGGTAATCTCACGGTGCAATTAAATTTGCTGAGGTTGTTGTCTTTATATAATTTGATATTAAAATTAAATAAGTGAGATTATATTTAAATATGTGTACGCATATATTTTAATGAATTATTGTTATTGTTAAATGTTAATATATTTTATATATTTTAATTGAATTTAATTGAAATAATAATAATTAAAATAAAAATATCTAAATGGGGCTGTTTGGACATAGGGGGTGTTTGGGTTGGTGTCCAAGCCTATACCATGGTGGAATAGGGCATTGTGTGCACTATATAGGTGCAAGATTTTTATGAATTAAATAAGAAATTCATTCAATCACTTTTGATTAAAAATTCCAGCCCCTTTTTCTCTCTTCCGACGCCACTTTACATTTGGTTGAATCAAATATTTCATTTGATTTTTGTTCTTGGTTCTTAAGGCTAAAGAGGATCTAGCAAATCCCTCTTTAGTTCCTTGGGGTTATCTTCGTGTGGACTACCACTAGTTCGATCCTACTCTTGGATCGGAAGCAAAACCCATTCCCAGCCTGTAGTAACTAAGAAGCTTCAGTTTGCCTTTCCAGCTCTGCCTTCGACCGAGCTCCTCCTCCTCAAGATTGGAAACCTTATCCCCATAAACTTCTAAATCAGGTCTGCATCTTCCTAAACCTTAGCAGCCAACCCCAAGAAAGGATAATCATCCTGGAACAATGAAGAAAGGACACCCTAGGTTTACAAGGAAGAAAACCAAATCCTGTTATAGCACAATGTATGCTAGCCAAGACAAACAAAGAATGTACAGTACATACCTGCACGAAAGAGATGGCCACTTGCTGGAACCGCCCTAGAAACGAGGAAGCAAGCCAACTTTCAAGAGACCCTTTGAAAGTTGCCCCCATCAACGCTCAGACTTCCAAGGAAGATCGACTAGGCAGTTGGGAATACGTTCCCACTAGCCCTCCATTGGTTGCTAAGACAGGTGAAAAAGGAACAACCGATTGCTCCCACGGCAGCAACGATACATCTGACCTTGTATTTGGGCAAGGGTGACCAAAATTTGACTGTGTGCTTTCCCATGGCTCACTCATCACTCTTTTAGCTCCAATCACCTCTTTACGGGTGGCCGAATTCTCTTCTCTCTCTACAAGGGAGCAACCTTCTTTCCCCCCTCATCAAGATGGGCCTTCGTTGAGCTCAGAGAGCCTCACAATGACCATATTGACAACAGCTCAACATAAGCACCAAGTTTTGAAACAAGGAAACCAGATGGTCTTCTCCCTTTCGGATAGTGACTAGGCTTAGGGATAAACATCTTTGAGAAGAACAAACAATCGTTAGAAGACCTACAGGAAGAGACTACGGAAAGGAAAAAGAAAGGAAAGCTAAAGTTTACTCATCTTCTTCCTCTTAAAAATAGTGGGAAATGGATGTTGGCGGGACAAAACCCAAACTTGATCAAATTGCAACGTTGCTCAATTGGTCATTGTTCCGAGCTGACTTCAAAAGCTTGCAAAAGCGTAAGATCCGCTACTGAAGCTCAATGGACAAGTGAGGCTCCTCGTGATCACCTGCATATGGGAAAAGACAACATATGTCTTTATAGAAAAGTCTCACTCGATAGAATAATTGGAGAAAGTTAGCCAACACCTACAGGCATCTCTAAAATCACCATTTCCTTCGCAAGCATACAGGAAGTAGTTGGAATCCCAACCACGCAACTTACTAGGGATCTCGACAAATCCCTTAAGATCAGAACTTTTGGCTTTAGAAAAATAATAAAACCCCCTGACTTCTCTGTAGAGGATAAACGTTCACAAGCTCATCAACGGTGAGCTCACCGATACCATTCTTTGGTATGCAATATACATGCTAATCATATACAAATAAGAATTTGCTATCAACTGGAGTGGGGCTACCCCCAAATGCTCTATCATCGTCAAGATAAATCAATGCAGAGGTACTGACACCTCGCATCTGAGAAGGGTCTCCGAGATCATGACCCAACCAGTATAAGGACTCTCCGGAGAACAATCCCCAGCGTGGTGGAGAGGACCAATCAGGCCGTATGGTTCCCATATGCGACCTAGCTCATCTCTAAGGAGAGGATGCATTGAGTTCTTACGCGACCTAACAACCTTTGAAGCAATTGTCCCATCATCCGCTCGCAAAGAATCCATCTTTGCCCTACTAGGCCGGCTCTTAGCAAACATTTTGGTCATCGGAGGAGCAACAATGTAAAACCCCTCCCTAGCCGGGTTTTTCCTAAGTATCCCTTGGCCATTGAGAACCTAGAAAACGCATGCCTAAGAAATAAGTTTATTTTAAAATCCTATTTAAAGAATAAACTTGTAGTTTAAAAACATATATATATATTTTTTTCTAAACTATAATAAGTTCATTGTACAAGTCAAATAATATAGTTTCCTTTCTTGGAGTAAATTATGAAATCCATAGTAATACTTACTAGAACATACACACTTTTACAATTTTTACTAGCAATTTGATTTTCTTTATTAACACAAACATATATACTCCATTATAACATAGACATATTTACTGCATTATGAGATATAAACATAATTACTACACTAAATACTAGCAAAACCATTCAATAGTCATAATTAAAACATCCCTTCATGCTCATAGCATCCCTCAGAATCCTCTCCCAACTTCATGCCTTAATCCTTACCTGCAAAACATTTTAAAACATTTCGTGGGGTGAGTGCTAATCGCTCAATAAGGGAATATGGCCATTTATAAACTATTAAGGTTCAATATACAAGTATATTACTCAGGATTTTACCTAACTACAAGACATGACCGTCATTCATTGACATAACAAGTTCATAAAATATATCATACTCTTTGGACTTTTCTCATAAACATAAGTCATAACATAACCATACATAATATAATATAGAACATATATGACTTATGCAATATTCATATACATGGCATGCTTATTTCTTTTGTCTTTATACTTGATGTTTTCATTAGTCTTTGTTATCCGATCAGATTCATTTGAAACATTATCTTGTTCTTGGTCGTCACCTCAAAGGACTCATGGTTTCCATAAGAATTCCATTCCTCTGATCTTGGTTTATACCTCAAGAGACTCATGGAATTCATTCTTTAACATTTCATAAATTTTTTCATAAGTCAACTAAATAAGCTATATGCATTACCATTATAAATGCAAACATATGGAATAACATCTCCCATGCTTAATCACACTATTCATTCATTTAACATGTACCCTTGGCCAATTGCACAACTCATCAGTCAATTTAGCAAAACTCTATGACATGAATATTCTCCTACTAAATTCCTTAACTTAATTCATTCAATTTCTCATACAATTCAAGGAATTTCAATAGTAAGATTATTCAGGGGTTTATTAGAATTTATAAAAAAAAAAGGAATTTTATTTGAGGAGGTGGATGCCATAGAGTTCATCACTATTCAATCAATTTTTTCCTCATCTTCCAATTCGAATTAATTTTTGGCTAAAACACAAAAGTTCTAGGTCTATTTCTTAAATTTTTAATACTTCAAGAATCAACTCAATCAGACTTCTATAACTTCAGTTATGACCGATTCAGTGAAGCATGTACAATATAATCTTAAAAAGCCAAATCCGAATTCTATTCATTTTAACCATGTCACCTTCATTTGCACATTCACATCATTTGCCATATCATTCTAAGTATAAAAGGCCATAAAAAGCTCACTTTTTACAGAACCAAAATGTGCCAAAACATCGTCCAACTTCAAATCTCTTAATTGGCATAATCATCCTCCATATGCACACATACACCAATCAACACACCCATTTAAACAATCCATAAACAAAACATAGCATCACACTCATATTAACATAAATAAATGTAAGTTTCATAAACCCTAGGTGTTAACAATTGTAGTCATAAGGGAGGATTTTTCCTTACCTTAGTATTCAAAGCACAAAGACACTCCTCCTTAGCTCCAAAGGTTCACCCTTTCTACCTTACACACATAACCACTTATGAATTTCTCTTTAACTTAAAATCAGAACAACTAGGGTTTTGAAAATCACCTTAAACCCTGAAATTGAAGTTCTTTAAATGTGGATGGTGATCTCCTTTGAAATTCAAATTGAAATCCTATGAAAATTTAAGAATAAAATGCTTGGATTAGTGGCTTTTATGGTGGATTTGGGAGATGAAGAAGAAGTTGATGCATTTGGGGTGTACAAGGCCGACTCCTCTCTCTTAAAACCTTGTAGATATTTATTCCATTGTTACTCTATTATGATTGGTCAATAAAAGTTAGATATAAGGGTCATTTGGCATAAATTTTTCATAAAAGGGTGTTTTGGTCATTTCCACCACAACATAATGATTAGCACTCATTTAATGCCATTTGACTTCTTTAAAACACTTAACAATTAAGCAATCCCATTAGGTAAATGACTAATTTACCCTTGGTGTACTTTTATGGATACTTAATTCATATGGATTTGTATAAAAAGACCATTATACCCTTGGTTACCGTTTACACCATTTAACCATATCAATCAACTTTATGACCATTCTACCCTCATTTCTCTTCAATGATATCACCCCTTACACTTTATAATGACCACATCTCGAAATATAAGTAAATTGACCATTTTACCCTTCCATTAAAAAAAAAAAATTACTTGAAAAGATAAATTTCATACCTTAGGGTATCAGAATAATAACGTGGGGTTTACAAACAGATGCTCCCCCAATGGCTCCACCTCAGCTGGTCGAGATACTTTTAGTCGAATGCACATTAGGCCCTCGACCGGTAGTAACACCCATGTCACTCGGCTTCAGAAATACCTGAAATACAAAACACGATGTTACTAGCCATCCTACTCCTAAGGGATTGACTCACCAACGCTTACCCTCAATGCCCTTCTCCTAAGACAAGGAGTCATCTAATACACACAAAACATGATAACCTTTAGTACCGCCCTCTGCGGCTTCAAGACCAGGCCCTAAGATCGCCTGCTAAAACTTTGTCGATCCTCACCAATAAACAAACACAACAACAAGAAAATAAGGGGAAGGCTTACCACTAAAACCCCTGAAGGTGCTAAGAGTTTGCTAAATGATTGACAAAACTATCTGAAGATAAAACGGAGGGCACAAGGAAACAACAACTATGAGTAAAGGGAAACATAGTTAGGGCACCCTTTATAAATTCTCACTTGAAAGGGAGATAGATGTAAACTATCTAGTTGATCCACATGACAACATCTAATGCTGAGATATAACCATCGTTTAAGAAATCAAGGTGATCACCTGTCATTGCAACCACATCATCTCCAACTGATTCATCACTCTCTTCTAGGAAAACTCAATGATCTTTTGCTCCCTCACCTTAACTTCCTGAAGCAACTTCTAATGTTCTCGAGAAAAATCAGCTTGAGAGGTGGCAAGATGCCCTTTCAACTCGGTTATTTCTTTCTCAGCCCTCTAAAGTCGAAATTGAGTTGCCTCATGGTCTGAAAAGACAAGATGGGCCTCTTGATGAAGTAGCGTCATCATGGAGAAAAGTTCCAAAACATGAAGCAAAGGTAAGTCATCCAGTTGTCCTTACAAAGGATAAGGAAAGGTAAGGAAACACCAACCTGAGTTAGGTCATGAGCCACTTTTTGCAGCAAAGCCACTAGGGAAAGTCCTCGAAGAGTGGTCCAAGATTCCTTAGAAACTCCCATGACAAGAGCACGTATATAAAGGTGGAGATGATTCACAAAATGCCCGATCACTTCCTCAGAACTTGCCTTCGCAAAAACTGATGATGAACCTCTCAATGCTTTCCTTGCTGCAAAAGATGAGGGGATCACCTTTTTTCTCCTCTTCCATCGAAGGGTTAGTGCTGGAGCCTTCCCACAGTTGTTAATAGCCCTCATCTCATAAATACCTAGCTTATTGAGGGAAGGGCCTGTGACTAGGATAGGAGAACCGCGCCTTGCCTGCTCACTGCGGACGATGGGGCAAAGCCTTGTGCAATCAAAACCCAAAGCGTAATGGCTCTACAGCCTACATGAAGTGGACGAAGTCCTTCCAAGGGTGTCACTTTGATTGGTGTGCCACGCACTGAATCCATCAGATAATGATGTTTTATGGACATCCTCTAAAATGAAGGCAATGATGGAAGCCGACAGGAAATCAAAAACTTCTCTAAAGATGACAAGAAGAAAGAAAATGAAATAAGACGTAAAGCAAATGAAGTGAACAATTTATAAGCCCTTGAAAAGTTGAGAACAACCGTTAGATTCCCAACGCATACATGGAAAAAAGAGACCAGCATTAAATGTGTTATAAAAAAGTTTGGTAAATATCACCTGATTCCCAGGAATCACGCACTCATCCTACTTGGTTCTCTTAGGAGTCAACCAAGTATCTCTGGTTGGCGCTTGTTTACATCTAGGCAATTTAGCCATTATGGAAATTCGCACCAACACTCTTTTTAGATACACCATTATGTTGAAGTGTATATAGAGAGAGGTTAGGGATTAGTGGGAAAAGTAAAAGAGAACTCTCTGTGCATTCTGTATTAGAAAATCATTGTAATCATTCACTTAAGAAAAGAAAAAGATACAGTGGATGTAGGCTTGATTATATGCTCGGTCGAACCACTTAAAAATGCTCGCTTCTCTATGTCCCTGTTATTTCATGTAATCCTCTCACGACTCCTACTTCGTTCCCATCATCCTCGTCCTTCATGCTGATTCCCAGGAATCACGCACTCATCCTACTTGGTTCTCTTAGGAGTCAATCAAGTATCTCTGGTTGATGCTTGTTTACGTCTCGGTGATTTAGCCATTATGGAAATTTGCATCAACACTCTTTTTAGATACACCATTATGCTGAGGTGTATATAGAGGTGTGAGTTGTGAAACTATCTCGCATTCTTTGAGGATTCTCCAAACTTCAAGCTTAAGTATTCACCTCCTCGGTCTAACCGAAGAGCTTTAATACTTTTGCCCAATTTATTCTATACTTCATTTCTGAATTCCTTGAACTTGTCAAATGATTCAGATTTATGTTTCATTAAATAGACATATTCATATATACTAAAGTCATTAGTAAATGTGATAAAGTAAGAATATCCTCCTCTGGCTTGAACTGTTAATGGTTCACGTACATCACTATGGATGATGTCTAACATTTATGTAGATCTTTCACTGTTTCCAGTGAAAGGTGGTTTGGTCATTTTGCCTAAAAGGCATGACTCACATACCTCATAAGATTGGAAATCAAATGGGTCAAAAACCCCGTGTTTGTGGAGTTTTGCAATGTGAGTCTGATTAACATGACCTAGCCTATAGTGCCAGATAAATGTTTGGTTCATATCGCCATGCTTGGCTTTCCTATTTTCAAGAATGAAATTTTTTTTATTATCCATATCTAGAACATATAAACCATTATGTAATCTAGCATTTCCATAATGAATATCATTTAAACTAAAAGAAAACAATCCATTAGATATTATAAAACAATATCCATAATTGTCCAAAGCAAACACTAAAATAGTATTCTTCAAAATCGAAGGTACATAATAGCAATCCATGAGTTCTAAAATATGGCCCAAAGGCAATGATAAATGATAAAATCCTATGGCTAGTGCAGCAACTCTAGGTCCATTCCCAACGCCCTCGGCCAAGTGATCTACTCTGTCGCAGTCCCTACACATTAGTACAAATGTGAGATCTAGATCCAATGTCAATAACCAAAGATGTAGTAGGAGATTGGTTAAATTTTAATCATGAACATACCTTTAGAAGAAGATCCAGCAATCTTCTTCTTGCTCGCTAGGAAGGCCTTGCAGTGTTTCTTGCAATGGCCAAGTTTGCCATAGTGAAAGCAAACCACTTCCTATCTTTGCTTACGCTACCAGTAGGTTTCAAGGCATCTTGAGGCTTGTACTTAGGCTTAGGTTTGGTCCTAGCCTTTCCTTTGCCTTTACCTTTGCCTCTTCTAGGGGCAGCAATAACTAGCAGCACTAGTTTTGACTTCTTCATGTCTTACTCTGTTGTCTTGAGCATATTCAGGAGTCCGGACAGGTACTTCTCCATTCCATTCATATTGAAGTTCAATATGAACTATGAGAAGGATTCAAGCCAGGATTGCAGAACAAGGTCCACTGATAGTTTTGTATCCATGACAAAACTATATGTACCCAATCATCTTGAGTACATGTTGCCTAACTTGGGCTTTCTTAGTCATTCAACATCTAAACAATGCCTTAGACACATCGTATTGACCGTGTCTAGTATGTTGCTAAAAAAGGTCATTGAGATGCGCTAGGATAGATCCAGCATCCAAGTGTTCATATTGCTTTTTCAATTCTGCCGTTATCGATGCTAAAATTATACATTTTACACTGTCAGCATCATCAAGATACTTTACATAAGTATCTCTTTCCTCCTGTGTAGCTTTAAGACCAGACGCATCCTGAATAGGCTCATTAAAGATGTACAACTTCTTCTTAGATTTTAGTACAATTCGAAGATTTCGGTACCAATTCGTGAAGTTAGTACCATTGAGCTTGTTTTATTTTTTGATGATTCGATCGCAATGATAGTGTGTTGGTAGTCATTTCGTGAGTCTACAAGTGCAAAATAAATAGAGTTAATATTATGTTATAAATTTAATTAATCAAGGTCTTTTAATTAATTAAATGCTCCCACTATTTTACTCAAGATCTAATAGCCCTCGTTGTTAAACTTGGGAGGGCCCGTTGGTCTTCCTAGTGGGCCAAGATCCTATCAATTCCTTTTTAACCTTTGTTGATCAAACAACCCAAAATGGGTTGAATTAGGTAGGTCAAACAAACTCAATTTATACCAACTAATGGCACCAACCATTAATCCTCAAATATGATTTAGGCCACAAGACCAATTACACTAATTCAATGGCACCAACCATTGTCCTCAAGTGTAATTCTCGGATCAGTAGAGCAGATACTACTTATCAACTGTGCATCATTAGATTACACTTTTCTACTATGTCTCTAGTACGTTTTCAACCTTCGTTGATCGAATCAAGTCAAAACGTACTAGTTAAGTCTTTACCCAACACCATAAGGAAAAAATTCCAATATGACTTAGCCTCCCACTGGTAGAAGTGTACCCTTCGTTAATTGAACAAAGTTACAATGAATAGTATTTGACTAGGCCCATGGTGTTGGAAGGCGTGATTAGACTTAATATCTTTTAGAGGGTTTTGTATTTGGTCACATCATTTTGTTATCTTGGTTAACATATTATATTCATAACATCCACCCTTAACATGTATACTTAGCAATAAAGGTAAATGTGTTGGTGCATTGCCTTAACTAAAACCAATTTCCTCGAGGCTAGAGGAATTGGTGGGTCAACCTAGGTAAAATTAAATTGGGTCTTGAATGGAAAAATGCCTTTTCTTCAATACAATGCTCCTTCTTGCTCGATCATTACAATGAATAAAATTCTAATATAATATTACATCATTGAAAAGAAACCTCAAGTTACATTTGAAGGAAGTAAGATGAGAAGAGAATTTACAATAGAGCAAGAAAGAAGGCAGGTTATGCAGGCTCTATTTAAAATGAAAAGTACAAAATCCCTAAAATAAATTACACTAGGTCTAAAGGCAAATGCACCAAACACCATGCAAATTCAAACACAAGAATATGCATATAAACAATCTATTGATGCGAATTTTTGTAACAGCTCCGTGCAAATTCAAACACAAGAATATGCATATAAACAATCTGTTGATGCGAATTTTTGTAACAGCTCCGTGCAAATTCAAACACAAGAATATGCATATAAACAATCTTTCGATGAGAATTTTCACAACAGCTAAATCGCTGAGATGTCAACACATGCCAACTAGAGATACTTGGTTGACTCCTAGGAGAATTGAGTAAGATGGGTGCATGATCCTGGGACTCAGGCTTAGGGACTCGTGTCACATGCAACGGAGCTCAAGGTGGTGATGAGCTTCTTAGTAGATGATAGATGAACTAGACGTATTTAAAGTTGTTCAATCGTAAGAACGAATAGGGCCTACTTCCTCTGTTATTTCATTGCTTTGTGTGGTGTTGGGAATATAAGTATTTTGTGTTTTTCATGTCTTTTTTCTTTTATCTCCTGTCTCCCCACTTCTCTCCTATGGTTGCTGCCTTTTTTATACATAGAGAGAGTTTCAGAATGTCATGATGGTGAATGCGTTAGCCACATTACTCAATGTTGTTGCATGGTGGTCAGAAGATGACATGCCTATATGCCGTAGTTGATGATGGATGTCCCCTCTGACAGTAGGTGCCTTTACATGTATCCTCTTGGCTAGGTTGCATAGAGAGCACATGGAGATTGTATGGCCGCGTGCCGTTCAATCGGACTATGCGCCTTATACGTGGTGAGCTGAATTGTCCAAGGGGACATAATTTTCTTAGAGTGGGTCTCTTTCTTGATCTTGTCACACCTTATGTGCGTGCTTTCTTATTGAGTGCTTGCGTTTCTTCCTCAGTTAGTCCTCCTTTCAAAGCTTGATGCTCACTCCACGCTAAGAGGTGTCCTAGGCTTTTCTACTTAGTTTGGGCTTCTTTGCTCAATTGGGCTAGGGATTTTTCCCACACAACACAATCAAAATAAAATTTTCAATCATGTTGGTAAAATTTTATTACCCCTCGAACTTTAATGTTGTTAAATTTAAACCCAACAAGTTTTAAACATTATAGTTTAGTCCTTTGTTGCTAGGATTTAGTTTATTGGGCCTCCATAATACTTATAAAATGCAGCAAGATATTATAGAATTCTCTTGGCCCATCGTTGATGTGCGACAAAGCAAAAATAACCCAAAAATAAAACCCATTGCACCATTGTGCAAGCTACCCATTAAGCAGTGTTATACACATTGTAACACTCAGACAGTAGCCTATGAAGAATTTCTGAACATGCACCAACATGTGAGCTAGCTAATGGTGCAATTTGTGAACCATTTGACTCATTGTATCATCCGTTATGTTCAGTTGTCGAGCATGCAACAAAATCTCATGCGACAACGTGCAAAAAAACTGCTTGTTCGAAAACTGATTGAAACCCCTTGTTACACTTGACAAAAGACTTGTGCAACCATACTGACGTGATCTTCACACTTGCAGCAGCACTTGGAATTTTTTTGGCTCCAAAATACACTTTGTAGAGTGATCAGGAGTGATTTGCCAAGGAGTGCAGTGGGTTGCCCAAAAATGGATATGTTGTTCATAAAGACGAACAACAAATCGAGCATTTGTGTGAAAACACATAATATAGTTCAAGGCCATGCGTGGAAGCACACGACCATTAGGGTTTGTTCATGTATGGCAATGCATGGCCCATGGCAGCCACCGTACGTGACAACATTACACAGAAGAGTAGTAATTGTGCATGATAATGTGCAGACGCTTATGTAGTGGTCGTGTGCTATCACATAAGGCCACTGGCCGTCGTTTATGGCAGCGTCATCCAAGGCCACGTGCGTGAGATCAGAAGTAGTTTATTCCAATAAAAAAAAAATCTAATAGTCTTCTTCTTGCTCACTCGGAAGGCCTTGCACTATTTTTTCCAATGGCCAGGTTTGCCACAGTGAAAGCAAACAACCTCCCCATCTTTGCTTATGCCACCATCAAGTTTCAAGGCATCTTGAGGCTTGTACTTAGGCTTGGGTTTGGTATTAGCCTTTCCTTTGCCTCTTCCAAGGGCAACATCAACTAGTCGAGCTAGCTTTAGCTTCTTCATGTCTTGCTTTGTTGTCTTGAGCATACTCAGAAGTTCGAAGAAGGACTTCTCCATTCCATTCATATTGAAGTTCAATATGAATTGCGAGAAGGATTTAGGCAAGGATTGCAGAAAAAGGTTGTTAAGTGTTGGAAATGCGGATTTATTTTGTGATTTTGGGGTGAAATTGTAAGAAATTCAAGTTTTAACGCATTATTTATGATGAGTTTCCTTACTTGTTATGTTATCTCCTAGAATCATGGGTTTTGTTGTGTTTTCAAGTATTCAGGTGCAAAAAGATGAATCATTCGTGCTTGTGTTGGTGTTTGGACATCCTAGATCAGTCTAGTGTGGATAAATCATGGCAAATGGAAAAAAAGTGGAATTCCACATCTGAGCCGCAACACATTTTTTTGTGCAGCGGCATGAAGACGACAAAACTGAAATTGTGCCCCAGCGAAGAATAATCGCGCCGTGGCATAAAGTCAATGAAATCCAAATTGCATCGTGGCGCAATTCATCCGCGCTACGGCGTGATAAGGTTTTTGTCGAAGGAAAAATCGCCTGGATCCATGCCACAGTGCAATTAAAGTGTGTGGAATGATTGATTTGTAGNACAGGTTCCAAAACAGGTTCCAAACAGGTTCCAAAACAGGTTCCAAACAGGGTACCCTTTTTACAGGTTCTGGTTCCGGTTCCGGTTCCTCCGAGGGTAAGAACCGGAACCGGAACCGCACAGTAGCGGTTCCAAAAATTTGGAACCGGAACCTACCCGCACAGTACAGGTTCTGGGTAGGTTCCGGTTCCGGTTCCGGTTCTTACCCCAGGTTCCGGTTCTACCCGCTACCCGTGCTCACCCCTAAATATAAGTATTATGTGTTTTTCATGTCTTTTTTCATTTATCTCTTGTCTCCCCACTTCTCTCCCACGGTTGCTGCCTTTTTTATATATAGAGAGAGTTTCAGAATGTCATGATGGTGAATGCGTTAGCCACATTACTCAATGTTGCATGGTGGTCGGAAGCTCACATGCCCATATGCCGTAGTTGATGATGGATGTCCCCTCTGACAGTAGGTGCCTTTATAGGTATCCTCTTGGATAGGTTGCATAGAGAGCACATGGAGCTTGTATGGTTGCGTGCCGTTCAATCAGACTATGCTCCTTATACGTGGTGAGCTGATTCTTCCAAGGGGACATAATTTTCTTGGAGTGGGCCTCTTTCTTGATCTCGTCACACCGTATGTGCGTGCTTTCCTATTGAGTGCTCGCGTTTCTTCCTCAGTTAGTCCTCCTTTCAAGGCTTGATGCTCGCTCCACGCTAAAAGGTGTCCCGAGATCTTCTACTTAGTTTGGGCTTCTTTGCTCAATCGGGCTAGGGATTTTTCCCACACAACACAATCAAAACAAAATTTTCAATCATGTTGGTAAAATTATTATTACCCCTTGAACTTTAATGTTGTTATGTTTAAACCCAACAAGTTTTAAACATTATAGTTTAGTCCTTTGTTGCCAAGATTTAGTTTATTGGGCCTCCATAATACTTATAAAATGCAGCAACATATTATAGAATTCTCTTGGCCCATCGTTGATGTGCGACAATGCAAAAATAACCCAAAAATAAAACCCATTGCACCATTGCGCAAGCTACCCATTAAGCAGTGTTATGCGCATTGTAACACTCGGACAGTAGCCTATGAAGAATTACTGAACATGCACCAACATGTCAGTTAGCTAATGGTGCAATTTGTGAACCATTTGAGTCATTGTAGCATCCGTTATGTTCAGTTGTCGAGCATGCAGCAAAATCTCATGCGACAACGTGAAAAAAAATTGCTTGTTCGAAAACTGATTGAAACCCCTTGTTACACTTGAAAAAAGACTTGTGCAACCATACTGACATGATCATCACACTTGCAGCAACACTTGGAATTTTTTTGGCTCCAAAATACACTTTGTAGAGCGATCAGGAGTGCAGCGGGTTGCCCAAAAATGGATATATTGTTCGTAAAGATGCACAACAAATCGAGCATTCATGTGAAAACACATAATGTAGTTCAAGGCCATGCGTGGAAGCACACGACCCTTAGGGTTTGTTCATGTGTGGCAAAGCATGGCCCATGGCAGCCACCGTACATGACGGTGTTACACAGAAGACTAGTAGTTGTGCACAATAATGTGCAGACGCTTGTGTAGTGGTCGTGTGTTATCACATAAGGCCACTGGACGTCGTTTATGGCAGCGTCATCCAATGCCGCGTGCGTGAGATCAGAAGTAGTTTATTCCAACAAAACAAAAATCTAATAGTCTTCTTCTTGCTCATTCGGAAGGCCTTGTACTATTTCTTCCAATGGCCAGGTTTGCCACAGTGAAAGCAGACAACCTTCCCTTCTTTGCTTATGCCACCATCAAGTTTCAAGGCATCTTGAGGTTTGTACTTAGGCTTGGGTTTGGTATTAGCCTTTCCTTTGCCTCTTCCAAGGGCAGCATCAACTAGTAGAGCTAGCTTTGGCTTCTTCATGTCTTGCTTTGTTGTCTTGAGCATACTCATAAGTTCGAAGAGGGACTTCTCCATTCCATTCATATTGAAGTTCAATATGAATTGCGAGAAGGATTTAGGCAGGGATTGCAGAAAAAAGGTTGTTGAGTGTTGGAAATGCGGATTTATTTTGTGATTTGGGGGTGAAATTGTAAGAAATTCAAGTTTTAATACATTATTTAGGATGAGTTTCCTTACTTGTTGTTTTATCTCCTAGAATCACGGGTTTTGTTGTGTTTTTAGGTATTCAGGTGCAAAAAGATGAATCATTCATGCTTGTGTTGGTGTTTGGACATCCTAGACCAGTCTAGTGTGGATAAATCATGGCGAATGGAAAAAAGTGGAATTCCACATCTGAGCCGCAACACACTTTTTTGTGCCACGACATGAAGACGACAAAACTGAAATTGTGCCCCAGCAAAGAATAATCGCACCGTGGCATAAAGTCAATGAAATCCAAATTGCGTCGTGGAGCAATTCATCCGCGCCACGGTGTGATAAGGTTTTTGTCGAAGGAAAAATCGCCTGGATCCATGCCACAGTGCAATTAAAGTGTGCTGAGCGCAAATCGCACAGAATGTAAAAATGTTGCATTTTCAACCCTAATTTCGGCGACTAGTATTTTACAAGTTCGCCATTTTGTCTAAAAGTTATATAAAGACAGCTGCAGTCCGTTTTTAGAGAATTCATTTGGGGCTTCTTGGAAAGGTGGAGCTTGGAGAGGAGAGGAGGTTCTCCTCCTTTCCTCCTTCTTTGTTCTTCATGATTATGGTTCCAGGTGTTGTCATTTCTTTTCCTTTATGTTGTATTTTGCTTTCTAGGGATTTGATGTAATCTAATTGAAGGCTTGTGTTTTATTGTTAATCTATTTGTTTGATCCATTCTATATGTTATAGATTCATTCATTGCATTTAATTCAATCTTTAGTTGATATTAGGGCCTGATCAACCTTGAAGTTAGTTGATTGATTGTATAAGACAAGATTGTGTGTGGAATGATTGATTTGTAGCCCTGTTCGGGTATAGATTAGTTATTGTCTTTAAGATCGTCTTGCGCTTAATGGGTTTTTGTTACTAGACTAAGCTATACGCCACTAGCTAGTTTAGTTGATGGAAACACTAGGTTATTTCGAATGGCTGTGGTAATACCTTAGAAATGAGAGACATCGTGCTTATCTTGATTATTTCTATGAATGGATGATTTGTGTCCATACGAATTGGTTCCTTTGTTTTTCAGACTAGGCTATATGCCACTAGCTAGTTTGAATGATGAAAGTACTAGGTTGAACCCGATGATGTACGAACCCTAGAATGGAGCTGGGAGAACAATAGTTTGATGACAAACACGTAGCCTAATAATTATGATAGAGTTGGAACCCTAGGATTCTTTGTATATAGTTAGATTTATATTTACTTTAATGTCGGTTTTATGTTTTCTTTATTTCAATTCTTGTTTTCACAAGGCTTAGTTACTAGGATCATGAGAGCACCTCCAGTCTCCATTGGATCGACCCTTACTCATGCACTACGCTGCGATTACGACTCGTGCACTAGCAAACGATAAACTTTGTATGTCTGTCAGCTGATAGTTTTGCATCCATGACAAAACCCAACGTTTCAAGCTTTTGTATGTACCCAATCATCTTGAGTACATGTTGCCCAACTTGGGCTCCCTCAGCCATTTGGCATCTAAATAATGTCTTAGATGCATCACATCGATCGTGTCTAGCAAGATTTTGAAAAAGCTCCTTGAGATCCAGTAGTCATACCTACGCAATCCCTCACACGTGTAGCAACATGTGGAATATTGTTTTGCTCCAAAATACGCTTTGTAAAGCGATCGGGAGTGAATTGTCGAGCAATTAGGGTGTTCAAAAAAAATGAAAAAACCAAACCAACCGATAGCCAAACCAAAAAATCAGTTAACCAAAAAACCGGGGTTATGGTTCAAAAACTTCAAAAAAACAGATGTTAGGTTCGGTTTCCGGTTTGGGTGAAAATGCAAACCGGTTAACCAAAACCGGTTTTACTAACCAGTTTACTAATATATATATATTAAATTAAAATAAAAGAATAATCTTAATGGATATTATATATTAAAATAAAATAAAAATTAAATTTATTTGTATCAATTTTTAATGTATTATTAGTTGTGGTCAATGGATATGTATGAATGTTTAATTTTTATTTGGATAAGTATTGTTGATGTTTACAATTTAATTCAGGAAAAATTAAAAAAAAAAAAGTTTAATTCAATTTAAGGGGAAAACCAGTTTTCCCTTAAACCGGTTCGGTTTCAGTTCAAGAATTTTCCTGAACTGAAAAACCAGTTTGGTTCAGGAAGTGATTAACCGGTTCGGTTAACTGCTTTTCAACACCCCTATTGAGGAGTGCAACGGGCTGCCCAAAATGGATCTGCTGTGCGTAAAAATGCACAACAAATTGAGCATTTGTGTGAAAACACATAATATAAGTCAAGGCGATGCATGGAAGCACATGGCCATTAGGGTTTGGCCGTGTGCGACTACGCATGGCCCATGGCAGCCACTGCATGCAGTAGCGTTATGTAGAAGAGCAACAACAATTGGGCACAGCAACGCGCAACCATGCGCGGTAGCAGTTCATCACAACACGTGGTGGTGTTCCTAGGGTTCTAGCCAATTTTAATTTAAAAATAAAAATAAAAAATCAGATCAGATGCAATTTATTCCATCACAACAAAAATCCGGTTTTCAATCCAGTTAATCATGCAAATCAATTAAACTAAAAACCCTAATCATGCCATCAACTAATAACAAGATTCAAACATTTAATTAAATAATGCAATCAGATATAGATGGCTCTGATACAACTGTTGGGTTCTAATCGAATTATATGTAGCGGAAAATTAAATTTTTTTCGATTAAAACCCTGAATGCCCGTTAATCCTTATATTGATTTGCGTTTTTTTACATGTTAAATTACATAAAACAAATTCAGATATTATTTTATACCTGCGTTGATGACTCCTCTTTACAAAACTCAAATCGCTATCACTCCAAGGTTAGGAATGCACGAACGGTGATCCACACAAAGACATGAGGAAGGCCAATTGATTTATCTGCTAGAATAATATCAATTGGTTCAAGAACAAAAAGTCCTTTCAATTTTGTTGAACACGTTTGGGTGAGAGAGAGTGGGTGGCTAGGGATTTATTTTTTCTTGTTATTGTTCTCTTTTATGTTTTTATTTTAAAGTTGCACTTATATAGTGCAATAAATAAAAAACCCTATTCCTAATTGGAATAGCATTAACCATTTTTCTTTATTGGAATATCTTATTCCTAATTGGAATAGCATTAACATTTTTTCCTTTATTGGAATATCCTTATTCTAATATCCACTCATTACTTATTTGGTATTTTATTTTAACTATTATTATTATTTTCTATCAATATTAATATATATAAAATACATTAATATTTAATAATAATAATACATATTTAAATATGTAATCCCACTTATTTTAATTCCAATATTAAATTAAATATAGGCAACAACCTCAACGAATTTAATCGCACTGTGAGATTATCAAAATACCCTTTCATCCTAAAAGGCGAAATTACCCCTTTCATTTATTAATCCTTAAATTGTCTCCTAAGTGTGTGACTCGTAGGCTCTTTATCATATTAGCAGTGGATGATATCGTTTTTAACACCCCATTAATTGTCTCACTACACATAGACCAAGATTGACCTCTAGCAAGGCATCATGGCCACCCAATAGATTCAAATTCAACGACATAACTTCCTAACAACAATATGGTTACCATGCAATTCAATCCTTCCATCATCTATTATCTCATCAAGGTTTGAAGCATAGAAATAGTGTCAACTTCAAGTATGAATCACCTTGACATATTTGTATTCCGTTATCAGACCAATGACCAAATGAGCAACAACTCGATTCCATTGTGGCCATAGATTTAAGGTCGTTGCCTTTTACTAAATATCTCATCGAGATAATTTCTCTTGTATGTAGGAGTGATGAATCCTTTGTCAACCCACCATAACCATATTGTACTTCTCAATGTAGCCAATCACTTCCATACTGATAACCCTAAATATGATTATGTTTGGCTAGCATCAAACTACACCAATATTTGCGCA
The DNA here is from genome assembly GCF_008641045.1 of Pistacia vera. Taxonomy (NCBI): domain Eukaryota; kingdom Viridiplantae; phylum Streptophyta; class Magnoliopsida; order Sapindales; family Anacardiaceae; genus Pistacia; species Pistacia vera. Next base: position 270,424 of record NW_022196111.1, on the reverse strand, counting down.
CGACGCTCTAGTGATCTCAAGTCTATGGATCACATGCACCGCCATCCATCAGAGGATGTATTCCATAGACACTGAGGTTACCATCTATATGTAATTCTCTATATGAAATCCTTTATATAGGTTAGTCCAGTGAACTGGTGAATAACAAGCACCCATGCGTCGTACCAAGTTGTCACCAAACAACTTGGACATGTGAGATCTGTCATTACCTCTCGGTAGGGTCGTTCAATGCTATGATAGTCTTACCGTATTATCTGTGTCCTTGGTCAGAATAATACTGGGGCTATGGAATTTTCTAGAGTGGTCACCATATGTGCTCATAGGGATCTCACAATCAAGACTTATAACTGCTTGATTCCCTTATCATGGTTTCATCAGTATAAGGACATATATTATTACATACATTTTAAGATACGATTTACATACTATAAATAAAGCCTTTTATTAATAGAATAACACAATACATAGAGTCAATTTACAATATTTGATTGGCTCTAAGGCACCCCATTCTCATACTTGGCAATATCCAGCTCTGTCTCCAATCGATCTATCTACTCCCTGATAGATAAAATTCTATTTCCTCCCAAGTGCACGAATCGTAATCACAGTATAGTTTACAAAAGCAAGGGTTGATCGCACAAAGAATTGAGTTATCAATTAATCTATTAACATGCATCAGCCAAATAAAGTAACAAAATAAATCAACTAACTAATAATTCTAACATAACAGTGAAATAACGAAAATTAACAATTAAAGTAAAGATGATAACAAAACGAGTGAGAAACAAATGGGTAAAGGTCTAGGTATCCAATTTCACCATAATTATCCTATTCTATGCCAATAATCTAATTATTGCTTTCTCAATTAAAATCCTAGGGTCGATACTCACCAAATTAAGGTATTACTGTAGGACGTTCGGGATTAACCTAGTGTTTTCATCATTTAACAAGTTAGGGCGTATAGTCTAGTCTAATTACTAAAAACCCATTAAGATTACGAGTACCCAAAGTTCACAAACCAATCTATGTCTATCAGGGCGTATGTACAGACACAAGCCATTCATTCATAAGAGCTATTCAAGATTAGCTAGGGCGTATAGTCTAACCTTGACTCACACAATCAATTAATCAATTATTAAAGATGATCAAGTAACAATAACGATTAAAGATTGACTACACAACAATGAATGAAACTAAGATTGTATGAATTGATTAAGCAAGTAATTTAGATTAAAAAAACACAGAGTATTCAATTTAGGCTACCATGGATACACTAAATAAGGGTTTAGCTACTCATAATTACAAGAAAACAAACCTTAATCTTACTCATGAGCATTTGGATCATAAATCCACAACAAATAATCAAGATTTAGTTCCTTGCCTCTCGAAAACCCCTTCTCCAAGTTAGCCCAAATGTTTACAAAGTTTGGAATACCTAAAATACGAAATAAGTTTCCCTTTTATAGTTTTTACAAATTATGGCAATTTTGTAATAATTGGAAAACCAAATCAAGGTTGGAAATGTGTATTTTTTGTATTCTACTTGAACTGCATCGTGTCATGGTTTTATGGTGCTGTGGCGCAACTCTTGGCGATTTGTGCTTCGACAGAACCCTATCCATGCCGTGGCACATGATTTCACCAATATATGCCATGGCGCCATAAATCTACATCACGGCACAACTAGTATTGCGTCGACTTGCGTTGCGGCATGGAAAACTATGCCATGATGCAACCTTGAAGTTCCACTTTTTCTACTTCATGTTTGGATTCATTTGCACTCTAATGAGTCCCAATGGTCCGAACATCAGCGAATGCACGAATCATCAATCTCGCACCTGAATTCCCGAAAACACACACAAACTCGTGATTTTGGGGGATAACGAAACATGCAAGGAATTTCATCATAAATAATGCATTAAACCATAAACTCCCTACAATCTCATCCCCAAATCACTAAATATATATGCATTTGCAACACTCATCACAACCCCCAACTAGCTTATTGCTAGTCTCTAGCAATTAAAGCGATCTAAAATAAAATCTAATCCTAGCTAAACTATCCTAAACTAAACCACTTCCATAGGTTACCATGATTGCATTTAGTGTATGCAATAAGCATTCGAACCCTTAGGTCCCCCTAGTGGACGAGTTATAGTCTTGTGAGGGTCTACAGCGATGTTACCCACAAACATCCTAAAAGTCCTAACACACATATTTACAAAGCAAACATTTCCCAGATTGATCAATGGATGTGTCTCATACATTGCATACACATATAGCAAAAAGAATAAGCAATCATTACCCACATTTAAGAACACCCTAAACATTAATTTCACCATCATTCTCAATTCTCCAACACTAGTCAATTCCATAATCCGCCAATCCTAGCCCTAGAGGTAGTTCCATATGCAACTTCCATAAAGAAAACAAAATTTTGATCCCATAAATATAAAAACTCTGAACACACAACTCCATAGGCCTACTTTTTAGATCACTCTCCACTAATGTAGAAAAAACATACAACTTCAGATCATTAGGACTTAATTAAGCTTGTAACATTAGGCTAAGGTATTGAGTTATGAAAGAATGTAAAGGATTCAAGCAATTAAGAGGAATAACCTTACCTTTAAAGAACATGATCGCTTAAAACAACTTATTCTCTCAAACCTTGAAACCTTTATTTTTATTTTTTATTTTGCATCACTCTTCCCAACCACAATTGAATCTGTACCATTTTCATACTTCCTTATTCGTTTTTTTTTAAACTAATACTTAGGAAGCAATGATATCACCAAATTTCCTTTTTTCCCACACAACAACCCCTAACCCGGTCTTTCGAACATCTTCACAAATTTTTAAAACGATGCTCTCAGCCACACACATTTTCACTTTCATAAATTCAGATTAAGTCCTCTTAAAAGAATATCATAGGTAGGAAATGTGTTTAGAGGTTATATAGGATAGGTTATTGTGGGATAAAAGAAAAAACACCAAAGCTAAATATATTCAATATCGGCACAACGGGGTGACTAAGGGTAATAACATATAGGGTTGGCTTGAAAAGCACAATCGGTCCAAAGATTACCTAAGTTATTTCGTAAATTTTACGTCATCAAGGATTTCACCTAGAGTGTTTTAGGAAATGATCTAACTCATGGCAGTGAAAAAGCAAACTTTTAAAGCATAGATCGTTTCCATTAAAACCAAGTTCAGGGCACAGATAATACATATAATATGTTAAATCCAAAATCTGCAGTAATATGAATGATCAAAGTAAAGATTAGAGTTCACACGCACGTTTGGAGGCTCCTTCAAACTTGTCTCTGAATCTTTTCATTACCGATCCAAGAACAGGATCGAACCAGCGGCAATCCACACAAAGATAACTTGAAAAGCTAAAGAGGGATTTGCCAGATCCTCTTTAGCTTCAAAAACCAAATCAAGAATGAAAGAAACTTTGATTCAATGAACCAAGGGTGGCGCGAGACTTGGGAGAGGGCTGTGATTTTCTTTCAATGAAAAATATTGAATTCTTGTTATATTCCTCTCTACTTATAAAATCACAAAAACCATGCACTTGTATAGTGCACATGAAACCCTATTCCAATAAGGAATAGACTTGGGCTCCAACCCAAACAGCCCCTTATGTCCAAGCACTCCCAATCATGATATTTTATTTTAATTATTATTATTCTAATTAAACTCAATTAATATATTTATAAAATATATTAACATTTAATAATAATAATAATCCATTTAAATATATGCGTACATATATTTAAATATAATCTCACTTATTTAATTTTAACATCAAATTAAATATAGGCAACAACCTCAACAAATTTAATTGCACTGTGAGATTACAAAAATATCCTTTCGCCCTAAAAGACAAAAATGCCCCTTGCACAAACTGATTCTTAAATTATCTTCTATGTGTGTGACCCATAGGCTCTTTATCATATCGGCAGTGAGTAGTATCGCGATTAACAACAATTAATCGTCTCACTACACACAGACCAAGATTGGCCCTTAACGAGACATCATGGCCACCCGACAACGAAATAACTACCTGTCAACGATATGGTTACCGTGCAATCAAATCATTTAATCATCTGTTATCTCAACGAGACTGGGGTATAGAAATAGTGTCAACCTCAGTTTATTCTCGATATATTTATATTCAGTTACTAGACTAATTACCAGAATATTAAATTAGATTGAGCAACAACTCAATCCCAGTGTGATCACAGATTTAGTGTCATTGTCATTAACTGAATTGCGCCGTAAGATAACTTCTCCCATACCCAAGAGTGATGAATCCTCTGTCGATCTACCATAGTCTTGATACACTTCTCGATGCAGCCAATCACTATTGTATTAATAGCTCTGAGTAGAACGGCGTTGGGCTAGTGTCAAACTACACCAATCGGTGCACAAGGCGCTCTGATGATCTCAAGTCTACGGATCACATGCACCACCATTCGTTAGAGGATTTGTTCCATAGACACTAGGGTTACCATCTATATGGAATCCTCTGGTGGGTCAGTCCAGTGAACTTGCCTACAGCAAGCACCCATGTTGTAACACACACATTGAGGTATGTAGCTTTCCGTATTCCCTAATATCCTTAGTTGAATTTTGTTAAAGTTATCTTGAACAAGTGTGAAGAAAATGCCTTAAAATTTCATTAGGGGTAAAATGGTCTTTTCACTCATAATTAGTTGAAAAAGTGGAAAGTAAAAAGAGATAGAATTTCATGGAGAAGTTAATAAAAATAAGGGCATTATTGTAATTGACTAAGGGACATAGATGGAATTTCATAGAAAGTGCAAGGGCAAAATGGGAAAGTAAAAGTAATAAATGAGATATTTTGAGTTCATTCTTGAAAACCCTATCATTCTCTACTCCCTTACATGCCACTTTCATCTCCAAATTCTCTTATTTTCTTCATCAAATTTCCAAGGCAATTTAGAGGATTTTTGGTTGGATTTTAGTAGATATTCAACCTAAGCATCCAAAGGTAAGAGTTCTTGCAATATGATGTGAGATTAATTTTTAAAGTGTTGAATTCTTATAGTTATATGCTTAGGGTTTAAGAAGAAGAGGAGATCTACCCAAAGAGAGAGTTTCTAGTATGGAACTACCCAAGATCAAGGTAAGTAAATCCAACTCTAAGTTTGATTTGGGTAAGTTTGTAGAGATTTGTACATGTATGTATGTGCTTATGTTTTTGAGAAGTTTTAATGAGATTGATACTTGAAAATAATTAAAATTAAGCCATGAAAATGTAGACTTTGCCTATATGGTGATTGATGGAAGTTTGGTTGAATTTAGAAAGAGTTTGAGTAGACTTTATGGAGTGTAGTTTCCTGGGCAGGTTTAGAGTTGATTTAATGGAGTTTTGCTCCAAATATTGGTGGCGTGAGAAAGAAGTAGAAGTGTATCCAAATAGAGTTTGAGTATGCATGCAATTTGTTTGATGAAAATCCTAAGAGAAAACATGTTACCATGGTTGCCCTATCACAGCCGTGACCTTCTGAGTGATTTTTGGGCATTTTACCGATTGAACTGTGTAAGAACTCCTATATACTAGGATACTCATAGAAATACATAAAGTAAAATACATTTATATCAACAAAAATAGATGGGCCCAAAATTTTCTTTTAGTACATTTAAGAGTTATGGGGACAGACGAGTAGAGAATTTACTTACTGAGCATCATTTTTGTGCGTACCCCGTTGTTTTTCTTTGTTTTTACAGGATCTAGGTGAGGACGCAGTCGGATTGGCGTCGGCAAGCGAGGAGCAATAGCTACACTGTCCACTATTTTTGATAACTTTTTGTAAAATGATATCTTATTTGGTAATAAGAATGTTTATATGTACTAAAAGAAAATTTTGGGCCCATCTATTTTTGTTGATATAAATGTATTTTACTTTATGTATTTCTATGAGTATCCTAGTATAAAGGAGTTATTAAATTTTTTGGTATCAGAGCAGAGATTTTGGGATTTGACAGTGTACTATTCTCATCGCCACGACGTCCGATAATTGACTGTGTGAGTTAATTCTTTCCTTACTATAAGTGTTTCTCGAGTTGATTAAATGTGGTTGTTTTGTAGATGAGGCGTAGTAACCGAAAGCGTGGTAAGGGTGTGATGAATGAGGGACAACCTTCTAACCCACCAGAAGCTACGTCCCCTTCCTTGGATGAAGCTAGAGTTCGAGGGATTGTACAGCAAGTTATGGCAGAGAGCTAAGGGAGAGTTGGAACCCCCATGCAGGTACCACCAACCACTACTGTAGAAAGAGAACAATCGGTACCTCCCCCAGTACAGAACAGAATTGAACCAATTTATGGTCTTCCCAATCAATATCAACTGTCAGAGTTTAAGGGTACTACGGACCTGGTAGTAGTAGAGGAATGGTTTAAGTCCGTAGAACATATAACAGCCTTGTTTCCCATGATGGACCGGGAGAAAATCTGATATACGAGTTTCTTATTTTGGGGTGATGCCCGAATTTGGTGGGAATTAATAGAAGATACCCATGATGTGGCAGTGATGACTTGGGAAGAATTCAGACAAGAGTTTGAGGCCGAGTACAGAACAGAGGACCGAGTTCATGAGAAGGTCCAAGAATTTATTAGTTTACAGTAGGGGTCTAGTACAGTGAAAGAGTATTCAGTGAGATTTAATTCCCTTGCCAGGTTTGCACCTGGAATAGTCAGTACTCCAGAATTGAGAAGAGATAAGTTTGTCCATGGGTTGAAGCCGGAGATAGATATGGGAGGGATCACTTATATACTTGCGAAGCATCAAGACATGAAATACATTGTGAACTCTGTCCATATTGGGTGGCAGTGCTAATCTGTAGGCCACCTTTCCTACTCGCTGCAACACCTCAAATGGACCAATGAATCTTGGTGCTAATTTTCCTTTATTACCAAAACGCATCACCCGTTTGTGGGGGAAAACTTTCAGAAAAGCTTTGTCACCCACTTCAAACTCAACTTCTTTTCTTTTTAGATCAGCATAGATTTTCTGCCTATCCTAGGCTTGTTTCATTTTGCTTCTGATCAGCTTTACATCTTCTATCATTTTCTGAGTAATTTCTAGCCCAAGAGCTATATTCAACTCATCTCTCTCGCCCATCTCATCCAATGCAGTGGAGATCTACACCATCTACCATACAAAGCCTCATAAGGAGCCATCTTAATTGTAGACTGGTAGCTGTTATTATAAGCAAACTCCACCAAGGGTAACATCTCATGCCAGGATACTTTATAATCCATACAGCATACTCTCAACATGTCCTCAAGCACTTGATTTGTTCTCTCTGTCTGGCCATTTGTCTGAGGATGATAGGCAGTACTGAAAGCCAATCTGGTACCCGAATTCCTCTGTAAACTCATCTAGAAAGCTAAGACAAATCTGGAATCTCTGTCTGATACTATTGTCTTGGGTACACCATGAAGTCTCCCTATTTCTTTAATATACATCCGGGCCAATTGATTCGAAGTGGTACTCTCCTTTACTGGAAGAAAATGGGCTGATTTCGTCAATCTGTCTATTATCACCCATATAGCATTGTATCCTTTCTGCACTCTAGGGAGACCTGTAATAAAATCCATCAAAATACTCTCCCATTTCCATTCAGGAATACTAAGTGGCTGAAGCAACCCTGATGGCCTTTGGTGTTCTGCTTTCACTTACTGACAAGTCAGGCATTTAGCTACAAACGCTGCAATATCTTTCTTCATCCCTAGCCACCAATAGCCTTTCTTTAAATCTTGATACATCTTGGTTGCTCCAGGATGAGCAGTTTACGGTGTATCATGAGCCTTTGTCAGGATTCTCTTTCTCAACTCATCATCCTGAGGAACACACAACCGACTCCTAAAATAGAGAACATCATCCAACAATCTAAACTCTGATGTCTTGCCCTCATGCACTTGCTGAACTGTTTTCTGACACCACTCATCAATTAGCTGCTTTTCTTTAATTTCTTCTAGTAAGGTAGACTGAACCTCTAATCTGGCAATTTTTCCTGGTATGACCTCAATCTGCTCTTTACACAACTCTTTTATTAACTTTTTCTAGCCTTCATACTACTAATCAACATACTTAATTGATGGCCCTCTCTAAAACTAAACTTATCTCCATTATCAAGATTAAATCTCGCTTTCTTCTTCCGACAGTCAATTTCTACTCCATACTTCCCTAGGAAATCCATACCCAAAATCACATCAAAGTCGGGCATATCAAACACTATCAAATCAACTGCTAACTCCTGACCATGGATCACTACGGACTCTCCTGACAGCATCTCATAGGTCATAACACTAACCCCATCAGGTAACTCTATCTTAATAGGTTGGCTCACTCTAGTAGGTTTCAAACCTAACCTCTCTATCATCCCATAAGATATAAAAGAATGAGTGGCTCCTGAATCAATTAAGGCATATAAAGGAACAGCATGGAATAATAACTGACCAGTAACTGCTGATGGGCTAGCCTCTACTTCACCCTGTGCCACTGTAAACACTCTGGCATTAGTAGTACTTCCAGAACTCTGTACGGGTGATGGAAGAGGAGCTTTACAATCTCTCATCAAGTGCCCTGGTTGTCGGCATCTATAACACACCCTCTGGTACCTCAAACACTCTCCTGGGTGGTTCCTCCCACATTTAGGACATGGGGGAAACTCCACTGTTCTCGGCCGTTTATTCTGCCAATCGTTTTTGTTCTTCTTCGGCTGAAACTTCTTCTTATTCTTCACTTCTCTGTTTCTTGCACTTTCAAATCTTTCTCTCTCTAGGGCAGGAGATAGTTCACTTGATCCTCCTATCGAGGGACCTACTGGGGTGATTTTGTTCTCAAATATTTCTGCCCTCATTGCTCGCCTCAAGGCCTTACTATAAGTTCAAGGGGGATCAGCACCCGTCAACTAATTTTGAGTGAAAAGACCATTTACCCTTAATACAAGTTTAGGGCATTTTCTTCATATTCTCTTAAAAGAACTTTAATAAAAATTAACTAAGGGCTATAAAACATAATTTAAATCATGTACCTTCATGTTGGGCTTTACAATTTGGGTTGAGACCTAAACATAAAAGTTGTAGCCTTGTCTCTAAGCTTTAAAACGAGACCAAGATCGTAGCAATCCGATGTGTATAACTCGAGATATGCCTTCTTGAATATAACCTGTGTAGAATGACTACCTCAAAATATTTTGTAGTCTAATAATCTATGATTGATTTCAAGTATGGGAATGTTGTTGGTAGAAAATATTAGTTCTCTAATGATAGTTTTATATGCCATAATGCATTCTCATATTCTCACATTTGCACTTAGAAAGAATAGCAAAGAATGAGCACAGTTCCATGCACATACACATGGATGAGAATAGTAAAGAATAAAGAAAAAGAAATAAAAGAAATAATTGTAGAAAGATAAGAGAAGAGAAGGTTGTTACGATGGGGAACCAGTGAGTGGCAGAGAAGAATAGTCCCATATACACGCCGCCTTCAGTGAGTGGCCTCAGAATCAGAAAGAAGTAAGTGTACAGTTTTTTAGAAGTGTATAGATGAGATGCAGTCGCTTGGAATGTCAAGATGCGGAAGGGTCGGGCAACACTGTCGAGCTTCTTGAGAAATTTATTTACACTATGTATAGTTTTGTATATATAAAGAAAAATTAGGCCCATTATTTTATACTCATCTACATGTACATTTTCGTAATATTTATATTTAGTGAGTTTTACTGTTTATTTTATGAATATACTAGCTAGAGAGAGAAAGTCATTACACATGTGTTGTACCAGGTTGTCACCAAACAACTTTGACAAGTGAGATCTGTCACTGCCTTTCGACAGGGTCGTTCAACATTATGATAGCCTTACCGTATTATCTGTGCCTTTGGTCAGAATAATACTAGGGCTATGAATGTTTCTAGAATGGCCACCATATGTGCTCATAGGGTTCCCACTATCAAGATTTGAAACACTTGATACCGTCGTCATGGTTCTACCATTTTAAGGACATATATCAATACATACAACTATGGTTTGCATGATATAGTAGATAATGACTTTTATTGATTAATAAACATTATTACAAAGAGTCAATTTCACAATAATTGATTGGCTTTAGGGCACCTACTGCAATAGAGTGATCATCAAATAAGTTCTAGAATTTGGGGGATCTCACAATGTCGTAGGAAGATTACACACAAAACATCTATAAGTGCTAGAACTAACCAACTAGACAAACTACATTCTTGAGAGTTTCAAACTACAACAAAACCAACATCCAGAATAATTCACAGACTAGAGTAAAAATTGACTTCTTCTAGACACTACATGTCATTGCAATCATGTTATATCATAGAAATATGAAATAATCCAGGAAACACAAATTCCCACAAACTAGAAAAAATTTATAAGCATATTTTATATCTTCCCCATCCCTAACCAAAATCCTACATTGTCCCCAATATAGTCATCAAAACAAAGCAGAGGTAAAGGGATAGAAATACCGAAAGTAACTCTATTGAATGTGCATCTTGTAATCAACATGAACATCTACCAACACAAAAAATGAACACATGGTGCGTTTGGAATAGAATCCATGTCATCGGTTAATCAACATGAGTTTGTGGGAGTAGAAATAAATAGAAAACAAGAAAGTTATGAAATCAACAACTATAGTAAATAAAGTTTATACAAAGACCAAAAACATAAATGAAAGCAATAAACAAGCATCAGAAACAAAATAGAAAATAGAAACAACACAAAATAGAACAAACAATAAAGTCAATAGAACATCTAGATTATTAGGAATCGATCTACCCAACATAGTGGAAAAACAAAATAAAAGATAAATCAATTCCTTTAAAACCCAAAATCAGAGTAAAGATTATATAGTTAATGTGTTAAATAAAAAGTTATGCAGAATATAAATAATCCACACATGGATCAGAGATCTTACGCACGTTTGGAGGCTCCTTCACTTTGTCTTTGATTTGGATTTGCTACCGATTCAAAGTAGAATCGAACAAACGGTGATCCACACGAAGACAATTCAAAGAACCAAAGAGGGATTTGCTAGATCCTCTTTGGCTTCAAGAATCAACTTGAATCAAAGGAAACTTTGATTCAAAAACCCAAGGGTGGCTTGAGAGAGTAAAAGGAAGAGAGAGGGATGCCTTTTCTTTTCAATAATTGAATAATAATAAGATTAGACCCTTTTCTCTCAACACACATGCGCTTATATAGTGCATGTGTGAAAACCCTAATCCCTTTAGGGATAGGATTGGGCTCCACCCTAAATTAGCCCTTGTGTCCAAACACTCTCAATTTGTATTTTATTTTAATTATTATTATTGTAATTAAAATCAATTAATATATTTATAAAATATTTTAACATTTAATAATAATAATAATTCATTTAAATATATGCGTAATATATTTTAATATAACCTCACTGATTTGATTTAACATTAAATCTAGGCAACAACCTTAGCAAATCTAATTGCACGAACTGATTCTCAAATTATCTTCTATGTGTGTGACCCGTAGACTCCTCATCATACTGGTAGTGAGTAGTATCGCGATTAACACCAATTAATCGTCTCACTACGCATAGACCAAGATTGGCCCCTAGCAAGACATCATGGCCATCCAATAGATTCATATTTAGCGAAATATCTACCTATCAATGATATGGTTACCGTGCAATCAAATCCTTTCATCATCTGTTATCTCATCGAGACTAAGGTACAGAAATAGTGTTAACCTCAATTACTCTCAATATGTTTGTATTAAGTTATTTGGACCAATGATCGAAATAGTAAATTAGATTGAGCAACAACTCAATCCTACTTCGGCCAAAACTTTAGTGTCATTGCCATTTACTGAATTGCGTAGTGAGATAACTTCTCCTGTACCTGAGAGTGATGAATCCTCTGTTGATCCACCATAGTCTTGATACACTCCTCGATGCAGCTAATCACTATTGTATTGACAGCTCTGAACAGAACTGCATTGGGCTAGGGTCAACTACAACAAATCGGCTTGCACACGGGCTGTATGGTGATCTCAAGTCTAAAGATCACATGCACCACCATTCGTTAGAAGATTGTTCCATGACACTAGGGTTACCATTAATGGAATCCTCTGGTGGGTAGTCCGTGAACTTGCCTACACAAGCACCCATGCATTGCATCAAGTTGTCCGGCAAATAACCTTGACAAGTGTGTTAGGAACGATCCATTAAGGCAGTGGAAACAAAACATTATAACAAGGATGATCGTTCCATAGAACCAAGATCAGGTACAATTTTTACAGTTTATATCAAAGGAATCTGCAGAAAATTAATCTAGAGTTTTAAGAAACCATACGCACGTTTGGAGGCTCCTCCAAATTTGTCTCTAATGTATTTTGCTACCGACCCAAGTATAGGGTCGAACCAACTAGTCCCACACGAAGACAATCGCAAGGATCTAAGGAGGGATTTGCCGAATCCCTCTTTAGCTTAAGAATCAAGAAGAATGAGAGAAATTGATTTTAGGCAAAAACCAAGTCTGGCGTGGAGAGAGTTTGGGGCTGTGTGGTTTTTCTCTTTACAATGAAATGAACTAATGAAAAATCTCTCTCTCTTTTTTTTTAACTAAAAACATTTCTTTTATAGAACATTTTAATTGCCTATTCCCATATGGAATAGGCTTGGGCTCCAACCAAACACCCCATGTTTCCAAACACCTCCTAATTAGATATTTATTTAATTCATCATTGTCTCAATTAAAATCCATATTATATATTTAATATATAATATATATATATATTATATATATATATATATTATATATATAATAATAACATTTAACAATAATGATAATTTATTTAAATATGTAACACTATTAAACGTAATTTCACTTATTTAATTTTCTAAACAATTAAATAAAAGGCTACGACCTTAGCAAATTTAATTGATGGGAAATTACCAAAATATCATTTCGCGTAAAAAAAAAGCGAAAATGCCCTTCTTACTTCCTAAGTCTTAAATTATCTTCTATGTGTGTGACCAAAGGGTTCATCATACGGTAGTGTATAGTATCGCGATTAACACCAATTAATCATTCACTAATACACAGACAAGATTGGCCCTAGCAAGGCATCATGGCCACCCGATAGATGCGATTCAGTAAAGTAGCTACCTGTCAACGATATGGTACCGTACATTGATCCTTTCATCATACGTTATCTCGAACGAGAAGGCACAAAAAATGTCAACCTTCGGTACTCTCGATATTATGTATTCAGTTCTGGACCAATGACCTGTATTTAAATGGATAGAGTAACAACTCAATCCCATTGTGGCCACAGTTTTGTGTCGTTGCCATATACTGAATTGCGCGTGAGATAACTTCTCCAATACTCGGGAGTGATGATCCTCTGTCAATCCATCATAGTCTTGATACACTCCTTGATACACCAATCACCATGTATTGACAACTCTGAATAGAACTGCGTTAGGCTAGTGAAACTGCTAATCGGTGCACAAGGCGCCCGGTGATCTCAAGTCTAAGGATCACATGTACACCATTCGTTAGAGGATTTGTTCATAGACACTAAGGTTACCATCCATATGGAATCCTTGGTGGGTTAGTCCAGTGAACTTGCTGTGGTGTATTCGCTACAGCAAGTACTCATGGTTGCCACTGGTTGTCACCAAACAACCTTGATAGTGAGACAGTCACTGCCTTTCGATAGGGTCGTTCAAACACTATGATAGCCTTACCGTATTATCTATGCCTTACTTCAAGAATAATACTAGGGCTACGGACGTTTCTAGAAGGCTACCATGTGGCTTATAGGGTCTTACTATCAAGATTTGAAACACTGATACCCTATCGTGTTTTACCATTCTAATGTTAGAGAGATGCCCTAGAGCCAATCAATTATTGTGAGAATTGACTCTTTGTAATAATGTTCATTAATCAATAAAATGCATTTTATTCTATATCGTGTAAATCATTATTATTGCAATATGTATGATATATGTCCTCGAATGGTAGAACCGTGACGAGGGTATCAAGTGTTTCAAATCTTGATAGTGAGAACCCTATGAGCACATATGGTGGCCATTCTAGAAACGTCCATAGCCCCAGTATATTCTGAAGTAAGGGCACAAGATAATATGTAAGGCTTCATAGTGTTGAAGACGCCCTGCGAAAGGCAGTGCGATGACTCATTGTTAAGGTTGTTTGGTGACAACCTGGTGCAACACATGGGTGCTTGCTGCAGGCGATTACACGCAGCAAGTTCACTAGACTGACCCACCAAGGATTCCATATGGATGGTAACCCCAGTGTCTATGAACAAATCTCTAACGAATGGTGGTGCATGTGATCCTTAGACTTGAGATCACCGGAGCGCCTTGTGCACCGTTGGTGTAGTTTGACACTGCCTAATGCAGTTCTTTTTCAGAGCTGTCAATACAGTGGTGATTGGCTGGCATCAAGGAGTGTATCAAGACTTGGTGGATTGAGAAAGGATTCATCACCCCGGATAGGGAGGAAAGTTATCTCATGGCGTAATTTAGTTATGACAATGACATAAAACTGTGGCCACAGTGGGATGAGTTGTTGCTCTATCCGTTTATAATACGGGTCATTGGTTAGAAACTGAATAAATAATATCGAGAGTAAAAGAAGGTTGACAATATTTCTATGCCTTCGTCTCGTCAGATAACGTATGATGAAAGGATCGAATTGATGGTAACCATATCGTTGACAGGTAGCTACTTTGCTAAATCCGAATCTATCAGGTGGCCATGATGCCTGCTAGGGGCCAATCTTGGTCTGTGTATTAGTGAGATGATTAATTGGTGTTAATCGTGATACTATACATGCTGGTATGATGAGGAGCCTATGGGTCACACACATAGAAGATAATTTAAGATCCAAGAAGAAAGAAGGGCGTTTTATCTTTTAAGGCAAAGGGGATTTTGGTAATTTCACAGCAACAAATTTGCTGAGGTCGTAGCCTTTATTTAATTTGTTAGAAAAAATTGAATAAGTGAAATTACGGTTAAATTGTGTTCGACATATTTAATTAACCTCATTATTAATGTTAATTAAATATTAATGATTTTAATTGAAGATAATCATGAATTAAATAAATATCTAAATGGGAGTGTTTGGCAAAATTGGGGTGTTGGGTTGAGCCAAGCCCATTCCATATGGAATGGGCAACTGAAATAACACTATAAAAAAAAAGGTTTTTAGTTGAAAAAAATAAGTGTTATTTTATTATTTTACTGTTTCTGAAAAGAAAAAAACCCAACCCTAAACACTCTCACTCTCACGCCACTTTTGCTTTTACAAAGAATCAAAGTCTTTTTGTTTGTTCTTTTGATTTCTTAAGGCCAAGGAGGATCTAGCAAATCCCTCAGTGGTTCTTGTTGATGTCTTCGTGTGGACCTCTAGTTCGATCCTAATTGGATCGTAGCAAACACGTTCAGAGACAATATTGGTTGAAGCCTCCAAAAGTGCGTATGTTTCTAAACACAGATATTAATTTCTGCAGATTCTTGTTTAATATGAAGTGTAAAATTATACCCTTGATCTTGGCTCATGTAAACGATCCTGTTATATTAATTTTTGTTTCCGCTGCGTATACGGGACCGTTTACTAACATCTAAGGACATATATCAATACATATTGCAATAATAATGATTTACGCGATATAGAATAAAATGCTTTTTATTGATTAATGAATATTATTATAAAGAGTCAATTCTACAATAATTGATTGGCTCTAGGGCATCTACTCTAACAAAGTGAAATCAGTCAATGCCTTTTAACAGGCTCATTCAACACTATGATACCCTTACCGTATTATCTGTGTCCTTGGTCAGAATAATATTGAGGCTACAGACATTTTTAGAATGGCCACCATATGTGATCATAGGGTTCTCACTATCAAGATTTGAAACACTTGATACCCTCGTCACGGGTCTACCATCCTAAGGACATATATCAATACATACAAATATGATTTACATGATATAGAATAAAATGCCTTTTATCGATTAATGAACATTATTACAAAAAGTCAATTCTACAATAATTGATTGGCTCTAGGGCACCTACTCCTAACAATCTCCCACTTGCACTATAGCCAATCATTCATGTATTTAATACCAAATGACCTCAAGTGTTGTTCATGCTTCTACTGTGATAAATGTTTTATCAGTAGATCTGCGAGATTGTCATCAGTATGTACTTTACTGATCTGCACATCTTTCCTCTCAACCATTTCTCTGATGAGATGGAATTGTCTAAGTATGTGTCTGGACTTCTAGTGAGATCGTGGCTCCTTAGCTTGAGCTATTGCTCCATTTTTGTCACAATAGACATCTATTGATCAACAATTATGGAAACCACACCAAGTTCGGTGACAAACTTCTTAATCTAGACTGCTTCCTTGGCCGCATCGGATAATGCAATATACTTAGCCTCCATTGTAGAGTCTACTACAGTTCTTTGCTTGGAGCTCTTCCAGCTCACTGCACCCCCATTGAAAAAAAAAATACAAACCCAGATTGCAAACGATAATCATCTTTATCAGTTTGGAAACTAGCATCACTATATCCTCATACAGTGAGCTCATCTTCCCCTCCATAAACCAAGAACATATCCTTAGTCCTCTTCAAGTACTTAAGAATGTCCTTGACAACCATCTAGTGACACTCACCTAGATTTGATTGATATCTACTACAAGTGCTTAATGCACATGAGACATCAATCAGAGTACACAACATGGCATACATGATGGATCCAATTGTTAATGCATATGGGATCCTCTTCATCCTGTCTCTCTCATCTTCTGTTTTAGGACACATATGGTTAGAGAGATAGACACCATGTGACATCGAAAGAAATCACTTCTTGGATTCGTCCATATTGAATCTCTTTAGTACTTTGTCGATGTATGTACTCTAACTTAGGCCAAGCAACCTACTTGATCTATCACAATAGATCTTTAGTTCGAGGATGTAGGTTGTTTCTCCTAAGTTCTTCATGGAGAAGCACTTGGATAACCAAGTCTTTACTGACTG
Source organism: Pistacia vera (assembly GCF_008641045.1). Taxonomy (NCBI): domain Eukaryota; kingdom Viridiplantae; phylum Streptophyta; class Magnoliopsida; order Sapindales; family Anacardiaceae; genus Pistacia; species Pistacia vera. Next base: position 253,297 of record NW_022196111.1, on the reverse strand, counting down.
CAAGTTTGGTATATCATTCCCGATTAGAAGTATGTCATCGGCATACAGCACTAGGAATGCCACTACGGTCCCATTCACTTTCTTGTAAACACAGGGCTTAGCTTCGATCTTGATGAAACCAAATTCTTTTATGGCTTCATCGAAATGAATGTTCTAGCTCCTTGAAGCTTGCTTGAGTCCATAAATGGACTTCTACAACTTGCATACCTTATCAGCTTGCCCATCAAGAATGAAACCATCGGGTTGTGTCATGTACACATCCTCTTCAAGGTTTCCATTCAGGAAAGTTGTTTTGACATCCATTTGCCAAATCTCATAGTCATGATATGCACCAATCGCAAGCATAATCCGGATAGATTTAACCATGGCAATTGGCAAAAAGGTTTTCTCATAGTCAATACCATTAATTTCTCTGAAACCTTTTGGCAACCAGTTGTGCCTTATATGTATGCACCTTGCCATCCATGTCAGTCTTCTTCTTGAAGACCCATTTACACCCTATGGGTTTTACCCCTTCAGGTGGATCCACTAGAGACCACACTTGGTTCTGGTACATGGAGTCCATCTTAGATTTCATGGCTTCAAGCCATTTAATGGAATCTGGGTCTGATATAGCGTCTTCGTAGGTTTTGTGTTCATTGTCTTGGTATACCAGTATGTCACCATGTTGAGTCACGAGATAACCATATCTCTTGGGCTCACGACTATTCTCCTAGACTTACATAGCTCCTATGCTACTTGAGGTAGTTCACTTTGATCCACAAATTGTGGAGTAACCTTTTCACAATGTTTAACCTTTTCTTGTGGCACATCTTCCCGTCCTTCGTCCAATGTATCCTATGGTACTAGAACTTCATCGAGTTCTACTTTTTTCCTACTAGAACTTCTTAGAAAAAATTCCTTTTCTAGGAAGACACCAATGCAAGTGACAAAAATTCTACGCTGTTCTGGATGGTAGAAATAGTATCCTTTTGTCTCTTTAGGATACCCCACAAATATACATTTGCAAGGTTTTGGGCCCAGCTTGTTCGAAGTCAATTTCTTGACATAAGCTTCACAACCCCAGATTCTTAGATAAGGCAAGTTAGGCTTTCACCCACTCCATAGTTCATATGGAGTCTTACCTACAAACTTTGACAACACACGGTTTAATACGTAAGTCGTATTCTCTAGGTCATAACTGTTATGAAACGACCCGGTTGCGCAGCGGAAAACAAAAATTTACAACCATGGATCGTTCCTTAGAACCCAAAATCAGGGCATAGAAAATTACAGTTTATATATTTTATAAGAATCTGCAGAAAAATAAATCCAAGGATTTAGATTCATACCCACGTTTGGAGGCTCCACCAATGTTGTCTCTGAACGTGTTTGCTACCGATCCAAGTATAGAATCGAACCAAAAAGTCCACACGAAGACAACCACCAAGAACCAAGGAGGGATTTGCTAGATCCTCCTTGGCCTTAAGAAATCAAGAAGAACAAAAGAAAAGTTTGATTTTCAATGGAACAGTAAAAGTGGCGTGGGAGAGTTTTTGGCTGGAGGTTTTTCTTTTCAAAATTAAAGAATGAATAAAATAACACACACACTTTTTCAACTAAAACCTTTTTCCTTTTATAGTCTTATTTTAGTTGCCCTATTCCCATATGGAATGGGCTTGGGCTACAACCCAAACACCCCCAAATTTGCCAAACACTCCCAATTAGATATTTTAATTTAATTCATCATTATTTCAATTAAAATCAATTAATATTTAATTAACATTTAACAATAATGATGATTTAATTAAATATGTGCGAACACACATTTAACCGTAATTTCACTTATTTAATTTTTTAACAAATTAAATAAAAGGCTACGACCTCAGCAAATTTAATTGCACTGTGAAATTACCAAAATACCCTTTCGCCTAAAAAGACGAAAACGCCCTTCTTTCTTCTTGGCTCTTAAATTATCTTCTATGTGTGTGACCCATAGGCTCCTCATCATACCGGTAGTGTATAGTATCGCGATTAACACCAATTAATCGTCTCACTAATACACAGACCAAGATTGGCCCCTAGCAAGGCATCATGGCCACCCGATAGATTCGGATTCAGCAAAGTAGCTACCTGTCAACGATATGGTTACCGTACAATACGATCCTTTCATCATACGTTATCTCGACGAGACGAAGGCATAGAAATAGTGTCAACCTTCGGTTACTCTCGATATTATATATTCAGTTTCTGGACCAATGACCCGTATTATAATCTGGATAGAGCAACAACTCAATCCCACTGTGGCCACAGTTTTAGTGTCATTGCCATATACTGAATTGCGCCGTGAGATAACTTCTCCCGTACCCGGGAGTGATGAATCCTTTGTCAATCCACCATAGTCTTGATACACTCCTTGATATAGCCAATCACCACCGTACTGACAGCTCTGAATAGAACTGCGTTAGGCTAGTGTCAAATTGTACCAATCGGTGTACAAGGCGCTCCGGTGATCTCAAGTCTAAGGATCACATGCACCACCATTCATTAGAGGATTTGTTCCATAGACACTGGGGTTACCATCCATATGGAATCCTCTGGTGGGTCAGTCCAGTGAACTTGCTGCGGTATATCCGCCTACAACAAGCACCATGTGTTGCACCAGGTTGTCACCAAACAACCTTGACAAGTGAGATCAGTCACTACCTTTCGACAGGGTCGTTCAACACTATGATTGCCTTACTGTATTATCTGTGCCCTTACTTCAGAATAATACTGGGGCTATGGACGTTTCTAGAGTGGCCACCATATGTGCTCATAGGGTTCTCACTATCAAGATTTGAAACACCTGATACCCTCGTCACGGTTCTACCATTCTAAGGACATATATCAGTACATATTGCAATAATAATGATTTACGCGATATAGAATTAAATGCCTTCTATTATTGATTAATGAACATTATTACAAAGAGTCAATTCCACAATAATTGATTGGCTCTAGGGCATCTACTCTAACAATAACCCCAAAATAAAACTCATCTTGGACCTAACCATATCATGTAAGGTCTTATTCCTCCTCTCAGACACTCTATTGTGTTGGGGTGTGTACAGAGGAGTAAATTGTGATACTATCCCACATTCCTTTAAGTATTCCGAAAACCCTGAGCTCAAGTATTCACCTTTTCGATCTGACTGAAGAGCTTTAATACTTTTGCACAACATTTATCAAAGACTTCAAATTTATGTCTCATAGGATAGACATAACCATATCTACTAAGATCATCGGTAAATGTGATGAAGTATGAATATCCACCTCTGGCTTCAACTGTTAGTAGACCACATACATCACTATGGATAATGCCTAACAGTTCAGTAGCCCTTTCACTTTGTCCTATGAAAAGAGACTTGGTCATCTTGCCTAAAAGGCATGACTCACATACCTTAAATGACTTGAAGTCAAAGGGGTCCAAAACTCCATCCCTTTGAAGTTTTGCGATGCGAATTTGGTTAACATGACCCAATCTACAATGCCAGAGGTATGTTTGGTTTCTATCGCTGTGTTTAGCTTTCTTGGTTTCAACATTGAGAATATCCTTATTGTTTAAATCAAGAACATATAACCCGTTATATAACCTTGCAATTCCAAATAGAATACCATTCAAACTAAAGGACAACAATCCATTAGAAATCTTAAAGTGATACCTTGTATTATCCAAAGTGAATACTGAAATAATATTTCTGGAAATAGAAGGTACATAATAACAGTTACGAAATTCCAAAAACAAGCCCATAGGCAAAGATAAACAATAAGTTCCTACAGTCAATGCAGCCACAAGTGCTCCATTTCTAACTCATAGGTCCACTTCTCCCTTGGCGAGCGATCTACTTTGCCTTAGTCCCTGCACGTCAGTGTAAGTGTGAGTACCACATCTTGTGTCAATGACCCAAGATGTTGGAAGACAAAAGTTAATCTCAATCATGAACATACCTGAAGTCAAAGCTTCTAACTTCTTCTTGCTAGGGAGAAAACCCTTACAGTGCTTTCTCTAGTGGCTATGCTTGCCGCAATAGAAGCAGACTATTTTCCCGCCCTTCCCAACACCACTTTTAGGCCTAAGAGCATCCTGTCCTTTAGGTTTGGACTTGGGTTTGGCCTTGGCCTTACCCTTCCCTTTACCAACACCAACCAGTAAAACAGGCTTGGACAGTTTCATGTCCTGCTCTGTGGGCATGTTCAGAAGCTCTAACAAGGATTTCACCATTGTGTTCACATTGAAGTTCATTATGAATGGTACAAAAGAATCAAGTAAGGATTGTAGAATTAAATCCACTTGTAAGTCTAAATCCAACCCAAACCCCAAAGTCTCAAGCCTCTCCATGTACTCAATCAGCGTGAGCACATGAGGGCCAACTTGGGCTCCCTCAATCATGCGGCTCCTAAACATCGCACTTGCCACCTTGTACCTCTCATGTCGAGCATTTCCTTTGAAAATCTCCTGGAGGTGCAGAATAATGGAAACTGCGTCCATATTCTCATGCTACTTTTGTAGCTCAAGTGTCATCGATGCTAACATAAGGCATTAAATGCCATCAGCATCATCAAGGAACTTTTGATAAGTGTCCTTTACTTCCTAAGTGGCATTAGGGTCAGGCTCAACCATATATGGTTCATCAAGGATATACAATTTCTTTTTGGACTTCAGTATAATCCAGAGATTACGATATCAGTCCAAGAAATTGGATCCATCCAGCCTGTTTTCTTTCTCGATTATCAGTTGTAGGTTCATAATGCTCATTTTGGTGAATCTACAATTGCCCATAAGTAAGAGTCAATATAATGTGTTAGAGTAGATGCCCTAGAACCAATCAATTATTGTAGAATTGACTCTTTGTAATAATGTTCATTAATCAATAAAAGGCATTTTATTCTATATCACGTAAATCATTATTATTGCAATATGTATTGATATATATCCTTAGAATGGTAGAACCGTGACGAGGGTATCAAGTGTTTCAAATCTTGATAGTGAGAACCCTATGAGCACATATGATGGCCATTCTAGAAACGTCCGTAGCCCTAGTATTATTCTGAAGTAAGGGCACAGATAATACGGTAAGGCTATCATAGTGTTGAACGACCCTGTCGAAAGGCAGTGACTGATCTCACTTGTCAAGGTTGTTTGGTGACAACCTGGTGCAACACATGGGTGCTTGTTGTAGGCGGATATACCGCAGCAAGTTCACTGGACTGACCCACCAGAGGATTCCATATGGATGGTAACCCTAGTGTCTATGGAACAAATCCTTTAATGAATGGTGGTGCATGTGATCCTTAGACTTGAGATCACCGGAGCGCCTTGTGCACCGATTGGTGCAGTTTGACACTAGCCTAACGTAGTTCTATTCAGAGCTGTCAATACGGTTGTGATTGGCTGCATCAAGGAGTGTATCAAAATTATGGTGGATTGACAGAGTATTCATCACTCCTGGGTACGGTTATCTCAGGGCGTAATTCAGTATATGGCAAAGACACTAAAACTGTGGCCACAGTGGGATTGAGTTGTTGCTCTATCCAGATTATAATATAGGTCATTGGTCCAGAAACTGAATACATAATATCGAGAGTAACCGGAGGTTGACACTATTTCTATGGCTTCGTCTCATCGAGATACAATATGATGAAAGGATCAAATTGTACGATAACCATATAGTTGACAGGTAGCTACTTTATTGAATCCGAATCTATCGGGTGGCCATGATGTCTTGCTAGGGGCCAATCTTGGTTTGTGTATTCGTGAGATGATTAATTGGTGTTAATCGCGATACTATACACTGCCGGTATGACGAGGAGCCTATGGGTCACACATATAGAAGATAATTTAAGACTCAGAAAGAAAGAAGGGCGTTTTCGTCTTTTTGGATGAAAGGGTATTTTGGTAATTTCATAGTGTAATTAAATTTGCTGAGGTCGTAGCCTTTATTTAATTTGTTAGAAAAATTAAATTAGTGAAATTACGTTTAAATGTGTGTTGAAGCATATTTAATTAAATCATCATTATTGTCAAATGTTAATTAAATATTAATTGATTTTAATTGAGATAATGATGAAATAAATTAAAATATCTAATTGGGAGTGTTTGGCAACATGGGGTGTTTGGGTTGGAGCCCAAGCCCATTTGATAATCCGAGGATTATACTATTTGAATTAAGCTTTTAGGCCGGATTTTAGATACTTCTTAGTCTATTTTTGCCTGGATTGATACTTAATTCCTTACATTTTATGTTTCAGGTTAAAATGGAAATTTTGAGCGAATAAAGGCAGATTTGGAGTTTTTGGACTCAGAAGCAAGCGGAGGGCAATTCTGGAATTTTAGAATTCTTCAGAAAGCTTCGCCGCCGCGAAAGTTGTAATTCGCCGCGGTGAAATGGGCCAATGACGCACTAGATTCAGATTTCTTTGTCGCCGCGGTGAAGTCTGCGTACTCCACTTTTTATAAAACGCACAGTTTCGTTTTTAGGCTAGGTTGTAATATTTTGGGCGAGGTATAAAAGTAGGACTTAGTCTATTTGTTTAGGGCGTTCGTGGAGAGATAGAGAGAGTTTTTACATTTTTTTTTAGATTCATTTTTGAGTGATTTTGCATTAACAAAGTTGGAAGATTCAAGGAAGCCAGTGGATTCATCAATTTGGGGAGATTCTTTTCCTTTTCTTTTGTTTCCATTATGTTGAACCTAGAGTTTTTCATTTCTTTTAATTGTTTTATTGATTTAGCCATGAACTAACCTATTTTGGGTTAGGGTTTTGATATAGTTCGGATTCTAATGGGTTAGAAAGTTGATGATTATTAATTTCATATGATTTTGCTTTGATTGTGTGATTATTCTGTATTTATTATTTGTATGTGATGAACATGATGAGATCGAGAGATAATTTATGTTAAGCATCTTGGGTAATCACCGTTGTATTATTGGATGCTAGAGATAGATTCAAGAACCAATGAAATCAATCTAGGATTCTTGTGCTTAATGAACTTAGATTTATTAACTTTCATTTTGTTGGGTGCGGAAGGTTAATAGGGAAGAGTAGGACAACATAGCCTGAGAAGGTATGTTGGACACTTTAGAGAGTTCGATTTACAATCAATGCATGAGAATATGAATTTAGTTTAATTCTTAAAGTTTAACCCATAGAGTCTGAATGAAGTCAAAACCCTACCCGTTTGTTTGAATTGATTTTATCCCGTTTTAAATCTTGCTTTCATAGTTTAACTTTATTTTAGTAAAATTTTGTTTTAATTATAGTTAAATTGCTCCTTTAAATCCAAAAAATTCGATTTCTTCAACTTGAAAACGGTAGAAAACTTAGTGCTTAGCAGCAGTCCTCGTGGGAACGATACTCACTCATCATTAAATTACTTGTGTGACTAGTATACTTGCTACATATTGCATGTTGTAGGAAACATGCATCAAGTTTTTGGCGCCGTTGTTGGGGATTGAGTTTTAAGTTAACATTGAGTTTTTCTATAGTTAGCTAGATTGAGGTTTTAATTTTTGTTTTAAATTTTCAGTTGGTTTGTGATCTCACTTTCTTTTGCTAATTCTGTGCAGTTTATGCGAAGAGCGAGACGTCATCCAGTGGTTTCTGTTGATCTTGAGATTGAGAGAACCGCCAGATGACTTAACAGAGAGAGAAGAGAAAGAGAGGACATAGTGGTTGAAACAGAAGAAATAGTTGTTGAAATGGCAAAACCAGAAAACAGGACACTAAGGGAATTCTCAGTTCCCACGGTTAATGGCAGTGGGTCGAGTATTAGTAGGCCTACAGTGCAAGCCAACAACTTTGAGATTAAGCCGGCAATCATTCAGATGATCCAGCAGTCGGTAAGGTTTAATGGTGATTTGAAGGAAGATCCGAATCAGCATATTGCGAACTTCTTGGAAATTTGTGACACCTTCAAGTTTAACGGANCTTCAATTGCTCCAATTTCATTAAAAATCACAAAGAAAGCTCCAAATTTTCAAAACCTAGGGGTTGCTAATAATTTCTTCAAAATGGGTTAAACTGGGGCAATTGAAAGGTACATGATTGTTTAAAGAGGTAAAGGAGTGGAATAGTGGGAAGAAAATTCAATGAAAACTCTCTAGATTGAAGGTGGAAGTGTTTGACTCTTGGATGTGTTTTGAAGTTTTTCGTGAAAAATGAAAAGTCGCATGGGTTTTTAAATAAAACAGTGTTTGCCGTGATGAAATTCTTTATGCAATACAAAAATGAAACCGAGTCAATGCCGCAGCGAAAATTTCCAGAGAGTACGTCGCCCCGGTGGCGACGGTGAAGAACAAAGTTCACCGGGGCGAAGTCTGGGACTTTTTGAATTCCTCTTCTTGCAAAATGTATCTCGCTGCGGCAAATAAAATGCTTCGCCGCTGCAAAACTGGATAATTCCCTTTTTTCGCCTTAATTCGATATTTCACCTAAAACACCAAAAAAGACACGAAATCAAAACCATTCTAATTCATAAAACAACTAAACAAATTCAAAACAACAAACAAATGAAAAACAAATAAAAACACTTGGGTTGCCTCCCAAGAAGCCCTTGTTTATAGTTGGAAGCTCAACTTTCTCATTCTTTCATCAATGTGGATCCTTGTGGGGGTTCTTCACTTCCCATTGCCACCTCTTGGTCTTTCCTTTGGAATTTCGAGCATTCTCATAAGCATCTTTTTAGAACTTCAAATTCGTGTATGCATACTTGAGATGAAATGGTGATTGGTTGAGTCCAATGTTTGGAGTCTCTTCTAACACCAATTTTGACTTGTGCACATTTACACCAAATTCCTCAAATTGTTCCTTGTGAAGTGAGTTGCTTGGTTGAAATTCCCCTAAGTATCTTGCACACATTTTTGCTTTGAGATTTTCCTCTTCATTAGTCGAGTCTTCATGTTCTTCCCACTTTTCTTCATTGTGAGGTTGCTCTAACACTATACCTCTCCTCAATGTTATGACATTTAATTGTTCTTTAGGATTTGTGACTGTTGTGCTCGGTAAAGACCCTTGAGATCTCTCTGTCAATTGTTCAACCAATTGCCCCACTTAAACCTCCAAATTTCGAATGGACACTCCTTGATTTCTGAAGTTTGGGCGTGTCTCATTCATAAAACTTATGGCTTCTTGCATGAACTTTTTGAACATATCTTCCAATTTTGACACTCTTTACTCTACTGGTTGAAGATTCCCCACTGGTTGATGGTTTGGCACTGTTCTTTGATTTAATTGATTGCTTTGATTGCTCCAGGACAAATTTGGGTGATTCCCCCAATCCGGACTATAGGTGTTGGAGAAAGGGTCATTTTGCAGCCTTTTTGAACTAACCATGTAATTCACTTGCTCGGTTGTTGAGAAGACTAATTGGTTTCCATCTTGGCATTCCACACTCCCATGGTTTCCTGCACAAAATTCACAAGTTATAAAAGGTGAGTGAATAGAATTTACATTCATACCTCCCAATTGGCTTTGAAATGATGCAATTTGTGCAGATAATGTGGCGAACTCATCGACTTCATGTAGACCCATTGTTCTCTTTTGCATTGCTCTCTCATTAGGTCTTTGATAGTTATTGTTGGCCATCACCTCAAGCAATTCATAATCATCTTCTGGGGTCTTGTTATTTAAGGCTCCGCTTATTGCCACATCTATCATAGATTGAATATTTGGTAACAACCCATTGTAAAACGTTTGGACTTGTATCCAAAACGGTAGACCATGATGTGGACATTTCCTTAACAACTTTGTGTACCTCTCATAAGCTTTATAAAGTGATTCATCATTGCCTTGCATGAAAGAGATAATGTCATTTCTCATTTTTGCCGTCTTCTCTGGTGGGAAGTATTTTGCAAGAAACTTTTGAGCTAATCCATCCCATGCGGTGATTGTCCCAATCGGGTGTGACATGAGCCAACCTTTCGCTTTCTCTCTCAATGAAAATGGGAACAATCTCAACCTAATTGCATCATCAGTCATTCCATTAACCTTGAATGTTTCACATATCTCTAGAAAGCTAGCGATATGCAAAATTGGATCCTCATATGAATATCCACCAAATTGGACTGACTGTTGGATAATCTGAATTATTGCACTATTGGTATGGCATAATCCATCAACGTTCTATGTACTTCTGCCATGATCTCCACATGCACTACAAGAAATAGTTAATTAACCTTAACTAACAAAAATAAAAATAAAAATTGCAAACAAAAGAACTCAAACTTACGACTATACAATATTTACGATTAACTACAAAAAATGAAATAAAAGCTTCAATTTAGCACTACACTAGATACTATCAATATTAATAATCAACTATCCCTGGCAACAGCTCCAAAAACTTGATGCGTGATTTCATAAACATGCAAATGTAGCAAGTGTACTAGTCGCACAAAGTAATAAAGTGATGAGTGAGTATCGTTCCCACGAGGATAGTGTTACTAAGTACCGATTTCTCTAGTTTAAGTTCTAATTGAAGCAACAATAAATTGGATTGATGGAAAATTAACAAACTAAATACAAATTAACAAAATAGAAATGAATGATAATGAAATTAAAGCAAAACCCAACAACTTAACTACCTAAACAATGCTAAAAAATGCTAGGGTGTTGATTTCACCTAGATACGCAAACCCAATTCATAGAATCTATTACCCAAGTTCTAATTCCTTGATTGAAAATGGAATTCCCTAAGTTGAAGAATCTGGATAAGCAGTTTTCAAAATTTATTGAAATTTTTTAAAAATTGCATATTAACATTCCTTTTGCAGATGCATTGCAGCAGATGCCGAGTTATGTGAAGTTCCTTAAGGAAATCCTATCTAACAAAAGGAAGTTAGAAGATGAGGAAACGGTGATGGTTACGGAGGAGTGCAGTGCCATTCTCCAGAAGAAGTTACCCCCGAAGCTCAAAGATCCAGGGACTTTTACTATTCCTTGCATTATAGGAGATATTATGTTTGATTGTGTTTTATGTGATTTAGGTGCTAGTATTAATTTAATGCCCTTTTTTGTTTTCAGGAGATTGGGAATTGGTGAAGTGAAGCCAACGACCATGTCATTGCAACTAGCAGATAGGTCCATAAAACATCTGAGGGGGATAGTGGAAGATGAGTTGGTGAAGGTGGATAAGATAATTTTTTTGATAGACATTGTTGTTCTGGATATGGAGGAGGATAAGGAAATTCCTCTTATTTTGGGCCGACCATTCTTGGCCACAGGGAGAGCACTAATAGATGTGCAAGAAGGAAAGTTACTGTTGAGAGTTCAAGATGAAACAGTAACTTTCAATGTCTTTAAGGCAATAAAGTTTTAATCCGAATCAGATTCGTGTTTTAGTGTCGATGTGGTGGATAAATTGGTTGTGGAATCTATTGAAGAAAACACCCACAATTACCTCTAGAAGCGTGTATAGCCAAATCAAAAACAGTAGAGGTAGATGATTCAACGAGTAATGAATGTGCTAGGTTGTTAGAAGCACTTGAACCGATTGATGAGAGTCAAGATTTAGAATTTGAGGAGTTTGATTTTGAACAAGAGAAGGAAAAGGAAAAGGAAAAAAATTAAGAACCTCCAAAGCTTGAGTTGAAACCTTTACCTTCCCACCTCAAATATGTATATCTTGGGGAATCAGAAACCTTCCCAGTGATCACTAGTTCAGGATTGAGTAAATTGGAGGAAGAGCGGTTGATAAGGGTGTTGAGGGAACATAGACTAGCAATTGGATGGATGATTTCGGACATTAGAGGCATCTCGCCATCATTTTGCATGCATAAGATACTCATGGAGGATGATATTAAGCCTAGGGTGCAACCACAACGAAGATTGAATCCTTCGATGAAGGAAGTGGTGAGAAAGGAGGTGATAAAACTCTTAGATGTGGGGATTATCTATCCTATTTCCGACAGTCCATGGGTGAGCTCGGTACAAATGGTTCTGAAGAAGGGAGGTATCACAGTAGTAAGGAATGAGAGTAACGAATTGATACCAACTAGGACGGTGACAGGCTGGAGAGTGTGCATTGATTACCAGAAATTGAATGAGGTGACAAGGAAGGATCATTTTCCACTACCTTTCATTGATCAGATGTTATAGAGGTTGGCAGGACATGCCTATTATTGTTTCTTGGATAGGTATTCAGGATACAACCAGATTGCCATCGCTCCTTAGGATCAAGAGAAGACGACCTTTAATTGCCCCTATGGCACCTTTGTTAACCGAAAGATGCCTTTTGGGTTATGCAATGCACCAGCGACATTCCAGAGATGCATGATGTCGATCTTTGGAGACATGGTGGAACGGTTCATAGAAGTCTTCATGGATGACTTCTTAGTTTTTGGTTTGTCTTTTGATAGTTGTCTAACTAATCTTTCTCTTGTTTTGTAGCGATGTAAGGAGATGAACTTGGTGCTCAATTGGGAGAAGTGTCACTTCATGGTCCAGGAGGGAATAGTGCTCGGCCATAGGATTTCAAAGGACAGAATAGAAGTTGATCGTGCAAAGACAGAAGTGATAGAGAAGCTGCCACCACCATCAAATGTCAAAGTCGTCCGAAGTTTCTTGGGGCATACGGGGTTTTACAGACGATTCATCAAGGATTTTTCTAAGATTTCTAAACCCTTTTGCAATTTGTTGAATAAAGATGTTGTGTTTGATTTTAATGATGAATGCATGCATGCCTTTCTAACTCTTAAAAAATTATTAGTATCTGCACCTATTATTGCAGTTCCCGATTGGGGACTGCCATTTGAATTGATGTGTGATGCTAGTGATTTTGCTTTAGGGGTAGTGTTAGGACAGCGGAAGAACAAAGTGTTGCATGTAATTCAATATGCTAGCAAAACACTCACTGATGCACAATTGAATTACACCACCACTGAAAAAGAATTGTTGGCTGTGGTTTTTGCTTTTGACAAGTTTCGTTCATATTTGTTAGGTGCAAAGGTGATCATTTACATGGACTATTCGGCACTCAGGTAGTTATTGGCAAAGCAAGAAGCGAAACCTCAGCTGATAAGATGGATCCTATTGCTTCAAGAGTTTGAGTTGGAAATTCGAGATAAGAAGGGGTCAGAAAATGTGGTGGCAGGTCACTTGTTGAGAATTGAGAGACCAATCCAAGGAAATGAAGAGGAAAGTCCAATTATAGAAACATTTTCGGATGAGAAGTTGATGAGAGTGGATGAAGCACCATGGTATGCAGATTTTGCAAATTATTTGTCATCAAGGGTGCTCCCAAGTGGTATGACATTCCAACAAAAGAGAAAATTCTTCTCAGATTTGAAGTGCTACTTTTGGGAAGAGCCATTTCTATACAGACACTGTGCTGATCAAATGATACGGAGATGCATCCCGGATGAGGAGATGAAAAGCATTCTACGGCATTGTCACAAGAGGGAAGTAGATGGCCATTTTGGAGGAACTAGGACAACAGCCAAGGTTCTACAATCGGGGTTTTATTGGCCAACCCTCTTTAAGGATTCTTTCCGGATGATTCAAGAGTGCGACCAGTGTCAATAGAGTGGTAATATTTCAAAAAGAGATGAGATGCTGTTAAACAACATCCTGGTGGTTGAGCTTTTTGATGTGTGGGGGATTGATTTCATGGGTCCCTTCCTAAATTCTTTTGGGAATACATATATCTTGATAACGGTGGATTACATGTCGAAGTGGGTAGAAGCAGTTGCATTGTCGACTAATGATGCTAGGGTAGTGATTAAGTTTGTGAGAAGGCATATTTTCTCAAGGTTTGGGGTACCACGGGCAATTATTAGTGATGGAGGTTCCCACTTTTGCAATAGGCAATTGGATGCACTGTTGGGTAAGTATGGAGTGACACATAGAGTTGCAACACATTACCATCCACAAACGAGCGGGCAAGTGGAACTGTCTAATAGAGAGCTTAAAGGCATTTTAGAAAAGATATTAATGCATCTAGGAAGATTGGTCACGGAAATTGGATGATGCATTATATATGGGCCTACCAACTGCATTTAAGAATCCATTTGTTGTCCCCATTTAGAATGGTTTATGGAAAGCATGTCACTTACCAGTGGAACTCGAGCATAAAGCTACTGGGCAGTCAAGCAGCTAAATATGGATTTAAGAGCTGCGGGGGAGGAAAGGATGTTGACTTTGAACGAACTCGATGATTCCATCTCGAAGCATATGAAATGCTCGAATTTACAAGGGAAGACAAAAAGATGGCATGCCAAGCATATCAGAGAAGGATTTTGAAGTGGGGCAAAGAGTGTTGTTGTTCAATTTCTAGACTTAGCTATTCCCCAGAAACTTAAGTTTAGATGTCCAGACCTTTCACGATTACAAGAATTCACTCATTCAGAGCAATGGAGTTTACACATGAAGAAAAGGGCACTTTTACAGTCAATGGACAAAGATTGAAGCCATACATTGACGGGTGATGAGTTGCAAATCCATCCAAACGGCTTGACATTCTGACGTGAAAAATAGCTTACCGACTATAAACAAACTCTTCTTGGGAGGCAACCCAAGTGTTTTAATTTTTGTTCTTCTATTTTTTTATTCAGTGTGTTTGATTCTTTTTAATTTGTGTGTTTTGTGGGTTTCAGGTGAAGGTTTTCAGCTAATGCAAGGAAAGAAATTGCTCCAGACTTCGCCGGGGCGAAGCAACCTGAAAATATATGGTAGCTATTGTTTTATCGCACCGCGAAGAAAAAGCGAAACAGGTTGGACAAAATTCCTCTAAGGCAATTTCGCCACGGCGAAGATTTTTACTCGCCGCGATGATTAGCAACTATATTTTTCGCCCTACGAAGTATTTTCTTTGCCGTGGCGAAACCTGGGTTTCAAATTAGGGTTCTATGAACGAAAACTTTGCCGCGGCCAAGACTGTTTTTCTATAATACCCCTTTGGTTTTTTCATTTTTTCACCGCGACTTTTCAATCCATTTGAGAGAAAAATTTTCCAATTTCAATCCTTGCCTCCCAAGTGTTTTCCCCACCAGTTTCACTCCTTACCCTCCTAACCACCAAAACACTCATTTTAAACAACAAATTTTTCGAAATTTCATGAAAATTTCAGGTTCAAATAAATTGGGCTTCCAATCTGGGCCGATTTTGGGTAAATTGGTGCGTAATCCTTCGTATTGGTAAATCTCAGTTCCCTAAACTCATTTTTCGCACACTTTCAAGTTTTAAGTTGTAGATCTGAAAATTGATATTGGCTGAGTTGCGAATTTTTTGGTGATTGTGAGTTCGATTTTGTTGAGGAAGGTTGATTATGCATGTTGTGATATTGAGGAGTATGGGTTTTGATTTTGGAGTGTTTTGTTGATTTGGAGAAATCGTAGTTGGGGGTCTGATTGGCGAATTTTGGAAGTTTTTTTCATTTTCCTTTTTAGGTTTGAAATTGTTTGTTGGGGGAACCTAGGCTTGAATTTTGGGTTGCGCTGTGAGTTGAATTATAGAAATGGCACCCAAGTTAAGGTTCCATACAAGGCAAGGGAAAAGGAATAAAATGGACAGCCCGCTTGTGAAAAAAGGCCAGTAAACGATATCAAGGGGCTATCCAATAAGTGATAGGGCTTTATTCCTGAGCACGGATTGACCACGAGTCAGGCGTTAGATTGGAGCGAGGGAGACATGGGAATTGTTTATGAGTGCTCCTGCATAGCCGACTATAGAGCCGCTAGTAAGGGAGTTTTATACCAACCTCCCGGATTGTGACAAGGGTACTGCATTTATGAGAGGGTTGATGTGCCGTTTACAGAAGATGTGATCAATGAGTTTATAACCTGCCTGGGTTTGATCAGGATGAGCACATAGGTTAGAGGGACACAGTTTAAGGATAGTATCTTCTTCTGTGTCTTGCAAAACCGATGCACTTGTCCATGGCGAAGAAACAAAAGAAGACCATAAAGGGAACTTACTTGACACCCGATGGCTCGACTGTGGCAGTATTTTGTTAGTGCGACGTTGATGCTGAAAACGCACTATAGCACGGTAACTTACGAGAAGGCATTCTACTTTTACTCTATTGCCAAAGGAAAGAGTACAATGTGTGGACGAATTATCTTGAACACACATTCATCATGCCGCCAAACTAGGGCGATCAAGTTCCTCTTTCCCATATCTCTTTACAGCCTTGTGCATTAGAGTTGGAGCCAAGGTAGATGGTGATAGCAACGTATTCATGCTGCCCCTATCCTTGATTCAGATTATTTTTAGAAGCATCTTGAATGTCCGGAAATTGAGCAACCAAACAGCGCGAACAAAAGACAGAGAACCACACAAGGCCCGGTCACATCCTCCAGCTCCACATACACAGAAGGAGATGATAGAGCAGATATGGGTATTGAACCGTATGGAAAAACGTCAGGAATGGTTGCTGAGCAACCCCAGATTTGTAGATATCAGGAGTAGCTTTAACAATCTCACCGTTGACACTTCAGGATCCAATGGGCTGACTCTGGATTCGATGAGTGGATGGGCCCAGAACGAAGAGGAAAGAAGAAGCAAGGGAGGCAAGAATAGCACCGGAACACCTGTTTTTTTTTCTTTTTTTATTTGTTTTAGTTGATTTTGCTTTTCATCAAACAGTAACTCATTTATATTTGGTTTGGGATTGTTGTAGTTGTTTTCGTGTGTTTCATTTTCTTTTAATGTTAGTTTGTGCACGGACCGAGATAGGTTGTATACTTTCAATTATGTCAATGGATTTTTCTAACCTAGTGGACACCAGAGGTTCATTTGTTTTGACAGATGTTGGGTGATGAAAAGGGCACAGATCGGTGGGGCATTGTGGAGCAAAACTTCACAGATTAATCAGGGACTATCTCGTACCTTTGTACTTTTGTTTTTTCTATTCCAAAAATTTATGGTAAGGGGACATTGGGGACAAGTTCATCTTTTTTGGGGTAGAAAATTTGAAAATTTTTTATTTGTTTATTTTACTTTTGTTTGTTGTGTTTGTCCCGAGATGAATTGTAAAATCAATGATGCGAATTGGATTGTTGTTGTTTTTAGTGGGGTAAAATGTTCACTTGCTTCAAGTTTAGGTTTATTGACTGAATTTTGATTGGTTTGTTGATGGTTCACCACCATTTTTGCTTTTGTGCACATGCATCTCATTGATTCCCCCCCCCCCCCCCCCCCCAAACAAACAACCCCCCCCCCCCAAAACCCCCCCCCCGTCATTCGATGTCTTAGTGTAAAGTCTGTTTGATAATGTGGTGGACTTTAGAACCTAGTAAGAAGTGGTTGAGGCGAAATTTCTGGATTTGACATGGTTGAGGAGATGATTTAGGCATTCTTTTGAACGAATGTGGCCTTTCTAGCACCCATGAATGAAATGGTCCCTAGTCACCCGTTGAGCCGTATGAATCTATTGCTTTATTTTCCTTGGCTAACCACAAATGTCCGATCACTATACCCTAACACTCTGTCGTGCCCTTTAGGAGGAATCAAGTATCCTAATGTAAACACAAAGAACGGTGAAGAGTTGTCAATAAATAAACTAAAAGAATAGTTGTGGGGGTTGTGAGAAGGGCAATGTAAAAAAAAAAAAAACAAAAAAAAAAAAGAGGTAGTGTCACCCCAATTTCAATTGATTTGTTTTGTTTGTTAAAAAAAAAAAAAAATTTCTTTTGCCAAGTTTAAGGGTATCTCGGCTGGAAACCATACTAACTGCCTTAACGAAAACTGCCTAGCAAGTACTTCACGACTTGGTTTAACAACGCCACGTACACCGTTAGATCATTCCCGAACCGCGACATTTACGGTATCAGAAATACAGAAAGATACAAGTTGAGGGTTGTAAATTATGGACATGATTGGTGGCGCTGAGAAGAAGAGAAGTTCGGATGTTATTTGATGTTGGCATAGGAAAAACCGTTCCTCGTACTTTGTTATTACCTATCCTTTTCTTGGAACCACTTCCCGAGACTAGTGTGTTATAAGCTTATAAAGACCTTTGTGATTATTATCGTGTCTAGCCTCATTGAGAGTAGTTCGATATTAGGCTTATGGAGTCTCCACCATTTGATTAAAACTTGGCTTCCTATTTAAAATAATCCGGGAGGTCGGAAGGTGGATTGAAGTAGGGATTACCTCTCGGGGGACCAATGAGAAAGAAAGTCGATGCAAAACTTTAGTAACTCTTGAGTTTTAAACATTCCTCTATTACTAATTTTGGCAACACTTTTGAGATTGGTATAAATTCTAGGCAGTTGTTTTGTGAGTCGAGTCTTGTGTTTCTCTTATTTAATTTTTTCATTTGCGTTTTTGTTTTTTGAACATTTGGGTTTTTCTTTTAAATCTTGTTTTGTACTTGATTCTTGGGGACAGCATGTCCTTAGTTTGGGGGTAGTTGATAATCCTAGGATTATACTAGGTTTCTTTAAGCTTTTAGGTCGGATTGTTAGATATTTCTTATTTTTTTTGCCTGGATTGTTACTTATTCCTTACATTTTTGTGTTTCAGGTTAATGGAAAATTTGAGCGAATAAGACAGCTTTGGAGTTTTTTGGACTCAGAAGCAGCGGAAGCAATTCTGTAATTTTCAGATTCTACAGGAAGCGTCGCCGCGGTGAAATGGGCCATCACACACCAGATTCGGCTCCTTTGTCGCTCGCGGCGGATCCTTCTTCGCCGCGTGCAAAGTCTACGCTCTCCAGTTTTGGTGAAACACATTTTTCGTTTTTGGAGGCTAAGTTTTTAAGATTTGGGAGGTATAAAGAAGACTTAATCTTTTTGTTTAGGGCGTTCGTAAAGAGATAGACAACAATTTTACATTTTCTTAGATTCATTTTTTAGGGATTTTGGATTAAACAAAGTGTGAAGATTCGAGGTGAAACCAGTGGATTCATCAATTGGGGAGATTCTTTTCCTTTTCTCTTGTTTCCATGATGTTGAACTTGGAGTTTTCCGTTTCTTTTAATTGTTTTATTGATTTAACCATGAACTAACCTTTTTAGGGTTAGGGTTTTGATGTAGTTCGGATTCTAATGGGTTAGAAAGTTGATGATTATTAATTTCATATGATTTTGCTTTGATTGTGTGATTATTCTGTATTTATTGTTTTTGTGTGATGAACATGATGAGATTGAGAGATAATTCATGTGAAGCTTCTTGGGTAATCACCATTGTATTACTGGATGCTAGAGATAGATTCAAGAACCAATGAAATCAATCTAGGATTCTTGTGCTTAATGAGCTTAGATTTATTAACTTTCAATTTGTTGGGTGCGGAAGGTTAATAGGGAAGAGTAGGAAAACATAGCCTGAGAAGGTATGTTGGACACCTTAGAGAGTTTGATTTACAATCAATGCATGTGACTATGATTTTTGTTTAATTCTTTAGGTTTAACCCATAGAGTCCGAGTGAAGTCAAAACCCTACCCGTTTGTTTGAATTGATTTTATCCCGTTTTAAATCTTGCTTTCATAGTTTAATTTTATTTTAGTAAAATTTTGTTTTAGTTATAGTTTAAATTGCTCCCTTAAATCTAAAAGAATTCGATTACTTCAACTTGAAAACAGTAGAAAACTTAGTGCTTAGCAACAATCCTCGTGGGAACGATACTCACTCATCACTCTATTACTTGTGCGACTAGTATACTTGCTACATATTGCATGTTGTAGGAAACACGCATTAATTTTTTGGCGCCGTTGCCGGGGATTGAGTTTTAAGTTAACATTGAGTTTTTCTATAGTTAGCTAGATTGAAGTTTTATTTTTTGTTTTCAATTTTCAATTGGTTTGTGATCTCACTTTCTTTCGTTAATTCTGTGCAGTTTATGCGAAGAGCGAGACGTCAGCCAATGGTTCCTATTGATCTTGAGATTGAGAGAATCGCCAGACGACTTAACAGAGAGAGAAGAGAAAGGGAGGACATAGTGGTTGGAACAGAAGAAATAGTTGTTGAAATGGCTGAACCAGAAAACAGGACACTGAATTCTTAGTTCCCACGATTAATGGCAGTGGGTCGAGTATTACTAGGCCTACGGTGCAAGCAAACAACTTTGAGATTAAGCTGGCAATCATTCAGATGATCCAGCAGTCGGTAAGGTTTAATGGTGATTTGAAGGAAGATCTGAATCAGCATATTGGAAACTTCTTGAAAAGTTGTGACACCTTCAAGTCGAACGGAGTGTTAGATGATGCCATTACGTTGAGGTTATTTCCATTCTCATTGGGGGATAAAGCAAAGGAATGGTTAATGGCACTACCATCGGGAACTATCACAACGTGGAATGATCTAGTACAGAAGTTCCTGACCAAGTTCTTCCCTCCAGCAAAATTAGCAAAACTGAGAAATGATATCACATCATTTCTACAAGATGAATCCGAGTCATTGTATGAGGCTTGGGAGAGGTACAAGGAATTGATGAGGAAATGTCCACACCATGGGTTGCTAGTTTGGCTTCAAGTCCAAACTTTCTACAATGGACTGATGGGTAACGTGCAAACCATGATAGATGTAGCATCGGGGGGAGCTTTACAGAATAAGACACCAAAGGAGGCTTATGAGCTGCTTGAGGTTTTGGCAAGCAACAACTATCAAAGACCAAATGAGAGAGCAATACCAAGAAAATCTACGAGTCTTCATGAAGTTGATGCCTTCATAGCCATCTCAGCCTAACTCACGGCACTTTAGAAATAGTTGGGAAGTATGCAGGTAAACTCTATTCAAGCACCTCAACTAAGTTGTGATTTTTGTGCAGGAAACCATGTGAGTAGTGAATGTCAAGTGGGCAACACATTTGCTTCGTCATCTTCATCATTGGAGCAAGTGAATTACTTGGCAGGAAATCAGAGGCAACCAAACAACCCGTACTCCAACACATACAATCCGGGGTGGAGAAATCATCCAAATCTGGCTTGGGGCAATCAGAACCACAAAATAATCAATGGAACCAAAGGACATTGCCAAATAACCAACCAGGGGTGAATAATCAACCAGGAGATCCAATAGTGACAAAGTTGGAGGACATTTTTGGGAAATTCATGCAGGAGACCACGGGATTTATGAATGAGACAAGGACGAATTTCAGAAATCAAGGGGCGTCCATTTGGAATCTTGAGGTACAGATGGGCCAATTGTTGGCCGAGAAGCTGAATGAGAGACTGTAGGGTTCCTTACCAAGCAATACAGTGACTAACCCACGTGAGCAAGCAAATGCCATAATTTTGAGGAGTGGGATAGTTTTGGAAGAGGTTGAACAAGTTGGGAAGAAAGAATCTGAAAAGGAAGAATCTGAAGAGGAAGTTCATGAAGAGATTGTAGTTGATGAGAAACCAAGCGGTTTGGAGGAAGAGAACAAGAAGAAGGATGAAAGGCAAAAGAAGAAGGAGAAATTTCCATTCCCCGAGATACCACCAGAGTTGGCACATCACACTCCACCCGTGCCTTTTCCTTAGAGACTGAAGAAAAAGAATCAGGATAAGCAGTTTTCAAAATTTATTGAAATTTTTTAAAAATTGCATATTAACATTCCTTTTGCAGATGTATTATAGTAGATGCCGAGCTACATGAAGTTCTTTGAGGAAATCCTATCGAACAAAATGAAGTTAGAAGATGAGGAAATGGTGATGCTTACGGAGGAGTGCAGTGCCATTCTCCAGAAGAAGTTACCCCCGAAGCTCAAAGATCCAGGGAGTTTTACTATTCCTTGCATTATATGAGATATTATGTTTGATCGTGTTTTATGTGATTTAGGTGCTAGTATTAATTTAATGCCCTTTTCTGTTTTCAGGAGATTGGGAATTGGTGAAGTGAAGCCAACGACNTCTATTAATAATTTTGCAACAACTTTTGAGATTGGTATAAATTCTAGGCAGTTGTTTTGTGAGTCGAGTCTTTTGTTTCTCTTATTTAATTTTTGTCATTTGCTGTTTTGTGTTTTTGAACATTTGTGTTTTTCTTTTATCTTGTTTTGTACTTGATGCTTGGGGACGAGCATGTCCTTAGTTTGGGGGTATTTGATAATCCGAGGATTATACTAGTTTATTTAAGCTTTTAGGTCGGATTTTAGATATTTCTTAGTTATTTTTGCCTGAATTGTTACTTAATTCCTTACATTTTGTGTTTCAGGTTAAAATGGAAATTTTGAGCGAATAAAGACAGATTTGGAGTTTTTGGACTCAGAAGCAAGCGGAAGCAATTCTGTAATTTCAGAATTCTTCAGGAAGCTTCGCCGCGGTGAAATGGGCCATACACACACCAGATTCAGCTCCTTTGTCGCCGCGGCGAGATTCCTTCTTCGCCGCGGCAAAGTCTACGCTCTCCAGTTTTTGTGAAACAAACAGTTTCGTTTTTAGGCTAAGTTTTAAGATTTTGGGCGAGGTATAAAAGAAAGACTTAATCTTTTTGTTTAGGGCGTTCGTAAAGAGATAGACAACAATTTTACATTTTCTTAGATTCATTTTTTAGGGATTTTGGATTAAACAAAGTGTGAAGATTCGAGGTGAAACCAGTGGATTCATCAATTGGGGAGATTCTTTTCCTTTTCTCTTGTTTCCATGATGTTGAACTTGGAGTTTTCCGTTTCTTTTAATTGTTTTATTGATTTAACCATGAACTAACCTTTTTAGGGTTAGGGTTTTGATGTAGTTCGGATTCTAATGGGTTAGAAAGTTGATGATTATTAATTTCATATGATTTTGCTTTGATTGTGTGATTATTCTGTATTTATTGTTTTTGTGTGATGAACATGATGAGATTGAGAGATAATTCATGTGAAGCTTCTTGGGTAATCACCATTGTATTACTGGATGCTAGAGATAGATTCAAGAACCAATGAAATCAATCTAGGATTCTTGTGCTTAATGAGCTTAGAATTATTAACTTTCAATTTGTTGGGTGCGGAAGGTTAATAGGGAAGAGTAGGAAAACATAGCCTGAGAAGGTATGTTGGACACCTTAGAGAGTTTGATTTACAATCAATGCATGTGACTATGATTTTTGTTTAATTCTTTAGGTTTAACCCATAGAGTCCGAGTGAAGTCAAAACCCTACCCGTTTGTTTGAATTGATTTTATCCCGTTTTAAATCTTGCTTTCATAGTTTAATTTTATTTTAGTAAAATTTTGTTTTAGTTATAGTTTAAATTGCTCCCTNCTTTACCTTCCCAGTGATCATTAGTTTAGGATTGAGTAAATTGGAGGAAGAGCGGTTGATTAGGGTGTTGAGGGAACATAGACTAGCAATTAGATGGACGATTTCGGACATTAGAGGCATCTCGCTATCATTTTGCATGCATAAGATACTCATGGAGGATGATATTAAGCCTAGGGTGCAACCACAACGAAGATTGAATCCTTCGATGAAGGAAGTGGTGAGAAAGGAGGTGGTGAAACTCTTAGATGCAAGGATTATCTATCCTATTTCCGACAATCCGTGGGTGAGCCCGGTACAAGTGGTTCCAAAGAAGGGAGGTATTACAGTAGTAAGGAATGAGAGTAATGAATTGATACCAACTAGGACGGTGACGGGTTGGAGAGTGTGCATTGATTACCGGAAATTGAATAAGGCGACAAGGAAGGATCATTTTTCACTACCTTCATCGATCAGATGTTGGAGAGGTTGGCAGGACATGCCTATTATTGTTTCTTCGATAGGTATTCAGGATACAACCAGATTGCCATTGCTCCTGAAGATCAAGAGAAAACGACCTTTACTTGCCCCTATGGCACCTTTGCTTACCGAAGGATGCCTTTTGGGTTATGCAATGCACCAGCAACATTCCAGAGATGCATGATGTCGATCTTTGGAGACATGGTGGAACGGTTCATAGAAGTCTTCATGGATGACTTCTCAGTTTTTGGTTCATCTTTTGATAGTTGTCTAACAAATCTTTCTCTTGTTTTGCAGCGATGTAAGGAGACGAACTTGGTGCTCAATTGGGAGAAGTGTCACTTCATGGTCCAGGAGGGAATAGTACTCGACCATAGGATTTCAAAGGACGGAATAGAAGTTGATCGAGCAAAGACAGAAGTGATTGAGAAGCTGCCACCACCATTGAATGTCAAAGCAGTCCAAAGTTTCTTGAGGCATGCGGGGTTTTACAGACGATTCATCAAAGATTTTTCTAAGATTTCTAAACCCCTTTGCAATTTATTGAATAAAGATGTTGTGTTCGATTTTAATGATGAATGCATGCATGCCTTTCTAACTCTAAAAAAATTATTAGTATCTGTACCTATTATTATAGTTCCCGATTGGGGACTGCCATTTGAATTAATATGTGATGTTAGTGATTTTGCTTTAGGGGTAGTGTTAGGACAGAGGAAAAACAAAGTGTTGCATGTAATTCAATATGCTAGCAAAACACTCACTGATGCACAATTGAATTACACCACCATTGAAAAAGAATTGTTGGCTGTGGTTTTTGCTTTTGACAAATTTCTTTTGTATTTGTTAGGTGCAAAGGCGATCGTCTACACAGACCATTCAGCACTTAGGCACCTATTGGCAAAGTAAGAAGCGAAACCTCGGCTCATAAGATGGATCCTATTACTTAAGGAGTTTGAGTTGGAAATTCACGATAAGAATGGGTCAGAAAATGTGGTGGCAGATCACTTGTTGAGAATTGAGAGACCACTTTAGGGAAATGTGGAGGAAATCCCAATTGGAGAAACCTTTTCGAATGAGAAGTTGATGAGAGTGGATGAAGCACCATGGTATGCAGATTTTGCAAATTATTTGTCATCAAGGGTGCTCCCAAGTGGTATGACGTACCAACAAAAGAGAAAATTCTTCTCAGATTTGAAGTACTACTTTTGGGAAGAGCCATTTCTATACAAACACTGTGCTGACCAAGTGATACGGAGATGTGTCCTGGAGGAAGAGATGAAAAACATTGTACGACATTGTCACGAGAGGGAAGTAGGTGGCCATTTTGGAGGAACTAGGACAGCAGCCAAGGTTCTACAATCGGGGTTTTATTGGCCGACTCTCTTTAAGGATTCTTTCCCGATGATTCAGGAGTGTGACCACTGTCAACGGAGTGGTAATATTTCAAAAAGAGATGAGATGTTGTTGAACAACATCCTGGTGGTTGAGCTTTTTGATGTGTGGGGAATTGATTTAATGGGTCCCTTCCCAAATTCCTGTGGGAACACATATATCTTGGTAGCGGTGGATTACGTGTCAAAGTGGGTAGAAGCAGTTGCATTGCCGACTAGTGATGCTAGAGCAGTGATTAACTTTGTGAGAAAACATATTTTCTCAAGGTTTGGGGCACCACAGGCAATTATTAGTGATGGAGGTTCCCACTTTTGCAATAGGCAATTGGATGCACTATTAGGTAAATATGGAGTGACACATAGAGTTGCAACGCCGTACCATCCACAAACGAGCGGGCAAGTGGAACTGTCTAATAAAGAGCTTAAAGGCATTTTAGAAAAGACAGTTAATGCATCTAGAAAAGATTGGTCACGGAAATTGGATGATGCATTATGGGCCTATCGAACTCAATTTAAGAATCCGATTGGTATGTCCCCCTTTAGGATGATTTATGGGAAAGCATGTCACTTACCAGTGGAACTTGAGCATAAAGCATACTGGGCAGTCAAACAGCTAAATATGGATTTAAGAGCTGTTGGGGAGGAAAGGATGCTGACTTTGAACGAACTCGATGAGTTCCGTCTCGAAGCATATGAAAATGCTTGAATTTACAAGGAAAACACAAAAAGGTGGCATGACAAGCATATCAGGAAGAAGAATTTTGAAGTGGGGCAAAGAGTGTTGTTGTTCAATTCTAGACTTAGGCTATTCCCCAGAAAACTTAAGTCTAGATAGTCCGGACCGTTCACGATTACAAGAATTCACTCATCCGGAGCAGTGGAAGTTACACATGAAGAAAAGGGCACCTTTACAGTCAATGGATAGAGATTGAAGCCATACATTGATGGGGTGATGAGTTGCAAATCCATCCCAATAAGGCTTGACATTCCGACGTGAAAAATTGAGAGAGTCGAGCTTACCGACTATAAACAAGCGCTTCTTGGGAGGCAACCCAAGTGTCTTAAATTTTTGTTCTTTTTTTATTTTTTTTTTTATTTCAGTGTGTTTGAATGTGTTTGATTCTTTTTAATTTTTGTGTTTTTGGGTGTTTTAGGTGAAGTTTTCAGCTAATGCAAGGGAAGAAAATGCTCCAGACTTCGCCGCGGCGAAGCACATTGTGAAAAAAATAAGTTTTGAAAAGTCCTAGACTTTGCCGCAGCGAAGATTGTTCTTCACCGGGGCGAAGCAACCTGAAATTTGTTGCAGCTACTGTAAGTTTTCGCCCTAGCGAAGAATTATTCTTTGCCGCGGCGAAGCAGGTTGGACGAAATTCCTCTAAGGTAATTTCGCCGCGGCGAAGATTTTTTCTTCACCGGGGCGATTAGCCACAGTAATGTTTCACCCCGGCGAAGTATTTTGCTTCGCCCCGGCGAAACCTGGGTTTCAAATTAGGGTTCTAAGAACGAAGAACTTCACCGCAGCGAAGACTGTTTTCTATAAATACTCACTTTGAGTTTTCATTTTTCACGCGACTTTTCATATCCTTTTGAGAGAAAATTTTTCCAATTTCAATCTTGTGCCTCCCAAGTGCTTTCCCAACCAAAGTTTTCACTCCTTAACCCTCATAAACACCAAAACAACTCATTTCCACAACAAATTTTTCGAAAATTTCACGAAAATTTCAGGTTCAAGAAATTTGGGGCTTTCCAATCTGGGCTAATTCTTGGTAAATTGGTGGTGAATAATCCTTCGTATTGGTAAGATCTCAAGTTCCCTAACTTCATTTTCGCATAATTTCAAGTTTTAAGTTGTAGATCTGAAAAATTTATTTTTGGTTGAGTTGCGAATTTTTGGGTGATTGTGAGTTCAATTTTGTTGAGGAAGGGTTGATTGTGCATGTTGTGATATTTAGGAGTGTGGGTTTTGAGTTTTGGAGTGTTTTGTTGAATTTGGAGAAATCGTAGTTTGGGGGTCTGATTGCAAATTTTTGGAAGTGTTTTCAATTGTCTTTTCCAGGTTTGAATTGTTTGTTGAGGGGACCCTAGGCTTGAATTTTTGGGTGGCGCTGTTATTTGAATTATAGAAAATGGCACCCAAGGTTAAGGTTCCATACAAGGGCAAAGGGAAAGGAAAGAAAGTGGACAGCCGCTTTGTGAGTGAAGAGGCCCAGAAACGATATCAAGGGGCTATCCAAAGGAAAGATAAGGGCTTTATTCCTGAGTGCAGATTGACCGCGAGTCAGGCGTTGGATTAGAGTTGAGGGAGAAAGTGGGAACTATTTATGAGTGCTCCTGCACAACCGGCTGTAGAGCCGCTAGTAAGGGAGTTTCATGCCAATCTCTCGGTGTGATCAATGAGTTTTATAACCTGCCTAGGCTTTATCAGGATGAGTATGCAAGGTTTAGGGCATCACAGTTTCAGGATAGTATCATTCTTCCGGTCATTGCCAAACCTGATGCAACTTGGGCAGTGTCGAAGAAACAAAAGAAGACCATTAAGGGAACCTCTTTGACATCGATGGCGCGACTGTGGCAGTATTTTGTTAGTGCGAGGTTGATGCCGGAGACGCACTATAGCACAGTAACTTACGAGAAGGCATTATTGTTTTATGCTATTGCCACAGGAAAAAGTATAAATGTGGGACGAATTATCTTTAACAACATCCAACATGCCGCCAAACTAGGGCGATCAAGTTATTCTTTCCCACATCTCATTACAGCCTTGTGCATTAGAGCAGGAGCTAAGGTGGAAGGTGATGAGCAACCAAGGGCAGGAACAAAACGGCAGAGAACCACACAAGGCCGTGTCACATCCTCTAGCTCCACAGCTACACAGAAGGAGATGATGCAGTAGATGATGGGTATGATGAAACGGATGGCAAAATGTCAGGATTGGTTGGTTAAGCAGACCCAGATGATGTATGAGATGCAGAAGAGTAGCTTTAACAAGCT
Source organism: Pistacia vera (assembly GCF_008641045.1). Taxonomy (NCBI): domain Eukaryota; kingdom Viridiplantae; phylum Streptophyta; class Magnoliopsida; order Sapindales; family Anacardiaceae; genus Pistacia; species Pistacia vera. The sequence goes on along the minus strand of NW_022196111.1, from coordinate 225,340 downwards.
CAACGTTGACACTTCAGGATTCCAATGGGCCGACTGGGATTCAGATGAGTGGATGGGCTCAGAGTCGGAAAAGGAAGAAAAAGACGAAGAGGAAGACGAGGGAGGCGAAGAATGAGCACCGGAACACCTGTTTTGTTTTTCTTTATTTTTAATTGTTTTTCATTGATTTTGTTTTTCATTTCAAACATTAAACTCAGTTTATATTTGTGTTTTGGATTGTTGTAGTTGTTTTCGCTGTTTCATTTTTCTTTTCATTTGTAGTTTGTGCAAGGATGAGATTAGGTTGTAATACTTTCATATTAGTCTGTAAATTTTTCTAACCTAGTGGACACCACAGTTTCAATTGTTTTGACAGATGTTGGGTGATGAAAAGGTCATAGATCGGGTGTGCATTGTGGAGTGAAACTTCACGGATTAATCAGGGAACTATCTCGTACCTTTGTTATTTTTGTTTTTTTTTTTCTATTCCTAATTTATGCGTAATGGGACATTGGGGACAATGTCATCTTTTGTTTGGGGGTAGGAAAATTTGAAATTTTTTTGATTCTGTTTATTGTATTTTGGTTTGATTGTTTTTGCCGATGATGAATTGTATAAATCAATGATGCGAATTGGATTGTTGCGTTTTTATTGTTGAGAAATGTTAAGCATTGCTTCAAGTTTAGGTTTATTGACTAAATTTTGATTGAGGTTTGTTGAGTGGTTCAACCACCATTTTCGCTTTTTCGGCATGCTTAGATTCATTTTATGTACTTAGGTAAAGTTTTGACAATGTTGGTGGACTCTAGAACCTAGTAGAGAAGTGCTTGAGGCGAAATTCTAGGATTAGATATAGCTGAGGAGATGATTTAGGCATTCTTTTTGGAACGTTTGAGCCTGTCTAGCCGACCTAGGAATGAAATTGTCCCTAGTCACCTGTTTGAGCTGTATGAATCATTATTGCTTCATTTTTTCTTGGCTAACCAAAAATTGTCCGATCCTTGTACCCTAAACACTCTGTCGTACCCTTAGGAGAATTCGATCCTAATGCAAATACAAAGAACGGGAAGAGTTGTACGAATAGACTAAAAGAATAGTTTGGGGGTTATGAGAAGGGCAATAACAATAAAAGAGGTAGTTCACCTCAATTCAATGGATTTGTTTTGTTTCAAAAAAAAAAATGTGTGCCAAGTTTAAGGGTATCTCGGCTGGAAACCAGTAACCGCTTTAAAAACTGCCTAGCAGTACTTGGTGACCTCTGGTTTAACAACGCTACATACACCTTAAACGCACTTCCCGGCCGCGCATTTATGGTATCAGAAATAAGAAAGATACAAGTTTGAGGGATGTAAATTAGTGGACACGTTGATTGGTGGTTGAGAAGAAGTGGAGTTCGATTTGATTTGAGTGTTTGTATTAGGAAAACCGAGTTCTCTTGCTTTGTATTTCCTATCCTTTTTCTTGGAACCCACTTCTCGAGCCTAGTGTTACAAGCTTATAAAGACCTGTTGATTCTTATCTATGTCTAGTCCTCATTAGTGGAGAGTAGTTCGATATTTAGGCTTATGGAGTCTGCCACCATTTGATAAACTTTGCATTCCTACATAAAAAAATCTGGGAAGTCGGAAGGTGGATTGAAGTGGGGATTACCTACTCGGGGGACCAATTGAGAAAGAAAATCGATGCAACTTATAACTTCTTGAAGTGTTAAAAATTTTTCTTTTAATAATTTTGCAACAACTTTTGAGATTGGTATAAATTCTAGGCAGTTGTTTTTTGAGTCGAGTTTTTGTTTCTCTTATTTAATTTTTTTCATTTGCTGTTTTGTGTTTTTGAACGTTTGTGTTTTTTCTTTTATCTTGTTTTGTACCTGATGCTCAGGGACGAGCATGTTCTTAGTTTGGGGGTATTTGATAATCCGAGGATTATGCTATTTGATTTAAGCTTTTAGGCCGGATTTTAGAAACTTCTTAGTCTATTTTTGCCTAAATTGATACTTAATTCCTTACATTTTGTGTTTCAGGTTAAAATGGAAATTTTGAGCGAATAAAGGCAGATTTGGAGTTTTTGGACTCAGAAGCAAGCGGAGGGCAATTCTAGAATTTCAGAATTCTTCCGGAAGCTTCGCCGCGACGAAATGGGCTANCACCTATCCAAAATTGGATAAATTATATCCACGTTGAGCTCCGGAATTAGAGGAGCTTGCCGCACTAATCAATTAAGAATAACCGTTTACAAACACACAGATAAATCAAATATCTCTCACTTGATTACAACCAAATCACCCCATAACTTCTAACCTAGAGAACCTCTTCCTGGAATCCCTAAATCTTTAGAGAAAAACCCCCTCACTGAATGACTAACACCCTAATCACTCAACTTCAACAAGTTACATAGATTTGATCACAAGATTGTAAACCCTAGCAAAGGAAATTGCTCAATGAACACAAAGAAGACTCTCTTATATGAAATTGGCGATTGGGCTTCTTAAATACTGTTGACCAGATGTTGAATAACAACAGTTGGATCAAACTTGGATTCACTCCGGGAATCCACTAAAACGACCGGGTATTACTAAAGGCTCAGCGACACCGTTTCAAGTCTTCATTTCAACACGTAGCTTTACAAACGGAGGTGATATGATAATTAGAAACACGTAGGCCATCCAGAAAAGATATATAGGGTTGCAAAATGATTGAGTTTAGGATTAATAAAGAAAAAAGAATAGGGAAATCTCTATTGTATATGATAATGAGAAAGCTCGTGCTGAGAGGTTATGTAATAAGTATAAAGAGGTACAATAATAGTAACAAAAGTACAAGAATTAATAACAATTTAAATAGAAGTAGTAAATTATAGACCGAATCAAGCTGAATGTACAGACAATTTCCATCCCTCTTTCTTGGATAATAACTTATAGTAAAAGTAGTTGAAGGAAAAAAAGTGCAAGCATCTATATGCTACATAAATTATTCCTAGAGGCGAAACTCTAATGATCTACTATAGCAAGGACTACAATAAAAACCAATACATGGTTACTTTCATGTGCACAGATATCATATTTTTGTAGAATAATACTACACTAACAATCTTCTCTCACAAACTTTCTCTCATAACCCTGACGTGATAGTTTGCAGTTGATCAGTTCACAACGGGTCTCACTAATTTATTGTAAGCTGTCACGTTATGATTGTAAGAGAAAGTTAGTGAGAGATGGTTATTGGTATATCATAACTCATTTTTGTAATAAGAAATTGAACCAGCTACCTATTAATTACTACTTCGAGGTAATTATCTTGTTCCAAATGGGGTTCATTACCTTGAACCTCAACCATTTCAGTTTCTTCTTCCGGGTGTATTTCTTGATTCTGGTTTACACAGGTAATGTGTATAGTGGGAATATGGGTTCGTAGAGTGTGATGAAACTGGTTCAAGAACCGCAGAAATAGACTCCATAGCTCCGCAAACCAAGGTGATATGGTAATTAGAAACACGTAGGTCATCCAGAAACAATAGGGATGCAAAATGGTTGAGGTTAGGATTAACAGAGACAAAAGGATAGGTAGATCCCTGCTGTGTGTGATAATGAGAGAGCTCACGCTGAGACTGAAAGGCAGTAAGATGGGTGTAAAGAGGAAGAGTAATAGTATCAGAAGTACATGAACTATTAACAATATAAACAGTACTGGATATTGGAGAATCTGCTTAACAACAACTTGGTCCCATTTCCCGTCGTCTTCTCCGTGCGATTTGAGTAATAGAAAGAAGATGACAAGGTTTAGCAGTAATGGGAAAAAGAGCCGCAAATCAATAAAAAAATTCATGGTTTTTAAATTGTAATTGGATAAATTTTTGCTTGATCTTTAGTAAATCAGTTGCTTTGGGCTTCATTATATATACAAGTAGGAAGGGCAGGGGAAAAAATGGAAGAATCCGCTAAGAAAGTTCGTGAGAAGCGGGTTGGACACACTTAATAGGAACAATATTAAAAGTCTCTTCATTATGAGAGAAGTTGATGTCTTGAGGTGAGGTCTAATTTAGAATCCTCTTGCGGCCACACTGACCAACATTCGTCCAACTTCTAATTCTAACATCGATTTAAAGTGTTTAGATTTTATTAGGGAGTAAACAACTTTTCCCAACCCAAATAATGGGTTAATAACATTTTTCATCCATAGATTTTTAAAATATCACTTTATTACCCAAATCTATCTTCCGTTTTCGATTCCAGCATCATTACAACCTTACACCACCACCATTCTTTTCCCCGATCATCACTTATCAACCTCCCTCAAACACTACTCCCGTCGACCATGCTAATTGTCGACAATCGAGCGATTAAAGTTTACACAATCACCTCTCCTAAGTCAAATTCTTATTAATCTCAACTATCAAAATCTAACCTTCCACCACTAAAATTCTCATCGGCCTCCCCTCTTCAAAAGTCTCAACAGCATAGACTAAGTTTGCTCTATGTTCGCCACCAGAATATAAAATTGGGTAATAAAGTGATATTTTAAAATTTTTTGGGTGAAAAAGTGCTATTAAACCATTATTTGGGTGGAAAAAAGTATTCTTAACTCTTCTATCATGTTACCAACTCTGCTTAAAGTCAGAGTTTGCCATTTATAAAGAGTTTGTGACTAATATAATTTGATTGACACTTTCACATTGGTCACTTATCTTAAATTGTGGGCTAGAAGATGACCACTGTTTACATTTATTTATCAAATTGTTGTGGGCCGATGGGTTCACAAGCAGATGGTATTTCTCAGTCACTGTGTTCGCTTGTATAAAAGGCACCTGGTATTTCTCATTCACTGTGTTCGCTTGCATAAAAGGCACCTGGTATTTCTCATTCAAGAGGAGTGCTAGCTGTTAAACAATCCAAAGAAATAATAAAAAGAGGAGGTTAGGGTTTCATTGATACTACATAATTCAATTGAATACAAAAAGTATGATTTAACCTAAATACAAAGATATATATAGGCTAAACAAAAGAAATAATAAAAAGACAGATCTACCTTTAATAAACAATAAAACAAAATAACCCATATTTCTTAACACTAGCAACCATCGTGGAGCACAGCAAGGAGTCGGAATGTAGGATCCGAATGAGTGGTGGGCCCCGAAAGAATTGGACGGAGAGAGAGGAGGTGTTGGGTCCGGTTGAGTTAGAAAGAAGAAGAAAAGGGAATACAGAGAGGTTGAGACAGCGATGTGTTTTGTGAAATGTCTTTGCCTGACTGCCGTTATCTCTCTCTCTGTATTAGTTTTCTGTAGTCTGGTTGGCACATGGTTTTTTATATCAAATCAGAGAAAGGTTTATCTTATACTTGTACCTAAGTAACTTTGTTCCAATAACATAACAAAATCTTTTATGCATTTTGTCTTTTAATTCCATTTAATTACAATTCCAATAATAATAATAATGTAATTGTTATATCAAGATAATAAATAATGATATTCTTATAATATTTAGTGGATGAATTTGAGGAAAGCGTCTCATTCAGATTAAGCACAACAGTCAATCTCATAAATTAATTAACGACTAACAATCACGCATTTCTCAATCGATTTGTGGATTCTTCTCCCACCCCTGCTAAATTTTATCATCTTCTTCCTCCTGTTATCCAAATCCAATGTGAAAAAGTCTTGGGATGGTTCTATGCAGCTTCTTCTATTCCAGTTTTAAAGAAGTCATACATTTTTATCCTTTCCATTCTGCTATTACGAGTTCTACTACCACCATGTTCATCTCCATCATCAACCCAAATCAACAAGACTCAGAACCACCTCAAATTAACCTCTACCAAAACGGGCACTGCTTGGAAAGAGTTGTGATCGATGACACAACATGAATATTTAATTTTGTACGAAATAACAGTACTATTGGCATTTGAGGTTCGTGGTTCAACTTCTTCTTACAAATATTTTACCTATAATGCTTTAGATTTAGACTTAGACACAATGCTTATGTCGTGCATCCAACGTTACAACTTCAATAACAATACATGTCTGCACTCTACAACAATTTTGATTTACTGATTTACCGTTAGATAAGCAAATTATACAGCCAAAAGGATCCTCATATTATATCAAATGCATGACCATATCATTATAATTTCATTCAACAGCACATCATAATATAAAGAAAGTACTCCATACAACTCGATCATATCATATCCAATCTACACTCCCAATCCCAATCCCAATCCCATCCCAAATAATTATATAGTCTTATTGACTATCTAATCAAAGGTTATTATTATTTCTGTCTAACCCTTGCAGCAAGGTTACTACAGAGTAACCAAAATAGAAGAGTTTGCATTCAGAACCAAAAAATTGCCATCAATATAAATAACTCAAGTAGCGAAACTTGAAATTAAGATGACATGAGTTGCTTCAAGGAAATTGATATACCGTCAAAAGAAAGATTATATTATCTATGTATGGTGTTAGGGCCAAAAATCGTCCTTGGCCCAAATAGGAAAACAGGACCACCAGTGAGGAAGAGACCACGCCCAATTCCAATCCCAAAGAGGCCCAAGCCAGATTAATCCTATTTGATACGAGATACCGCCTGCCCAAACCATCTGGGCACGGGCCTCCCAGTTCTAGTTCACTTCCTGGGCCTATAGACGAGTTCAGAGCCCACGGCCCCCACTGATCACTTTCCTGTTCCTGGTCAATCTCCTATTCGAAGATATCTTCCTGTTCAGATCACTTTCCTACTCGGAAGTTACTTTCCTGATCGGGATCACCTTCCTATTCGAACACTGGAAAGACAACTCCTCACCACCCTAATTCCTCTAGGGTTTGTATCAGAGTCACACTAGGACTCATACTCCCACCAGGACTGGGAGACCAGACAGTCACTATATAAGCAGAGGTCAGCCCTCTCACAAAGAAGAGATTACATTACACCTTCACACCCAAAGCTCTAACTTGAGAGCTTCATATCACTGCCGTAGTCACAGTCTCCGACTAGAATTCTGGTAACCTCTCTACTCCCTAACCCTCGCTACATTAGTCTCTTTCAGCCTTGCTGACTTGAGCGTTGGAGTGCCTACGGCAAACACCACCTCGGTGTTTTCCGTTCGCTTCACGCGTTTGTTTCTCTACGTGTGCAGGTGCAGCGGATCGCTAGTGGCCTCAACCTCACGGGATCAGACCCCCCTTCCGTACAGGTAGATTTTTACGTCTACATACGGTCTATACAGCTTCAAATACAACTAGCGCCCACAATGAACAAAACATCATTTTAAGCTCAAAGTAAACATACGTATATACTGAAAATTCCATCCACTTCATTCACGCCAGACCTTATTTCTTCTCAAGAGTAATTAGGGCTGTAGAACCAAGATACACAGTTACTATTGGCTGATTTGTTCAGCAACTTCACAACACAAATACACAAACAATTTCTAGGAAAAGAAAGTGGAGTGGAGTGGAGTGGAGTTCAAGACCTGAAGAAAACAATCTGAAAAGTTGTCTAAAAACTGAACACAGAGAACAATTTGAGAAATTAAAGAAAGAAGATTTGTGGAGAAGCTTTGGCTTTATCTGCTGGTCTTTTGATTTTCCGTTTCTGCACTTTTTTCTACAGCCCTTTTTTCTTTTTTTCGTCTACTTACAAAGTAAAACACACAACCTTATATATCTTCTTAAGGCCCAAAGCTAACCCAAGAAGTGGTTTCTCCAAAATCATATGTTTTAACTCAAGTTAATTAAACTAACTAAACAATTAACTTGGATAAACTGCAGTAAAAATAAAATAAAACCTACACTGCACATTAACAATTACCTTGGGGGATAGACAACCACCTTGATTTGGGGGTGAGAAGCAGTTTGTTTTTTAGGGAAGAAAATGGCATTGGGTTGGAAGGGAATGACCTGGTTACATAATGTAAGTTTCTTAGCCAGTAGTGTTGCTTCTTTTTTCTTTAGGGTCCTCCATAAAACAAGAAGTGAACTCCATTAGAAATTCATACAAACAAAACTCAAATTTTGAAGACATCGTTTAATTGAGTTTTACCAGACAGCATTGAGATTTTTTTTATTTTCGGTTTGTATATACCAATGAGTGAAACATATTAAAAGAAATCGGAAAGATCCTAGCTCTTCCTTTTTTCTTATAAATGTGAGTTCACACATTGATCATAAATTAATAACCACTAAGAACTACGGGTGTTTGGTTCCGGGTACCCTACACTTTTTGAAGGAACAGGAACCGACAGTTCCTTGAAATTTGGAACCAGAACTGAAACCGACGGTTCCGGTTCCTAGGTACCCAGAACCAGAACCTGTAACAACGGTTCCGGTTCTGGTACCTGTAAAATTACAAGGACCCCCCAAAAGTTTTTAAAATGGTAAAAAAACCCTTAAAAACTTACAAATACCCCCCCACCTGGCACTTGTTAACAAAAATAAAATTACAAATTATAAATTCAAAATTACAAACTCCATTACTTTGTAAAGGTAGATTCTCAAAAGTCAAATCAAGTTACTTTAAATGTTATAAAATATAAATATAAATATATTCACATTACTTTTTCTACAAAAGTTTTTATTAACCCCTCTAATATTTAATTTTATTTTACATTAGTCTTGGTTCCTGGTTCCGGTTCCTAACTATAGGAACCTGAACCGGAACCACACAGTAACGGTTCCAAAAATTTGGAACCAGAACCTACTCATTAACGAATGGTTTTGGGTAGGAACCGGAACCAAACCGAGGGTACTTGCTGGTTCCGGTTCCAACCGGTTCTTTTGAACACCCCTACTAAGAACCATATAAATTTGAGTCTCCTAGAATTGAATCATAATACAAACACCTAATAAGAGTTAAAAAGGGAGAGAAATGCAAGACAGAGAACATAAATTCATCCCATGTTTATTATAATTTGATATGCACAATAAGTTTCACTCACTAAATAGATTATTTATGAAAGAAAAACATTTTCAGTAAAAATCCATTTTTGTGAAACAAAACTTTCAAGTAAACATTCAGGAGAAGGGTATAAGATCTAGGAAGATACCAGAGTTACTAGTTGCAGATATTCTCTTCTCTGTCTATCCGCTAGGCACTCAGAGTAGAAGTTAGTAAAAAGTTATGTATGCTGAACAACATCAACAAGTTGATTACCTGAATCTCTACTAATGGAGAAAACATTCAAACCTGAAATCACTCACTAGAATGCTTAAATATCCATTCATTTTAAGTTGACAATTAAGGCAGCACTAATCACATTAAAAATCTCATAGAAAAGAGTGTGAACTGAATTTTTGCCAATGCTTGACCGATTATTTTGTATCAAGGATTGACATTTAACACAAAGGAATTACCAAAATTGTTAGATTGACCTTAGCATTTTCTATGGAATCTAATAGTCTTATTATAGTCCTGAGAAACGAGTAGATCAAAACTTTTAGGATGGAAAGAATACCATCTATGAATCTGACCTTTGGTATTAACAAATTGATCAATCTCAAGCATTCTGAAAATTAAGATCCAACCATCATGAGAAAACATATCTGTTGACGCTCAATTTTGGACGCCAACGACTCACACATGGGAAATGCTGAGCTAATTCAGGGGACATACGTGAATGGATCCATAAGATTTGAATATGATGTTGAGATTATATATGTTGTAGAAAACATAAATAATAGGCTGACAAGAGAGGTTTTTATAGTGGTTCGGATGCTCAACAAGCGACTCCTACATCCACTGTTATTTTATTGATCTTTGACTATTTCTATGATTTTGCCCATAAGGCATACAAAGATGAAGAAATACAATGTTTACAGAGAGAGAATGAAATGAAGCTCAAATCTCAGCCCAGCCTCCTTCTTCGGGAAGAGGAGTGCCCATTTATACACCTAAACACTCAATGTAATGAGTGTTTTGCAAGTTGCCTTGACACATGGAAGGCTGTCGTCCATTCATTTCTTGAAATGAGATAGAGTTGGTGTGAATATCTTTGAGGAGATATGGGCTTGGCAGCACATTTATTAGGTTGACATAAGCGTGACTTTTGAGGCATAATAATATCCATTCAAAACCATAGCACAACGAAACTTTATTAATTAGGTGCATTTAAAGTCAAGTGTTTAACCATTCAAAGTTCAATCTCAGAGCTTTCTGGAAAAGGAAAAACAACCTCAAAAACATATATTCATTGCAAACCATGGCATAATTGAAACATCATGTCATACAGGCACATAACTCTAGACTGCTCAACGTCAACTAGTGTAAGCATTCAAAGTAGGTAACTGTAGCGACTTATACATGAAAAAAAATGCATTAATACACACATGATAAATACCAAATCAGAGGTTTTAACATGGTAGAATAAGTGACGCATAGCCTATAGCATAATATTCAACAAAAAGATAAGATTGCAAGAACCCGTCTTATCAGGATCTTCACATTTGTTGGATAACTCATTATAGAAATTCCTTTATAAGTCTTTCAGTTCATCTCGATTTTCATTTTCAAGAAACCAAGAATCCCACAATACTCAGTGTTATGATTCTACCTTGGTCCATGATAGAATAACATTGAGGCCAGTTGTTGATAAGAAATTCGCACCAACTAGAGTGATCCGATTGACCTTGACAGAATTGAAACCAATTTGTGCGTGATTAAGGATAACCAACAATGTATGAATGAAATGCAGTAAAGTAAAATGGCAAGAAAGTTTTTAAAGTGGTTCGGCAAGTTTCAATCTTGAGGCTACATCCACTGTATTTTTGTATTTGTTGTGAGAGCTTACAATTATATTCCTAGAACAATTTGCTAACCCTTTCTCCTCGTTGGAGGGGGATTATATATAGATTTTGGACAAAGGAGAGAGCAAAAATAAAAGGATTACAATTAAGATTGAAATGCAACTCCGATATTCTGGCAATTGAACGCTGAGATAGCGCCAAAATTGTTGTCGATTTGGTCCCTTTCGAGATATCTGAGATCTGAGGTTATTACTGAGCTGGTTGAACAATTGTAAAAATTGGTCACGACTAACTTATGCTAGGTCGAGCTATATCTTGACGAGCTTATGTTGAGTCAGACAATTGATTGAGTTGAACTGATTCTGGATCAGGCTATAACCTTGCTGACCTTTGACTTCTCCGAGCTTGATGGAAAAATCACACACAACATCTATCCCCTATTGTTCGGTGCTCATTTTGAGCTTCAAAGACTAAATGCTTGATTTGATGTCAAGCTCGGACTTCGCAGATTATGCACTAAAGAAAGATCTGACCGAGCTTCATGAGTCGAACTCATCTCTAGTCGACATAATCAACACTTTAACTTTTCTTTGCTATGATATTCTTGACAAACTCAGAATTTGAAATGAAGGGCATGTGTGTAATTTCCACGCGATCATGTCACATTAAAGGCAACAACCTTTGGCAGTTACTTTTCGTCTCATGTGGGCGACTACAACTGTCCATACGTGAAGTCGAGGTGATGTGCAGCGACGGTTATGATTACAGTAGTTCTAAAGGTTGATCGACCTTCGTGGATGATCGACACGTGGCCACGTCCAATGGCCAAGATTGCTTGACGAATGAAGGGCTGAGATTCACCGTAGATCGACGGTTACGGTCGAATCTTACCCCTTCGTCCCCATGCAAACCACTATAAAAGGGGGGAACTTTGTCAAAAACCTACACACTTTGCAAAAATTCTCAGACTTTCTTTGCTATTATTCTGTCACTTCTCTTTCGACTTCACGACGCTTTTCCGATGAGTTTCTTCCACTTTCACACTTCGGTAAGGCTTTCTTCTCCTCATTTACTTATTTTTACGTCTTTTGTGGTTGAGGGTGGCCATTGTCATGGCCACATTAAGGTTTTTATGAATTTTTGAGTGTTTCCATCAGTTTTAGGTTCAAAGAGGGTTTACAGAGGTGGCCACCAGAATCATGGTAGCTCGCTTGTGTTTTTGTCTGACGTGAGCTACCCTGGGTGCCTCAACTAAAAGCCAAGTGTGGATAGGTTACTGAATTTGAGCTCTGACACTTGTTCGCTTCTATTTAAGGTACCTAAAGGCGAGCTATCACCATGTCTTCGTCAAACAGCCATAGTATAGACTGCATGTTCGACTCTCTAGCGGGCTCAGCAGTTCTCGGGGACATAATCCCAGAGGTTTCTAAGGACGTCGTTGTATGGAGTTTAGATCCCAATGGAGTGGGCTCTTCTAACCATGCTTCCGTGAAGACTCATCTACCGATGAAGTCTCCAGTTCACAGGCCCCAAAAGGAACCACGTTCCTCGGTTAGGGCCAAGATATTAAGTGCATAACCAAGGTTTATACACCTCAACTTCCTTTGAGGGTTTCGAGGGGCTTCTCCCGAAAAAATCCTCCCATCGGTTGCGTGGTAGTCTCTGATACCCTCATGAGGTGTGGGATGTCCATTGCCCCTCATTTCTTCATCGCCAACATTTTGAAACGGTTTGACATCGTTTCTTTTCAGTTGTTGGTGAACTCATATATAATTATTGTAGGCATGTATATAGCATACCAAATAGCTGACATGGGCGAGCTATCTGTAGAAGAGCTCGTCCACTTGTATAGGCTGAAAAAGAGTCAAGACCAAACGTATTACCTCTCTAAGGCGAGGAAAGTACATTTTAACTGTTTAGTCGATGTCCTAAAGAAAATTCTGCGTTAGGACTCAGTATTTCTTTTATGAGGCTGGGGAGACCATTGTTTTTCCCTCGAAAGCTAGTAAGACTTCGATCTTTGTGCGTACAAATAGTGTTTCCAAGCTTGACAAGTGAACTAATTGATTCTCTTTGTTTTGCAATAAATGTTGAACATAACCACCTTCTAGAAGCGAGCTTATAACAACTTTAGCATTTAAGCAATCTCCTCGACAGTGAGCACAATGTTACTGAGCTTATCACACTTTCTCAGTTGAGAGCATACAACCTTTGTGCCAACGAAGCTAAGTTTAATATCATTTTTGAGAAAGGTAAGTGCTTAATAGCTCGCTGCTTTTGTTCTTGCTTTGCTAGGTTTATAACCACTTACTTCTTCTTTTGTAGATATGTGGGCCGAAAAACCCAAAGGCCTAAAGAAGAAAGCAATAGTGCCTACGACTGCCAAGAAATCCCTGATTGCTCTGGTGAAGAAGTAGGCCGCTGATACTACTGGGGTGCTCAGGTAAGGTACCTTACGTCGGATCCTCAAGCGTAGTGATGGCAAGCTTGGGGAAGGCCCAAGTGCCAAGAAGCCTGTGACTGCTTCCAAGGCAGTCAAGGAGAAAGGTGCCCCCAAGGCCCCAAAGGGCCTGACAAAGAAAACCCCTAAGCTAGCTAGAGGTTAGGGGAAGAAGAAGATGCATGTGCAGCAGAAAGGCTTAGGCAAAAAGAAGTCGACCTAGCCACATGGGGCTCGGGAAAACAAAAGGTTGTCGAGCAATAGGATGACTTGGGCAAGAAAACTGCCAGGTAAGCTGGAGGCCCAAAGAAAACGATGGCCTAGGACTCGGCCACAAAGAAGTTCATTCCCGCTGGTGAGATCGTCAATCTCGTGGAAAGTAGATCAAGCTTGCCTCTGCGAGTAGATAAAGAAAAAGGCAAACGAGGCAGTTTGGGCTGCACCTGACGCGATGATCAATGAGCTCCTCGACTACCTTAACGTAGGGGCCTCAGTGGCCAGGTAGGCCGTCATGTCGCAGACTTATGTGGGGCTCAGAGATGCATCCCCTCACGAGTAGCTTGCTTGGGCATGCAACTATGTGACTAAGGTATTAACAATTCACTCTTTTTCCTTTCTTATGGACACCTCTTTTTATTCCCTGCTAACTTTCCTATCTTTTCAGGCTTGCGTGGCCACCAAGCTTCTCCTTGATGAGAGCTACCCCACATTGGAGGGCACTCATGTGAGCTAGCAAGAGGCAAAGAAGCTGAAGGAAGATGCCTTGGCTAGGGCTGAATTAGTAGAGAAAGAGAAAGAGTCAAAGCAGGTCGAGCTTGAACGGTTGAAAAAAGAGGCTAAGGCCTTTGAGGTCAAGGAAAGGGAGTTCCTTGAAAAACTTAAGGCGAGTGAGGCCGCTCAAGCGAAGGCTGAGGCGAAGTCGGTTGAGCTGAGAAAAGTCTGGCACAACAGCGGGGTGCCAACAACAAGCTAAATTCTGAGCTCACCACGACTCAGAAGGCTGCCTCGGATTGGGATACCAAGTATGAGAAGGCTTCGCACGAGCTTTCCAATGAGGTGGAAGACCGCAAAGAAGTTGAAACAGAGGCTAACCAACTTAAGCTCGATATCAAGGAGCTGAATTCAACCATAAAGGGCCATGCTTGGACACCTCGGTTTTCCTTATGCATAAGCTATTGGAAGCTCACCCTTTGCTCAATTTCTCCTTCATACCAAGGGCTTATCAAAAAGAGGTCAACAGGATGAAGACCTAGGCCTAGAGCTTGGCATACGTATATTTGGATAGCTCTGAGTCCAATAGCGAGGCTGAGGAGATGATCAAAGAAGAGGAGGAAACTGAGATCAAACAAGAAGTTGAAATCCCAACTCATTTGGCCTTGCTCCTAGCTATCACAGTTGACCTTCCTCCGGTCAAGCCTCTGGAAGATGTTCTAGCTCTTGCCCCTGAAGAAGGTGCCAAGACTCTTGCTGCCAATGGTACTCTTACTTCTGTGGGCCATGATCTCCACGCTCCTACTAGCGACGATGCCCCTGTGTCTACTGTCTAGATTTTTTTTTTTTTTATCTCTTTTTTGTTTTACATTTAGTTTAGCTTGTAACAAAACTAATATGATCAAATGAAAAATTTATTTCACCCATTTTTGTCGAGCAATGTTTTTATTTCCTCTGAGTCATTTAAATCGTTCTAATCAAACTTAACATTAAAAATTTGAATTTGTTCCAAGTCATGCGTAGCCCGCTTCTTTGTGAACAAAATAGTTCTAAGTTATGTGTGGCTCGCTCTTTGAGGAACTTTTCAAACATATAAAAAAATCTTATGTGCAACAACTCCGAGTTTGGACTAGTTGTCCATCTCGAGTTTTGGTTGTCGGTTTAATTATGACCAATTTTCTTTCGACATGTCTTACTCAAATGTTTCCCGAGTTTTAACTTCGTCGATTCTAGAATTTCTCCCTTAATGAGTTGAATTTTGGCATGGCTTATAAAATTAAGCTACCTTTTTTCGAACTCTTGACTCAATTTTCGGATGTGATCGCTTAGATCATGATTTTGAAACAATACATTAAAAATAACAAACAAAACAAAGTTTATGAATAATACCTCTTTATTAATGAATGAAGTTTGGTCGTAAAAGACCTTACATCAAATTGGAGAAACAAGAAATTAAACCCCGACCTGCTTATTGGTAATACCTTCGCAAATGCTTGACGTTCTATGCTCGCAGTACAGGTTCACCATTGAGGTGTTCTAAGTGGAAAGTTCCTAGTGCGAGCTTTTCAGAGATCCTGAAAGGACCTTCCCATTTGGGCCCAAATGCCCCTAAGTTCTAGTTTTGGGTACCATGGACGACCTTTCTGAGGACCAGGTTGCCCACTCCGAAGTCCCTATTTTTGACCTTGGAATTGAAGTATCGTCGGCTCGCTACTGATAGGAGGAAAGCCTTAGCTGAGACCTGGCTCAATGTTCTTCGATTAAATCTAGCCTCAGGCGGAAAAGATCTTCGTTTGTTTCTTCATTAAAGACCTCTCTCCGAAACAAACTAATCCCTACTTCAATCAGGGTCATTGCTTCACACCCGTATGAAAGTCAGAACGGGGTTTCTCCTGTTGAGCTTTGGCTATTGTTTTGTAAGACCATAAGGCCTCAGGCAATTCCTCAGCCCATATTCCTTTAAAGGCATCAAGCTTCTTTTTGATGGTGTATTTATCACTTTATTTACAACCTTTACTTGACCGTTGGCTTGAGGCCCATAAATAGCAGCAAAGCTTTTCTTGATCCCAAGCCTTTCGCAAAAAGATTTGAAGATTACACAATCGAACTGCTTCCCATTGTCAGTTATTATAGTGTGGGGAATTCCAAATCTACAAATGATGTTTTTGTAGATGAAATCCTTTAGCTTGTATCGAAGAAGGGGTGAGCGGTTCTAGGTACCTTGTATTTTTTAGAGAATCGGAGCCGGAACTGCATAGTGCAGGTTCCCAAAAAAAGGAACCGGAACTAAAACCTGTCAGTTTCGGTTCTTAAATTCAAGAAACCAGAACCTAAAATGCAGGTTTCGGTTCTTTACCCGGGTACCCTGTAAAAAATAATTACCCCCTATTAGTTTAAAAAATGATAAAAATACCTTAAAAGTTTACAAATACACCCCCAACAAATTAAGAAAACCTACATTTAGTAGTTTTCAAATTTTGATTACTCATTCACTTGTGTCCAATGTGACTCATAAATCATCTAATCTCTAGGCAACATTGAATTCAATCAATTTATCACAATTCACATAAAATTTCTCAATCAAAACCAAAACACAAACAATTATTGAAATAAGAAAAAGAAGAATGAGAGAACACTAAAGCAAAAAAAGAAGCAGTAGATTTAACACTATCTCAAAATGATCAACTCCAAACCGGGTACCCACTTTAGGTTCTTTTCCTAGGTTTTGATTCCGGTTCCCGTTCTTCCACATCTAGGAATTGGAACTGGAAGCGTATAGTCAGTTCCAATAAAATGGAATTGGAATCTACCTGCACAGTGTTGGTTTTGGGTAGGTTTCGGTTCTACTTGCAGGTTTCAGTTCTACCCGCTACTCGTGCTCACCCCTAGTTTGAAGTGATGGTAGCCAAAGGCTCGACTTTCCCTCACTTGGTAAAGTAATCCAGTACGACTAGTACGAACTTCACACCCTTTTTTTTCTTGAGGCGAAGGGCCTATCAAATCAACTCTCCAAATCGCAAATGGCTAAGGGCTTGTTAGAGTAGTTAATTCCTAAGGTGGAGCTCATGGAACATCTGCGAATCTCTGGCATTTGTCACATCTGTGCATGAAATCCGCTGCGTCATCAAAAACTATTGGCCAATAATAACTTTGGCAGAGCACCTTGTATGCTAGAGATTTGCCCCCTACATGGTTTCCACAAATGCCTTCATGGATCTCTTTCAAGACATATTCCACGTCCTCATGATCAACACACCGCAAGAGCAGTGAGTTATATCCATGCTTATATAATTCGCATTGATGAGCGTGTATCGAGCTGACTTGGCTCGGAGTGTCTTGGCTTCACTCCTACCCTCGGGCACTATCTCATCTCTTAGGTAAGCAGTTATTTCATCCATCCAGCTATACCTTTGCCCTGTTACTAAGACTGACTCCTATAAAGCAAGGATGCTGAGACTTGGAAGAAATTTGACAAGAATGGAATCAGCCGCTTCTTGACTCATTGCTGAAGCTAGGCGAGTCAGCCACTGAATTCTTCTCTCTTAGGATCTAAAAAATAGTGAAATATTTGAACTGCTCGAGCTCTGATTTTACCTATCGAAGATAGGATGCTATTCTGTCCTCCTTTGCTTGATATTTCCCATAAATCTAGTAGACCACGAGCTAGGAGTCGTTGTAGATCTTTATAAACTTCGCCCCATTTCTTTGGCGAGGCAAATCCCCGCGAGCATTGCTTCATACTCTGCCTCATTGTTTGAGACAATAAACTCATTTCTGACTGCACCTCGGATCGGGCTCTCTTCAGGACTTTTGAGTAAGAGCCCAGCTCCTGCCCCCTTCTCATTTGAAGACTCATCTATGTACAAGGTCCACTACCATAAACTGTCAAGCTTTAGTTTCTCTGGTTTGCTTGCTTTTGAGGTGTTCGCTTTTAGTGGGCTTACCTCTCCATCGGGCTGATAAGAGATCTCCAAAATAAAGTCTGCTAAAGCTTGCCCCTTAATTGTTGTCCTCGGGACGTACTTGATGTCATGCATATTCATCTCCATGGTCCACTGAATCAATCTACCCATTATCTTGGGCTTTTGCATTATCTTTCTCAGTGGAAAGTTTGTCAGCACATGTATGGAGTGCGCTTGGAAATAGGGCCATAACTTTTGAGTGGAGATGACCAATGCATAAGCGAGCTTTTCTATCTTGGGGTATTATTTCTCAGCATTGAGCAACCTTTTGCTCACATAATGTACAGGCCATTGCACTCCCCCTTCTTTGCATACCAAAGCCACGCTGATCGCGGACTTAGATATCGATAAATACAATAGCAAGGGCTAGTCTTGGATGGGCTTTGACAGTAAAAGGGGCTGCCCCAAATGCTTTTTCAATTCCTGGAATGCTTTCTCGCACTCCTCTATCCATTTCAAACTCTTGTTTCCCTTCAGGGTTTTGAAGAAATGAGGCACCTGTTTGTAGCTCGGGAGAGACCCTATTAAGTGCGGTCACACGCCTTGTCAAGCTATGAACCTGCTTTATGCTAGCCGGGCTCTTCATGTTCAGGAGAACTTGAATCTTGCTAGGTTGGCTTCGACACCTCGCTGATTAACAAGGAAACCTAAAAACTTTCCCGAGCTTACTCTGAAAGCACACTGTAGAGGATTGAGTCTCATTCTGTATTTTCTGAGGATATTGAACATTTTCCCCAAGTGTCCAATATGGCTTTTGGCAACCTTTGATTTGACGAGCATGTCGTCGATGTAATCCTCCATTGTCTTTCCAATTTGCTTGATGAACATTTTGTTCACCAACACGAATAGGTCACTCCAGCGTTCTTTAGGCCAAATGGCATTACCCTGTAATGGTAACTACCCCAGTTAGTAATAAATGAGATGTGTTCTTCATCGGGCTAATACATCGGAATTTGGTTGTATCCCGAGTACGCATCTATGAAGCTTAGTAGTGTGTTCTCGACTGTCACATCTACTAAGCAATCGATTTGGGGTATTGTCTTTGGGACAAGCCTGTAAAACCCCCCTCCAGTCAGGCATCCTCTGAATATCCCTCAATGAGAATCTCGGGGATACATGTCTAGAAAATGAGTTGTATTTAGAAAAAAACATGTGTAAGGATAATAATAATAATAATATCCAAAACATGCATATAAGATATCATGCAAGATCCAAACTTATAATTTCAAAAACTTTAAGAATTTATCCAGAAATTACACAATCAAAACATATTTATAGGGTGGAAGCTTCCAAAGGTGTTTCACAAACATTTATCCTTTACATTATTTACATCAAAATAAAAACATCAAGATGACAATAAATCATCTCCCCTCTCGTGTAGTCCTGCTGTCTCTAACATCCTTCGCTTCTGGTCTACCTGCAAAGCAATCAACAATAAAAGGATGAGCGCTAATCACTCAGTAAGGAATGATCCATTTCATTCTAAATGTGCTATTTGACCTTCATTTAAACATATTTGTTAACACATCACTTATCTTTTACATCTAGGTATACTTCCCATTTTTTTTTTTTTTTTGCTAATTCATATGCTTTTCATCATTTTATCCCATGGCTATATAAAGTATAAACATCAATGCATACACATACAAATAAGTATGTAAACATAGTACACACATATTACATGTCATGATATAACATCTAACATGGGTATAAATCATCTCATGATGTAAATAACATCATAACTCATGTAATGCAACTAAATGCATATGAAGCATTTAATGTGTAGCTGATCAGACTTTTCTTAGTGTCTTAAGCACTTCATATCATCTAGCCTCAAATTCATCTAGAGCTCATATCATCGGGAGGCGTGCTTACACGTTATTTAGCATCAAAAGCATATATTCATCTTTCCTCAACCGGTATACGAGGATATGCTTACGAATTTTCCATTATGTCTATATGCAGCTCTAACATCTTATGGCATGTAAATACATATTTTAGTGAGCTTAACATTTTTAATTCATCTATGGATTATCAATCCATTTACATTACCTCTTGCTTACATACATTATCTTAAAAAAACTGTATTACATTGCATCTTCATGTCATTTCATAACATTAATCTTGCATTGACATCATGACCATGTATATCTTTCAAAGATCATCTAACTAATGGGTAAACATTAGTACATGGCTTAATCACGTCAATATATAATCAATTTATAATCATAAGAATTAATTATGTTAAATCTTAAACTTTAATAACTAGAAGCTTATACTTTAGTCCATTTTCCATCCATTTGATAAACGAATTGGCTCTTGGCCTAAACATAAAAGTTGTAGGGCTATGTCTTAAATTTCTAGTGCTTTAAGAATCATCACATTTCGATTTTTATAACTCAAGTTATTGTCGAAATACTGAAGCATGTTTAACATAACCCTTAAGCTTACCAAATCCGAATTTTCATATTAAACTATGCCACATCAATTCCTATTGACAATTAACCAATAGGTCAACTTATGGATCAAATAAACCTCCCCTTAATAGTTTTTAACATCTTAAAGGAAGTGTAAAATCTCATTCCCATAATCATCCATTATTGTTATAACATTGTAAGCTAATGCAAACAACATATCAACACTTCTAATAGCAACCATTCAACACCATGTGGCCTCCAATACTACAAGTTTTTGTCATAATCAACATCCACACTTCATTTTCTTCAATCAAACATAACAAGTCATAAAACATAAATAGCAATAAATAGAATAAATGAGTTCAACTACACTTGCCATCAACTAATTCTATGCCTTAAAGCTTTAATTTAAGGTTTCATTAAAATCTACAAACCCTAGCATAATCCCTAAAGTCATGGGAGGTTCTTCCTTACCTTTTTAAAGAATTCTTCCAACAAATCCTTTGCCTTTGTCATCTTTTACACCTTATTCCTACATATATAACATTATACCTCAACATCTACTTCAAATCACATCAAAACTAGGGTTTTTAATCCTTACCTTAAACCCTTCAACTTGAAGATCCAAGGCTTCTATCTTGTTCTCCTTGAAAAATATGCAAAACTCCTTTAAAACTTAGAGAAAGAAAGCTTGTTTCATGGAAGATTTGAGAGAAAATGGAAGAAATGTTGAAGAAATGCTCTCTTCCTTGGCTTGAACGAATTTTCTCTCATTTATAGGAAAATATTTCATTAATTTTTCAAAATTATGCTATTGGTCCAATTATATTAATTGTGTAACTCATAAGTCCTTAATTCTTCATATAAGGGCGTTTTGGCCATTTTGCATTAAACATGATTATTACTTAATTAATGCCATTAAATGCAATTAAGCCTACTCGTCCTTGAATTTTTCAATGCTTATCCACAGGCAAAATGACTATTTTGCCCCTAATACCTTTCTATGGATAATTGATTGATATCGTTCCAAATGAATTGACTATTTTGCCCTTAGTTAGATTTTATGCTTTTTAACATAAAATTAACATCTAAGGACTATTTTGAGTTAGGAACACACCTTTGACATCTTGGATATTACAAAGCCTTGTTTAGATTAGTGAAGTCGACGCAAGTCCGCCATTTGCCATTCAACTTCTTCATTAAGATCAAGTTGGTGAGCCAGTTTAGGTACTTTACTTCCCTAATGAAGTTAATGTTTAGGAACTTATCAACTTCATCCTTGAGCGCTCTAGAGCACTCAGCGTCCATAGATCTTCTCTTTTGTCTAATTGGTCGAGCCCTTGGGTCGACGTTTAATCTGTGGCACATTATCTCGGGGATGATCCCCACCATGTCTATGTGCACCCAAGCAAACACCTCGAGGTTATTCTTTAGGAACCCCACAAGATTGCTTGCCAATTTGTTGCATAGACTACTGTCGATTTTCAACACATGAGTTGGGTCTTCCTTGCTGACAGATACTTCTCACAACTCTTTTGTACATTGGCCCTACTATGGGCTTTTCTTTATGGAAACGAGGATTTATGGTGTCTTCCAAAGGTCTGAGCTTTGGCTCAGACTTAGTGGTAACCATGGTTCTCAGGAGTGGCCTTTTTAGTGCAGCATGAATGGCCCAGTTGTAGCATTCCAAGATTCTTTCCTACAACTCCTAATTGTTGCGACCCCGCCTAGAGTTGGGAACCTCATTTCTTGGTAACGTACCGAGGTTACTGCACTCAGATAATCAAGGATCGGTCGCCCAACAATGACATTATAAGTGGTCAGGCAATCCACCACTAAGAACTCTACCATCACTATCCCGATCTTGGGTTCTACCCCTAGAGTCACACATAAATCGATTGTTCCTTTGGGGACTAGGCTATCCCTGGTGAATCCATAGAGCGGCGATGGACACGCGTTTAAGTCTCACTTTGTGAACCTCATTTCTTGGAAAGCTCCCAAGAAAATGATTTTTACTGCATTGCCATTGTCGACCATTACCCTGAGTACTCGGGCATTGTTGATCCTTGCTGTGATTACGATCGCATCATGATTAAGGCGAGCAGATTTTTCACATTCTTCCACAGTGAATCCTATCACCTCGCTCTCTTGCCTAGGTTGCTTTGGCAGCTTTTGTTCACAACTCATTACTTGAGGGACCAAGTCTGTCCTGGCCTCTCGCACATATTGCTCGTGATAGCGCCTTGAGCTCCCTGCAATGTCGAGACCCCCATAGATCATGCCCACCAGAACTTCATTGTTGGTCGAGGCTTGCTGGATCTGATTATTCTACTCGCCTGTATTTTCACGAGCTGGTGCTTCCTTGACAAGTTCTTTCAAGTGGCCCCTTCGTATCAGATCTTCAATGACATCTTTTAAAGCCTGGCACTCATTGGTGTTGTACTTGATGTCCCGGTGATATCAGCAATATTTCTGACAATCTCTTCTGTCTATAGCCCCCCTCATCCTTTTTGGCACAGGCAACCTCTTAGCCTCACAGGAGACTTCATATATATGAGCTATGTCTTGAGTGAAGGGGTTGTACTTTGCATATCAAAGGTTGCCTTTCCCCGTGATTTTCTATTTTCTGCCTCTTTTGGAACCTGTTTTGGTCCTTGTCATTGGGGTCTTAGCCCTTCCGTTTATCTGTTAAGCAATCTTATCGCTTGTCAAGGGCTTTTCTTGGCGAGCTTCTAGCCAAGGTCGCTAGCGAGCTTTCTACCCACTGATGTTTGGCAGCCATTTGGTAGAACTTGGCCAAGCTCACATGATCTTCGCTTTGGAGTTCTTTCCACAACTCCGTTTGCGGCCTTATACCTGCAATTAGCTAAGTCCGAATTGACTCTTCAAGTGCATCCACAACCTCTGCCTGCTCATTCTGGAACCTCATTAAATACGAGATCAGTGTTTCGTCTCTTTCTTGATGAATATTGCTCAGATAGCTAAGCTACATTGCAAACTGCCTCTCGCTTGGAATTGTTGTAGGTTCAAATAGGAGAGTTGCTGCCAAGACTTAATCAAGTTTGCCTTGAGTCTTTTGTACTACCTTTTGGCATCCCCTACCAATGTAACCGCAAAGCAACGACACTTTACCAAGTCGCAGACCTAGTGTAACTCCATTAGGTCATTGAAAGAGTCAAGGTGGTCTCTAAGATCCCTTTTTCCCATCAAACTTGCTCTCTAGCGACCTGAATCCCTTGGGAAGTAGGACCTGGTGAACTTCCTCCATGAATGGAGAGCTCACTATTTCTTCCGTAGCATTGTTATGGCGGGCTCTTAGATTGTCCAACATTTTTTGCACCCGATTTAAGTCTTCATTATGGGGATTATTCTGGCTGGCCCTATTCAGCCTTACCTTGAGCAATGAATTTGGAGATCTATTGCTTATGAGTCTTTTCCATCGTGCACAATGGTGCACAAAGTTGAGTCATGATGGCTGGGTTGATAGGTGATCATACCCATCAGTGCATTGCTCATGACATTGGTTAAAACTAGAACGTCAGTTATTGCCAGATTGGCGCGCATTACTCATCTCGCGAGCTTACGAGGTCAGAACCTGCCTTTAGCATGGGTTATAACCGACACATTGATGTTGGGGATATCATTGAACAGGTCGAGTATCCCTTTGACAACCATTGCCTTTATCCTCTCTCATAGGTTGTTTGCCTGGTTGCCTCTTGGGGTTAGTTTGCCCACGAGATTCTCATTCATGAGCAGAATGTGCCCAATGGTGCCGAGGTTGTCCATCGTTCTTTGGTGCCGACAAACCAGATTGGTCGTTGGCTGGATTTTGACTTGTTGGGGTGGCATCGGTGAAGCATGGCTGGTGAAGGTCTTGAGGGGCCAGTTGTTGGTTTCTTAACTCAACCACATTCTGTTGCATGACCTGTGCAACTATTGTTCTGATCATCTTCACCAGTTGCCCATTCTCAGGATTTGACATCCCTACCCCCTGTTGGTTTGCGACCTGCTACACCGGCAGTACTAATGGTCGACCTAAAGGCACAGTCTGACAAACCTCCTGATTGGTGATTTCCATGTTTTTGTTATTTCCTGTGTTGGTCTTTGATCTGGTACGGGCCATTGAGATTTTCAGGTGAACGGGTTACTGAAATTGATTGCCAAAAATTCTGAGATTTGATGGAGGCCCTCCTTCTAGCGCTAAAATGTTGAAACAAAATTCGAACCAACTAGAGTGATTTGATTGACCTTGATAGAATCAAAACCGATGTGTGCATGATTAAGGATAACCAGCAATGTATGAATGGAATGTAGTAAAGCAAAATGACAAGAAAGTTTTTAAAGTGGTTCGACAAGTTTCAATCTTGAGCCTACGTCCACTGTTTTTTGTATTTGCTATGAGAGCTGACAATGATATTCCTAGAACAATTTGCTAACCCCATTCTCCTAGTTGGAGGGGGTTTATATATAGATTTTGTACAAAGGAAGAGCGAAAAATAAAGGGAACATAATTAAGATTGAAATGCAACTTTGATATTCTCACGATTGAGCGTTGAGATAGCACCAAGATTGTAGT
The DNA here is from genome assembly GCF_008641045.1 of Pistacia vera. Lineage (NCBI taxonomy): Eukaryota > Viridiplantae > Streptophyta > Magnoliopsida > Sapindales > Anacardiaceae > Pistacia > Pistacia vera. The sequence goes on along the minus strand of NW_022196111.1, from coordinate 200,518 downwards.
CGATCTGATCTCTTTTGATATATCTGAGATCTGAGGTTATTTGTGAGCTGGTTGAACAACTGTTGAAATTGGTCGCAACTAGCTTATGCTAGGTCGAGCTACATATCGACGAGCTTATGCTGGGTCGGACAATTGATTGAGCCAAACTGATTCTAGATCAAGCTATAACCTCATTGACCTCTGACTTCTCCGAACACAACACTACCAAAACAAATTCTGCTAATCCACAAAGACCAATGCAAAGTCAGGAACTAGTGAATAAACACATATGCCCAATTGGAATTGTATATTACCACGCATTTTGATCCTCTAAGACCTTCTAGAGAGATTTGATGTTGAATTTCTAGGTTTTGGTGGCAAAACAAAAGCCTTTTGTTTTGTCATTTCTGATTTAATAAAAACAGATTATAAGGTAAAATCACAAATTATTTTGCGCTAAAGAGCACATTAAAAATGCAAAATCAAGCCCTAAAAAGAATGATTGAATAAACAAGCTTTAAAAATTAATGACTCGAGTAAAGCACAGAGATTAATGATTCGTAAGTAGTTTGGTAAAGTTTTAGCTTCTTTGTCTTCTAAATTCCAATTTCCCAATATATAAATAACGAATGAACCTACATTACGAGCTTCAAATCACTACAAATACCTATATTTTAGTCTCAGAATTCGAACCAAATTAACATAATCCCTCAAATAATTAGATTTAACTTCTATAGAAAATTCAAGTATCGCATAATAAATACTCGAAACGGACCCGAATTTTTGGGTACCCGAAAATTCTAGATCAATTCGGTTCGGTTAACGGTTTTTTTTTGCACACCCTTACAAAGAGATACTTCTATTTGGAAATCTATAGATAGAGAAGAGAGTAACTAGAGAGGAAAGCTTAAGAGGGAGAATTTGAATCGTCCATAAACTCTCTCCTCACAAAGCACAGTGAAAATTCATCCTTGTTTGAGAATATTATAAAACAAACAAGGGATGTTTTTGCAAGGCATCTTTTAAATTTAGCTCACAATTTCTGCAACTACGATGACCCAAATCTTGAACTCAAAACAAACTAGAAGAAAAAAGGGAGAAAAGAGAACTAACACTCCAAGTTTGGAATCACAGCCAAAGGAAACCAGTCAAAGTAGCCACATCGAAAAGGCAACAAGACTACGACTAAAATAAACCCAGAAAGAGTAAACGAGTATCACCATCAAAGAGAGGGCAAGCTGAAACAGATTATGGGTATTTTGTTCTTTTACTTGCTTTCTGGTTTGGGAAACAGAGTATGGAACTGTGTGACCTTTCGACTTACTTCACAAGAAAGTTTATTTTATTTAGCATTTTTACCTTCTTTTTTTTTCACTGCCCATGTTCCAACTTTTCATTTTCTAGATTTTCTTTTAATTTGGATGGCTGCAATCCAACGGAAAATATTGATTTATTTTTTACCAAGATATAATATATCAAAATCCAATAGCAAAGATACCTTCCAGATTACATTTAAAAACATGTAAAAACGATTCATTTCTGGGATACATTAATAAAGTAAAAGAAACAGAAAATACATCACTGCAAAATCAAATTAACTCACAAATAACCAATTATCATAACTTACTAAATTACTATAAAAAGAACCATGATTCCAAATAACTGCAAGTTCCAACCTTTGTACTATGTGTACTAATTGCAAAGTCATGAATTAGATTCTCAATATAGCAACATGAGAATTAACCATCACCAGTCATGAATTAGATTCTCAATATAGCAACATGAGAATTAACCACCACCATGTCTCTACAAAGACACTAATTACCTATCTATGAATCTCAATTTGCTCCAGATTATGCTTGATTAGGTTACCTCTTACTTCAAGTCCTTCAATCTCTTCAACTGTAGCAAAAGCTGGTTATGGGTTTTCTTTGTTTTGGTTGACCCAAATGATGAAGATGTTAGGAAGTGATGGTAGAGGGTGAAGAAGGCAATTGAAGAAGCGTTCAATTAGACATATGACAATCAGAAACAAACAGGCTATGAAGAAATGTGAGAGTGGTAAAACAAATGATGCTAGAATTGAAAGAGCTAGGAGAAGAGAGAATTTTTCAGGACGCAAGATGATGGGACGACTCGTATTAAGAGGGAGTGTGATGGGTGTGAAAAGAAAAACTAGTAGTAAAAGAAGAGCAAGAATCAATAACAGGATAATTAATAGAAATAAATATCGAAGAATGTTTTTACTTTAAACCTCAAAATGACCTCTTTCTCATTCTAGAACTCTAAGATCGTCAAAGTCTCCATTGAACCTCCAGCGGTCGAATTTGTCAATGTCTGAAAACTGCATATTATACTCTACTTTCATTCGGATGCCTCCATTCATTTCCTAATTCACAAAATATATTAATCAACTTAATTTATTACAAAATATATCACAAAGATCGATATAAAGGGATTAAAAATAACAATGATTGAATACTTATAAATAGTTCTAGAGACTTGTTGAGAAAAAGAGAAGCTGATTTTTTTATATTTCGTAATAATGCTTTACAACTACAATGCACTCTTTTATATGAACGTGAAGAAGTAAGTAAAGCTTAACAGTAACTGCTCTAACAAACTCTTATTTGTTTTACAGAAAACGACATCGTTTGTTCAAATTACCGGTTGAGCCATTACTTTTAACAACTATCATTCTGGCCCTTTGACTTGTACAGATCCATAAATGATATATTTTCGATTTTAAAACTGAAACTTGAAGAAAACGAAACGTCGAAACTTTCAAGGAAGGAAGAAAATGTTTTTATTTGTAAGAGAAAAGAGAGAAAAAAAATTTTTATTACCACTTGCAGTTACAATTAATGTTGTGTACTTTTTTATTCCACATTGTCTCGAGCCCACCAAAATGAGTGTTCAAACACTGTTTTTGTTAACCATGTCATGCCATTCAGTGCATATAGTTTGAGTTGAGGTAAATTATTGGCATTAGTTAAAACTAAATACTTATTATCAATTACCGATTCGTTGAAATTTGGTGACTACATTTAAGTAACAGTATGCCACGAGTTATATTAGTAATATTTTTGTATTTTTTTTATTGGTACACCTACTGACCTACACAATGAGCTTACAGAGCTCAAAAAGGTCATTACAAAGTCTTAATGATGTATACGTGCAATACCTTTTTCCAATATTATTAGTTTCTAAATTTATATATTATGATGGGTTTATTTCATTTCCCCCTTTGTGAGGTTATTAAGTATAAACTTATTAACTTCGTTTAGAAAGTATTAAAAACCCTTTTGTATTTATCAAAAATCTTCTTAAAATTATCAAACACCATCTTAAAAATGATGAGGAATCCCCTTGAATGGGTATTTAATATTTTTTTGAACGAAACAAGTAAGTTAATATTAAACGATTTTATAGGGAGAAAAATGAAAGAAATAAACCAATTTTTAGAATAATTAAATTATGTGAGGTTATGTGTTCAATAGTGCAAACATTTACAACCAAAATCAATAATTTAATCGATAATCTTCAATGCTTGTAAATTACTCTATAGATTCTTGTTGTATCAATCATACATGTAAATCACTCTATAGATTCTTGTTGTATTGATAATCTTCAATGCTTGTAAATTACTCAATAATCTTCAATGCATGTAAATTACTCTATATATTCTTTTTGTATCAATTATACATATAAGCTCAGACCATTGTTTTGAAACCCAGACCGGGTTTGGTTGGTTCAACCGATTCGATCAGGAACCGGCTGCTCCTTTGGTCCGGTTTAGCAATATAACCGTTATTATGCTAAAACCCACTCTTGACCGCGGTTTGACTGGTGGAATAGTACAAGACTGCTGGTCGAACTAGTCTGTGACCCAAACCAAGTCACTAATGTTTGCCAAAACGAACTAAAGCTTGTAAATTGTAATTTGTAAGCCCTAAAAAAATCATTTCAATTAGCCAACAATACTGCATTTTAAACTTCAAGCACATGTCGCCAATTAATCTCCATTTTCCGATCGTCGTAAACCTCACCCACCGACAATCTATCTCCGCTTCTTCCAAGTCCAAACGCATTCGCACTTCACTCGGAACTTCACCCATTGGCTTTTCCATCTCTATTCTCCAGTCGCTGTGAACCTTACCTGCCAACAATCCATCCGCATCGCCAAACATGTTCACACATCAAGAATTGCTTCAAAATTAACTTCTTAATCCAGTCATTTCTGGCCATTAAAAGGGAGTTGAGAACTTGCTAAGCTCTTCTTGGAGAAGAAGGAAGAAGAAGAGAGAATGGGGTTAATTGTTTGTTATAAAATAAGGACAGTGTGCCGTGAATTCAAAGTCGTGTTGAAAGAGAGTGAAAAGAAGAGACAAACAGAAGGAGAGGAATTAGGGGTTTTGGTGTTTTAAGAACTGTAAAACACTGTTTGGGGATGCTGACGTGGCCGATTTGACCCATCGGTCGGACCACTCAGTCCAAGACCTGGGCGCCTGAACAGGCCGGGTCTCAAAACAGTGGTTCAAACTAAAAAGGAATTAAAATAGAAATCCTAAATCCAATGACCTGTTAATTAGTTTATTGAAATTGTTCTTGTGAGCTTGATTTTAATGACTTGTTATTTGGTGTTAATAAAGCAAGAAAAGAGAGTTTTGAAATGTATTTTGGGATAATGAAGTCATACTTTACTGATGCACCATTGTTTCTTTATATACAATAGCTAACTATGAGTTAACTAACTCAACTTCTCTAAAACTAACTAAACAACAATAAAACTAACTAAACAACAGTTAGCAATAAATTACATAAATGTCCTGTATATCTAATACCCCCCCCCCCCCCCCTTTTAAAGTTGGAGGGTGATAGAGATCTAGCATACCCAACTTGTGTAATAGGTGATGAGGAGGAGTCTTTCCAAGGGCCTTAGTAAGAATATCGGTTGGCTGCTTAGAGGAGGAAATATGCACAGTAGTGATAAGGCCAGTCATGAGCTGCTCACGGAAAATATGACAATCAATGTCAATGTGTTTGGTCCGCTCATGGAACATAGGATTGGAGGCAATGTGATGGGCAGCTTGATTGTCACAGTGAAGGGTGATTGGAAACAAATTTGAGAAGCCAAGTTCTTTGAGTAATTGGACCAACCAGATGACTTGACAGACGGTAGAGGCCATAGCTTTATATTCAGCCTCTAAGGAAGACTTTGAAATAGTAGCTTGGCGCATAGACTTCCAGGAAATGAGAGAAGAGCCAAGAAAGATGCAAAAACCAGTAACGAATTTCCTTGTCATTAAGCAAGAACCCCAATCAGAGTCATTATAGGCTGATAAAGACAGAGTAGTATGAGCAAGAAAGAATAAACCAAGTCCAAGAGTTGATTTCACATATCTGACCACCTTTAGAGCAGCTGCCATATGGGATTGCTTGGGCTGATGCATAAACTGACTTAATAGGCTGAGTAGCTAAGATCTGGCCTAGTCATACAGAGGTACAACAGCTTATCTATCAATCTTTGATAAACAGTTGGATCCTCAAGGAGATTATCATGCTGTGCACTGTTAGAAGGAAATTGATGGTCATAGACTACTGAGGTAAGCTTAATATTGGACTCCATGGGAACCAAGGATGGTTTAGAACCTGATAAACCTAACTCCGAGATAAGTTCCAATGCATATTTATGTTGACAGATGCTGATTCCTTTAGATGATCGAGCTATTTCAAATCCTACGAAATATCTCAATACACCTAAATCTTTCAACTTGAAATTGTTGTGCAGCAGTTGCTTAGTTTGACTGAGCAAAACTGGATCATTACCTGTTATCACAATGTCATTTACATACACAAGGAGCATGACAACGTGAGACTGATTTCTTTTGATAAACAGGAAGTAATCTGACCTAGACTGCTGGAAACCACCATCCAAAAGGGTTGTAGTCAGCTTAAAATTCCAGGCTCTAGAAGCTTGTTTCAACCCATATAAAGATTTATGAAGCTTCCATACAAGCTTCTGTGCCCCCCCCCCCCCCCCTTCCGCGATTTTGGAAAACCCTAGGGTAAGGTCATGTAAATATCTTCTTAGAAGTCCCCTTGCAAGAAAGCATTGTCCACATTAAGTTGATAAAGCGGCCAATTATTCATGGAAGCCAAGGCCAAAACTGTCCGAACAATAACCATTTTGACCACCGGAGAGAAAGTCTCTGCATAATCGATCCCAGCGTGTTGTGTATACCCCTTAGCAACCAAACATGCCTTGTATCTATCTAGGGTGCCATCGACCTTGTATTTAAGTTTGTACACCCATTTGCAACCAATGGGAACCTTTCCAGGGGGCAATGATACTAAAGACCAGGTGTGGTTAGTTTCTAATGCTTGAATTTCTTTTTTGCATGGCATTGACCCAATTCTGATCCTTAGAGGCTTGTGTGAAAGAGGTAGGTTCTACCAAAGAAAGATTGGACAAGAAGGCTTTGTATGAAGGGGACACATTAGCATAGGACACAAAATTGGTAATGGGATAATGAGAAACATTGGTTGTAGGATTATTATGTATTGTACGGCAAACAAAATCTTGTGTCCAAATGGGAGGATTGGTAAGTCTACTAGATCTTCTAAGAGGGGGTGGTGAAATTTGAGGATTATTAGACACATGAGGAGTTGAATAAACTGGAACAGAACTAGGTGAAATAGCAGTGTCTGTAGTCTGGACAGATGGAGAACCAAGACAAGGAGAAGAATTAGTTTGAGTGGAATCTGTTGAAGAAGACTGAACTGATTCTAGAACAAGAAAATCTGAATCTATGGGAAAAGGATTCAAGGAAGGTTTTGGCAAAGTGAAAGGGAACACATGCTCATAGAAAAAAAAACATCATGGGCAACAAAGACAATGTGAGTGGATAAATTGTATAGGATATACCCTTTTTGTGTAAGGGAATACCCCAAGAATACTGAAGGTGCAGCTCTAGGATGCAATTTGTCCTTAGAAGATAAGATTGTAGCATAGGCTAAACATCCAAAAACCTTGAAATGATCCAAAGATGGTGGATTGGCCAAAAACTTGTCAAATGGTGACTGGCCTTTAAGGACTGCAGTGGGCAGTCTGTTAATAATGTATACAGCAGTTTGGACGCAGTATCCCCAAAAATGAGTGGGAATGTTGGACTAAAATTTTAAAGCCCTAGCAACCTCTAAGATGTGCCTGTGCTTTCTCTCAACAATGCCATTTTGTTAAGGGGAATAAGGACATGAACTTTGATGAATGATGCCTTGACTACTTAGGAGATCATGACAGGTTTTGTTAAAGAACTCTAAACCATTATCGGTTCTAATGCACTTTGGGATCAAACTATATTGTGTATGGACCATGCGAAGGAAATGTTTAATAGTACAATAAGTGTCTGACTTGAATTGCATAAGAAACAACCAAGTAACCCTAGAGAAATCATCTACTATAGTGAGAAAATATCTTGCATTGCCATGTGTAGGTGTTTTGTAGGGACCCCATACATCCATATGTAGTAAATCAAAAAATTTCTGTGTTTGAGATGTACTATTTGGAAAAGGTGTTCTAGTTTGTTTAGCTAGAGGGCAGATAGGACAATGTATATCTGTTTTAGACTTTGACAAACTAGGATGAACAAGTGGCAAAACAGAATAAGAAGCATGCCCTAACCTTTGATGCCATAACTCAAAATGATTAGATGATGATAATGAAAGTAAAGAAACAGGCATTTTATTCAAATTCATTTCAAAAGGTACAATCCGTGATGACTTTACAGTATGGAAAACAACCTTATTCAACTATCCTAAATCTAATACAAAAGAAAAAATTTTTTATTTTGAATCAAAAAGGTAAAGACCTTGCCTATGCTTACCAATCCCCTTAAATTTGCCATTGCAAAGATCCTAAATGAGGCAAAAATTAGGATAAAAAGTAACAAAACAATTGTTAGAGTTAAGAGACTGAAAGTAAATTGTGATGGAAATCTGGAACATGCAGGACATTTGACAAGTGTAAAGTACTGTCCATAACTATAGATCCTACATGTTTAACATAAGTCTTTGTTCCATTAGGTAATCCTACAAGGTATTTTGTAGAAGGTTCTACAGTAGTGCATGACTGTAAGATAGAATGGTCAAATGTCATATGGTCAGATGCTCCAGTATCAATTATCCATCAACTTTTATCAAGATAAGACATCAGGGCAACAGAATTACCTGCTAGGTTCGTAGCTGGCGGAGAAACATTCTCCTTTCCTAGCAGTTGAAGGATATGGTTGTATTGCTCAGCAGTCAAAACAGGACCAACCATCGACTCTGAATTCCCAATGCTTGATCCCGAATTTCCAATATCCAATGGTTTCGAAGTGTGCACCTAATTAGCAGTGGCTTTTGACTTAGAGTTTCCTTTTCCTTTAGTAAATTGATAGTCAGATGGATAACCATGTAGCTTGTAACAATTGTCACGTTTGTGTCCAAGAATATGGCAAAATTCACATTCAATATAAGGTTTTTTTCCGTTATATTTTTGGCCCTGACTCTGATTTTTCCCATTTCGAGTATGATTGGCATAAGGTGCAGTACTTATCTCTAGATTCAAAGTCATTCTTGCCAATATTTTATGGCTTTCATCTTGATTGGCCACTGAATAAGCCTGTTTGACACTCGGTAAAGGGTTAATTAGCAAGATTTGGCTTCAAACCATTGAATAAGACTCATTTAACCCCATTAAAAACTACAATAGCTTCTACTGCTTTAAGTGCTCCAGATATGCCTTTGCTAAGACATTATCAGGTGCAGGGAGACTGGCCAAGGAATCCAGCTCATCCCACAATGAATTGAGCTTGCTGTAGTAGCTAGCTACTATATTAGTTCCTTGAGTCAGATTAGAAATTTCCCGATATAATCCAAAAACTCTAGTCCCATTCACTTTGTTGTACTGCTCCTTCAAATCTTGCCAGACTTGTGCAGCACTTGTGGAGTAAACTATACCATTAAAGATCCATGCAAGTACTATTGAGTTACATCTCTCCCATTGTGGAACCAAGCTAGGATGTACAGTCGATTTTGTGCAAATACCATTAACAAATCCGAATTTGTTTTTGGCACAAAGAGAGACTTTCATGGCTCAACTCCAAATGTTATAATTATCAGTTCCGACGAGTTGCTCAGAGACCAGTATAGAGCCCAGTGTATCCGATAGATGAACATACAAGGGCAAATTGGAGTCAATCGTCCGAATAGTTACTTCTTCTGTCAGTGTTGCCATATCGATTAACCAATACCAAAATTGATTGTTCCAAAATCAAGTTCAAGTAGAAATCAGCAAAGAATTCAAGTTGAATCAAACCTAAATCAAGATTTTAAGCTAAAACAAAAAAACCTAAAATCCAAGATTTCGAACTAGAAATTCAAGGAATGAAATAAAGAAATCAGATATTTAAGCTTGAATGAGCTTAGCTAAAGTACAGAGGATTGATTCGAATTGACCCATTTCCCAAATTAAGGCTGAATCTCCTATGCTCTGATACCATTAATAAAGCAAGAAAAGAGAGTTTTGAAATGTATTTTGGGAAAATGAAGTCATACTTTACTAATGCATCACTGTTTCTTTATATACAATAGCTAAGTTTGAGTTAACTAACTCAACTTCTCTAAAACTAACTAAACAACAATAAACTAACTAAACTACAGTTAGCAATAAATTACATAAATGTCCTATATATCTAATAGGTTTATTGAAAATCATGATACTTGTGAGCTGAATTGTATTACTTGTGAGCTTGAATTTAGATTATTAATTAACAGTTTGACCTTTAGATTAGACAAAAAAAAAAAAAATGGTTTTCAGAGGAAGTACCGCGCCGAAATCCGCATGATTCACACCGACCTTTGAATAAATTACAAATGACAATAGCATGTGTGTAATATAAATACTAATTTATAATTAGATCAATGTTCTACGATATCAAGTGGAAAAATATTTTAGTGCAGAGATTTCAACTATCTTCAAACTTGTAAAGGCCATGTCGCAAGAACAAGAAGATGAAGAAGTGGGCAAGCTAGCCATCAGGTTAGCAAATGCCTCGATTCTTCCCATGGTCATGAAGTCGGCCATCGAGCTCAACCTCATAGACATCATTTCGGCCTCCGGTGATGGCATATTCCTCTCACCTTCTGACATCGCAAGTAGGCTCCCCACCAAGAACCCTGACGCCCCCGTTTTGCTTGACCATATGCTACGGCTCTTGGCCAGCTATGATATACTCAAATGCTCGATTAGAACTGGAGAGAATGGAGAAGTTAAGAGATTGTACGGTGCTGCACCAATTTGCAAGTTCTTTGTTAAGAATGAAGATGGAGGGTCGCTTGGGCCTTTGTTGCAACTGCAACAAGACAAGGTTGAACGAAATAGAGACAACAACAGGAACAAAATAATAATAGTAAAACAAAACAAACAGTAAACAAAGAAAATAATATGCGCGATTTACCCTGGTTCACCCAATGTGGGCGACGTCTAGCTGAGTCAATATTATTGCAATATGCCTCACCTCTCTCGTTTACAATGAATGAATTGCTCTCACACACATAACAAGAGAAAAGTATGCTTATATACAAGGTTTAAGAGATTAAACCTAGTTTTACAAGGATTCATATTCCTAAGCCCAACCCAAAAAGGAATTAGTAACTTAAAAGAAATCCTACAGCGGTTATACATGGAAAAGCCCAAAACCGCCTACGGGCTCGGGGGCGCTGCCCCCGCGACCCCCGCCTGACCCCTGAGTGCGTCTCCGTTACCCATTAATGCTGAAGTAGTCGACAACTCCAACATTCTCCCACTTGGCGAATACTTCACACAATGAAGGCCTACCTTATCAACACACCATGTAAACTTTGCTAAGCTCACAGCCTTGGTAAGAAAATCTGCAGCATTAACAAGTGTATCAACCTTCTCTAACAACACCAATTTTTCCTCCACCTTTTGCCTGATGAAATGGTATTGTATGTCAATGTGTTTTGATCGCGAATGAAAGGCAGGATTCTTGGCTAAGTAAATAGCCCCTTGATTGTCACATCCAATCTTCACAGCATCAAGCTTGAAACCAAGCTCTAAACTCAATCTTCGAAGCCACATAGCTTCCTTGCCAGCATGTGTCAATGCCATGTATTCTGCCTCAGTCGATGACAAAGCCACAGTACTTTGCCTTTTACTCATCCAACAAACAGCAGCACCAAATAAAGAGAATAGATACCCACTTGTGGAACGCCTACTATCGAGATCACCTCCCCAATCAGAATCCACAAAACCTATCACATCTAGCTCATCCCCAGTCGCCATGCCTCCATAACATAATGATAAATCCGAGGTCCCACGAAGATATCTAAGAACCCTCTTTACAGCACTCCAATGCTCCTTACCAGGATTTGACATAAAGCGACTCAAAACTCCCACTGCTTGTGCAATATCGGGTCGCGTGCACACCATGGCATACATCAAACTACCTACAGCACTCGCATATGGTACATGTGTCATTTCTTCAGCATCTTCCTCAGACTTAGGACACTGATCAGTAGACAATTTCACTCCCAAAGTCATAGGAGTCTTCACAGGTTTGCAGTCTACCATGTTAAATTTCTTCAACACCTCCTCGATGTACTTTCTCTGCCCTAACCACAATTTACAACTCTGACGATCTCTAGTAATTTGCATACCCAAAATAAAATTTGCAGCCCCAAGATCCTTCATGTCAAATTGTGCAGCCAACAAACCCTTCACAGAATTTATCAACTCCTTGCTATTCCCTATCAGCAACATATCATCTACATATAAGGTTAAAATAACAAAGACATTTTCTAACCTTTTTACATACACACAGTGATCCACGTTGCTGCGGCTAAAACCATGCTGAAGAACATAGGAGTCGAACTTTTGGTACCACATCCTTGGTGATTGTTTAAGCCCATACAGAGACTTCTTCAACCTACACACCAAGTCTTCCTTCCCTTTACATACAAACCCCTCAGGTTGCCTCATGTAAATTTCCTCCTCTAAATCTCCATGTAGAAATGCCGTCTTTACATCAAGTTGTTCAATTTCAAGATCAAACGCAGCAGCAATAGATAGAACATACCTGATTGATGTTAACTTGGCCACAGGAGAGAAAATCTCACCATAATCAACACCCTCAATCTGCGAGAATCCCTTTGCAACGAGTCTCGCCTTGTACTTTGCAATTGTCCCATCTGCCTGCAACTTTCTTTTGAACACCCACTTGCAACCAATTGCCTTTCTATCTTTAGGCAATTTACATAGGATCCATGTATTATTCTTGTCCAGTGACTGCATCTCATCATTCATCGCAACCTCCCACAGATTTGCATCTTCCATGGCTCTTGCTTCATTTACATTCCTAGGTTCATCACCAATCACATTCAAAGCATGTAATCCACTCAATGCACTTAGAGAGAAACGAACTGGTGCCTTTCTAACTCTTGTAGATCTCCTCAAAGTTGATGGCACCACAACTTCATCATCAGAATCATCCTCAAAATCATCCACAGAACCCTCATCAGCCACACTATCAAGTTTATCTTCATGGTCAGATTCTATAGACTCTAAATTTTCAGTCTTTGCAGCAACATTAGGAGTCATCTCCTCCTCTTGCTCTACTGTAGTCACATCAAACTGAATTTTCTTTGACTACTCAAGATCTTCAAGAGTTCCCACACGTTGTTTTACCTCTCTAAAGATTACATCTCTGCTGTATATAATGCTTCTACTCACAGGATTCCACAACTTGTATCCCTTGATGCCATCCTTGAACCCCACAAACTTGCACTTCTCAGATTTACTGTCAAGCTTGCTTCTCTTCTCCTTTGGCACATACACATACGCATCACAACCAAAAACTCGAATAAAAGACAGATTGGGTTTCTTACCATACAAAGCTTCATATGGCGTCATGTCTTTAACAAAAGAAGTGAGAGACCGATTCTTCAAATAACAAGCCATCGCTGTAGCTTCAGCCCAAAATTCAGACCCCAAATCTGTCGTGTTCAGCATACATTTAGCCTTCTCTAACAGTGACCGATTGAGATGTTCAGCCACTCCATTTTGTTGAGGCGTGTAAGGTGTAGTTTTCTGCCTTGCAATTCCATGTGTCGCACAAAATTGCTCAAACTTACTAGAGCAAAACTCACCGCCATTATCAGTTCGCAAAGCTTTAATCTTCTTGTCAAACTGATTCTCAACTAAGGCTTTAAATTCCCGAAATTTCTCAAAAGCCTCAGACTTGCTGCGCATGAAATAAACCCAACAGTATCTAGAAAAATCATCAATGAAAGATACATAATACCTGGATTTACCAATAGATTCCACTGGAGTGGGCCCAAAAACGTCACTATGAATTAACTCTAGTATTTTTGTTGCTCTCGTGCCTGTCGATTGAAAACTAACTCGATTCTGCTTGCCTTGTAAACATTCATCACAAAACCCAAAACTCATGGAGCAAGAGAATCCCCATCATGCATACGGAGACTGTAGAGTTTCTTACGACGGAACAGCACGTTCACCAAAGACTTACTCAGATACATATTTTCCAGCTTCTGCCATAAACCCTTAGCCGTATCCTGATCCATCACATTTGTTAGAACAGAGTCCTCAAGACAGATGCGAATCAAACCTCTGGCTTTCCGATCCATCTTGTCCCATTCAACAAGTGCGGCACGATCAGTCGCTGATAATTCTCCTTCAGCAGGTTTAGAACCAAGCGTACTTGACAATCCAGTTCCAGACGTTTCACTCGTTGTAACAACGGCAGTCCCGACTATTGGCCTATCATTCATAATTGCACCCCACAGGTCCCTATCAACGAGTAGATCCTCCATCCGCAGTTTCCAAAGCTCGAAGCGTTTGCCGTCAAACTTCTCAATCTCAACCTTTGATCCCACCATCTCTAAATCACGATCTAACAGAACCTAGCTCTGATACCAATTGAACGAAATAGAGACAACAATAGGAACAAAATAATAATAGTAAAACAAAACAAACAGTAAACAAAGAAAATAATACGCGCGATTTACCCTGGTTCACCTAATGTGGGCTACGTCCAGCTGAGTCAATATTATTGCAATATGCCTCATCTCTCAGAGTGCGTCTCCGTTACCCATTAATGCTGAAGTAGTCGACAACTCCAACAAAGGTCACCACTCAGAGCTGGTATACTTTTGATTTTTAAAATCTAATATAATTTAACTGCATATAACTATTATTTTGTTTGAGAGTTGAGTTAAATTTTGGATTCTTTAATATTTGTTGTCAGGTATCACCTAACTGATACTGTCCTAGAAGGTGGAAATCCTTTCAACAGGGCATATGGGATTAGATCTGCATTTGAATACATAAAAATGGATCCAAACCATGGCCAGTTATTAAACAAAGCCATGTCAAACAACACTACCTTGATCATGAAGAAGATGGTTGATGTCTACAAAGGATTTAAAAATGAAGGCCTCAAAGTGTTAGTAGATGTGGGTGGTGGGATTGGATCTAATCTTGGTATCATCACTTCTAAGTATCCTCACATTAAAGGCATTAATTTTGATTTGCCTCATGTTGTAGCTCATGCACCTCCAAAATTAGGTATCATGAGTATCATCTTATATTTCTTAAATTCCTTTATTTATTTGCTCATCAGATGATAACCAGATCTATGTAGGTGTTGAGCATGTTGGTGGAGATATGTTCACAAGTGTTCCAAAAGGCGATGCCATTTTTTTGAAGGTACGTGCATGCGCAGTATGTGAGTTTCGTGGTAATCTGATGGACAGTTAGCTATAGAACACCACCAGTTCGTTATTTTTGAAGCGTGTCCGAGAACACTAATCCATAGATGACAAACTGAATAAGTAAAAATAAATATAGTTTATTCTTCGTGTGTGTACATGTGTATATAATTCTATATATAGTCATGATGTCCTGACATATATTTATCAGAGGACCATGCCTATACACATTGAATCTGGATTGTAAATGTCATTTTAATCTAATTTAATTAATCCAAGGATGAATATATATGGTCCTCACTTAAATTATAGGATGTCTTGACTAGAGAATGATATATAGAATAAATCTCTAGTCAGGAAGTCCTGATTTTAATTTGTTAGAACTATGTATATACACTATTAAATCTGAATTGTAAAATATTATTTCAATCTCATAAAATAAATCCAACGGTGTATAACTATGGTCCTGACAAAGTTAATATCAGAACATCCTAACTAGAGACTTACTGTATTATACATATGCTGTGTATAGCTGTTTTGTTGATACGTAAAGATGAAACTTAATTGCAGGCGGTTCTACATGATTGGGGTGATGAAGATTGCTTGAAACTTCTCAAGAATTGTTGTGAAGCTCTTCCAAACTGTGGCAAAGTAATCATTATAGAATTGATTGTTCCTGAGATTCCTGAAAATAATGTTTCATCAAACATTGCCAGCGAGATAGATCTCTTAATGATGGTTGTCCACCCAGGAGGAAGAGAGAGGACACTTAAAGAGTATGAGGCATTAGCTGTGAAATCCGGATTTTCCAGGTGTGACGTGATATGTTGTGTATACAATAGTTGCGTTTTGGAGTTCCACAAATGAATCCATAATGAAAACAAGTCCCAGTCTTTGGTGCCATGTTAGTGATCAGTAATAAAGGTTTGAATTCCAGGGAGTTCATTGTTAAGTAATAAAAATAAGAAATTTATTTAAAAAATACTATATATGAAGGTCCCTGTGAGTGTGATTTTTTAAATCAATTAATATTTATTAGTTTTTACCATGTCTTTATTATGAACATTTCTCCTTTGTTAAGCAATAAAAAAGGCATGTCTTGCTATTTATTTATTTTTCCTTCTTTTTGTTAAATTAGGAGAAAAACTTACATGGGATAATCTTAGCACGTCATTTTATTGACATGATGACACTATCCAATACAAATTTGTCACATGTTATGAGTTGGCATTAAATTAAAATTTTAATATCATTTTTTTTTTCTCTCCTTCCCTTAGTTAAAGAAAATAAGATCATAGCGTTTTATAATATTTCTCATAACATGTGACAAACTTATACTGGATGGTCATACCACATTAATAAAATAAAATGACATGGTAAGACCATCCCATGTAAGTTTTTTCTCATTAAATTAGACAAATTATTTTTTTGGCACATTTAATAAAATTCATTAACAAAATTGATTGATAAATTTATTATATTTTATTTAAAGGTTAACCAATGTTCTTATAAATCCATTCTAAAACTCTTAAAGCCACATCTCTCTTCAGTCTATCAGGAGAATTCATTAGAAGAGAAGTTTTGTTATATTGTAAAAGTACAGTCAAAAGAATTTTTGAAAATTATGTCGTAAGTTGGAATTATGGGATTTGATGTAAGTGATAGTAATTTAGTCTATTGTCTCTCAGTATAGTAAATCGGGAATGGGAACAGAGACGAGGACCAAAACATTATCCCTCCCCAAGAACAGGGCGGGGATAGGGATACAAAATTAATATACCTTAGTCCTAATCATTAACCAATAAATAGAATCAGTAAGGGTTGATCCCACAGCGAAGTAGTTGAATCTAAATTCTAATTGTTTAAAATTAAATCCTAAAACTCTCTTGAAAAAAATAAATTCCTAGCTTAAATTGACCTAAATAACCAAAATATAAACTGAGGGGTTTGTAAAATCAAGGAAGCTAATTAATTATCAAAATGAAATTACAAATGAAAACCAATAAAATAACAACTTCAGTTCTCGGTTCAATCTCACCCTTACAATCAATGTATACTCTCAATTGCAACGCAATCCTACCCTTTCATGAAAGTATCAACCCTAGGCAGTAACAAGCTCTACTACTCGAAATTCCTCTGAATTCTGACTAATGAAACATGCTTTTCAACAGTCTCTAATCATTAGACAACCTAAAACAAGTTCTCTAAATTTAATGCACTAGTTGCTTTAAGTTCCAATGAAACATGTTAATCTAAGCAACAATCTCACAAGCTCAAATTATTAAACTTGGGTTTTGTTATTCAAGTAATAAAACGAAAAGTTTATCCACAATGTTTTAATACTAATCATTACTACATGATTAGGAACAGATCGATTACATAATACAATCCCTAATTCTAGCAATTGATATCAATTCAATCAATGTACCAGGTCTAAAGTAAATTAAATGAATCAAACATCATATTTCATTAAAACAGAATAACATTAATCAAATCCATAGAAAGGTAGGTAAAAAATTACATTACTTTATCAATTGTACCATCGATATGTGTCGGAATTGACATCTCCTCGAACTGAATTGAAAAAATTTAGCCAAACGTCTTAAACTGAGAACAAGTATTTCTGAATGAATCTTTTTGTATGTGTTTTTCTCCTTAAAAACCTAATGTTCTATTTATAGCCCCTTTAAATAACCTAAAAACGTGTCTATAGCCTCCCCCAACGGTTTACAACTCAACTTCCTAAATTGTAGGCATTGAGTCATACTCTTTCCAAAACAGGCTGACTAATTCTCTGCTGGAACTTGTGAGCTGATTTCAGGTTAGAAAAAAAATTGAATTCGAGCCTGGGCTTCTCATGAAAGTTGTAGTCTTGTTATAAGCTTTCAAACCTCAAGAAGACCTCTTTCTCATTCCTAAACTCTAAGATCTTCAAAGTCTCCATTGAACCTTCAGAGGTCGAATTTGTCAATGTCTGAAAACTGCACATTATGCTCCACTTTCTTTCGCATGCCTCCATTCATTTCCTAATTCACAAAATATATTAATTAGCTCAATTAATCACAAAATATATCACAATGATTGATATAAATGGATTGAAAAATCATTTATTGAACACTTATCAACTGCCCTTGATATATTTAAATAGTTACAAAAATGCCCTTCATATATATACCCACTTTTTTCCACACACCCAATCTTAAGTACATTTTTTGCCACTCAAGTATCCACTCCACATCCACAGGCCATAGCCAATGTTGTCATGCCGCTCAGAATAAATGTCTTGACCCCTCGTCCTCGCAATGGTACCATCGTCGTGCTCCATTGTGGGATCGATTGCACCTGCTTCATGCATCATCAGTCAAACTAGATCGCACCTAGAGGTGGAACAAATCAATCTGGTTAGGTGGGTCAACCCTAAACTAGCCCGCATTAGAGCGGGCCGGGTTGAACCCAACTCGCATGCAATCCACAGGCGGGTCGGGTTACTATATGGCAACCCGCCAACCCGGCGGGTTGCTATTTTGTTTGGTATGATAGAACCCGCCAACCTGGCGGGTTGGCTGTTGCAAAAATTGTTTTGTTGTCTGCATCGTCAACACTTAACAGCAGAAAAAGCCAATACCAATTGTGGTTGAGCTACATAACCTTCCTTTTTAGCCTTTTTTTTCTCACGTTGCAACCTGAAGTACTCTCTCTTTCATGCTCTGTAACTGTTGGGATTTTCAGGCTGCCCTTCCCGTGGGTAAACACTTACCTTCTTCCTATCAGAACCGTACTTCTCAAATTTCACAAGCCCATCAATCAACGAGAATAATGTGTGGTCCTTCCCAATCCCCACGTTCTTTCCTGGATGAAACTAAAAATTTATACAAAGTCAAATCAATTATTGAAAAATTATATATAAATGGGTAAAATTATAAATTAAGGACGAACCTTGGTGCCGCGCTGATGAACAATAATGGCACTAGGCCTAGCCACCTGATCACCATAAATCTTAACACCGAGGCGTTGACCTAGCGAATCACGGCCATTCTTCATACTGTCGGCTCCCTTTTTATGGGCAGATTCGATGGTTAACGGGAACGGCGTTTGGTGTGGGAGGGAAATGGTGACTGATCTGGGAGCCACGCTGAATTCGCCCATGAAAAATGATGAGGAAGAACTTAACGATAAAGACATACCCTTTTAGACTCATTGAAACTGTGGCCATTTTTGTTTTTTTTTTTTTTTTTCTAAAACTCTTTTTCAGTTGTTGGGTGAAATAAAAAAATTCAAAAGAAGAATAAAAGAAGACTTAGACCTTATCTCGAGTTCAGCTGTGTTACTGCTGCCATGTTATTTTAATTTCTGCTGTTTTAAATTTTGATATGGTAAAAAAAAAATAATAATAATAATAAAAAATGGGGGCTAACCCAGCCCGACCCACAGCCTAACCCGGTGGGTTAGGGTTGGCGGGCCGGGTTGGGCTAACCAATCCCAAAAAAATGGCCGGCCTAACCCGGCCTGCCTTTGTTGGCGGGCAGGTCAGGACCGACCCGCCAAAATGCATAACCCACCATAGGCCGGGTCGGGTCAGGCCGGGCGGGTTACTTTTCCACCTCTAATCGCACCGTGATTATTTACTATAGCGATGACTATTGAAACCAATACATGATTATTTTTCATGTGCATATGTATTACTTGTAATAAGAAATAAAATCTACTACCCATCAATTACTACTTCGGGTGTGTTTGGATCATATAATATTTTGTTATAGGGTAATGTTATATAAATAAAAAGATAGATCACCTGAAAGATTACCGGGAATGTTTAGGGAAATGTGTTTGGTTGGTTTGAATAAATTGGTGAGTATGTTATATTTATATGTTTGGTTGGAATGATAAATGAGTCGGTATGTTATATATATTATTAAATTACCCTCCCTTTTAAATATTAATATAGTATTTTTATTATTATTTTTTGAATCATTTCTTTTAACCCCCTACATTTGAAATTTTGCTAAAACAATCCAACCTTATAAAACTTTAATTTGTAGCAAAATCACCCCCGCCCAGCCCAAGCCACTGTCGGCAGCCAGCCACCACTGCCGGCCGTGTGCAGGCAAAGCCATTTACGTCCATGGATCATGAATCCATGGATGTTTCATGGCCAAAGATGTGGTCGTGAAATGGCCATAAAAATGGCCATATCTGACCGAAAAAGGCCTTACTGGTGCACGATCGCGACTAACACAGGCGGCCGGCGATGGTCTTGAGTGGCTAGGGATATTTTGTTAACTTTTAAACTTTTTTGTGGCTAGAGCGTTTTAGCTAAATTCTCAAATGTGGGAGGCTAGGTTAATGGTTATTTGGTAGACATTTGAGGGCAATTGTGTCTGAAATGGTATTTAATTAAGGGCAAAATAGGTATAAAAATCAGAGTACCTGGTAATCTTTTCATAACACCTCAGGGGGAGGGTATTGGATTACTCCCTACATTATCAACAGTAAATACTATTTACAATAAAAGATACCCGTAATATTTTATTACTTGCAAACCAAACAACGGAATCTTGCAAAATAAACAAAGATTACCCCCGTTATCTTATTTGAACCCGATCTAAATGCACCGTTCAAGGTAATTAATTGTCTTGCTTAAAGCGGAGCTCATTGTTAGAGTAGGTGCCCTAGAGCCAATCCTATTTTGCAAATCGACTCTTTGTAATAATGTTTTATTATCAATAAAGACATTTATCTAGATCATGTGATATGATTATATTCATATAAGAAAATGATATATGTCCTTAGGATGGTAGAACCATGACGAGGGTATTGAGTGTTTGAAATCTCGATAGTGAGAACCCTATGAGCACATATGGTGGCCATTATATAGATGTACATAGCCCCAGTATTATCCTGACCTAGGGCACAGATAATACGGTAAGGCTATCATAGTGTTGGACGACCCTGTCGAAAGGCAGTGATAGATCTCAATAGTCAAGGTTGTTTAGTAACAACTTGGTGCAACACATGGTGCTTGCTGTAGGCAAGTTCAGTAGACCGGCCCACCGGAGGTTTCCACATGGATGGTAACCCCAGTGTCTGTGGAATAAATCCTCCAATGAATGGTGGTGCATATGATCCTTAGACTTGAGATCACCGGAGCGCCTTGTGCACTGATTGGTGTAGTTAGACACTAGCCCAATGTAGTTCTATTCAAGACTATTAGAACAATAGTGGTTGGCTGCATTAAAAAGTGTATCAAGACTATGGTGGATCGACAGAGGATTCATCACTCCTGGGTAGAGAGAAATTATCTCATTGAGTAATTCGGTAGATGGCAACAACATTAAATATGTGGCCATAGTGGGATTGAGTTGTAGCTCAATCCAATCTATTTTGGTCGTTGGTCCAATAACCGAATTTCGAGATATCAAGGATATCCGAGGTTGACACTACTTCCATGCCTCGGCCTTGATGAGATAATAGATAATGAAAGGATTGGATTGTACGATAACCATATCGTTGATAGGTTGCAGTTTCGTTGAATCCGAATCTATTGGGTGTCCATGATACCTAGCTAGAAGTCAATCTTGGTTTGTGTCTAGTGGGACGATTGATTGATTGTCAATTGCGATAGGATTCATTGCTGATATGATGAGGAGCCTTCGGGTCACACACATAGAAGATGGATTAAGAATAAAACTCGTGAGAAAGGTATTTTCGTCATTTATGATGAAAGGGCAATTCGTCTTTTAAAATGAAATGACATTTTGGTAATCTCACAATTTAATTAAATTTACTAAGGTTGCTGCCTAAATTTAATTTCATGTATTAATTATATATATTTAAATATAATGGATATCATCCAAAATTAATATTTATTATTAATATTGTAAATGTGAATTCAAATTTGGTTTTTAAATTTGAATTGAAAAATGCCATGTTTGGTTGCAAGGGTAATCTATTCCAATATCCAATTGGAATAGATGACTATTCTAATTTGGAATAGGGTTTTAGTGTGCACTATTTAAGTGCAACTAAAATTAATTCAGTAAGTTAAATGAAATAACATATTGCAACAATTAAAAGAAACCCTAGCCTCCTCTCTATCTCTAAAAAACTTGAGCCTCCATTGGTTAGAGAAGAATTTTTCTCTCAAAGAAAATTCTATAGTTTTTATTCTTTTAGTTGAGTGAATTACCTAGCCTAATAATTCCTCAACAATGTTTGTCCCGTCTTCATGTGGATACCAGGAGTTCATTCCTAACTTGGAGTGGGAGCGAATCACATCAATCGGAGGAGCCTCCAAACGTTGGTATGACATTTAATTTGATTTAAATATTTTTCTTGTATTAAAATGATGTAGATCCGTAGATGGATCATTGGTTTTATGGTTTTTGTGACCGAAATTTTTTTTTATTGCCGATGCATAAACGATCCAAAAACCAACACTCATTACCTTGAACCTCAACCATTTCAATTTCTTCAACTTTGATGAAGAAGAGTTGGTTCTGGGTGTATTTCTAATTTTGGTTGACACAAGTGATATATAATTATATATAATGGGAATATAGATTTGTAGAGTATGATGAAGTTGATTCAAGAAACACTGAAACAGACTTCATAGTTCTACAAACGGAGGTGATATGATAATTAGAAACACATAGGTCATCTAGAAAGATATATAGGGTTGCAAAATGATTGAGGTTAGGATTAACAAAGAAAAAAGAATAGGAAAATCTCTATTGTGTGTGATAATGAGAAGGCTCGTACTGTGACTGAGAGGTTATGTAATAAGTATAAAGAGGAATAGTAATTCTAAAACATTTATATTCCAACATTCATATAAAAGTTCATAATATAATCAATTATAAACATGTTAAATACTCATGGAATATTGTGGAAGTAATTTACAAACCTCCAGCCATAGCAATTGTTGTTTAGTCTTCTTGCTTCTGTCACTTCAGAATACAAAGTCCACTGACTGCAATTTTTCAGAGCGATGGTTTTTGGGAAAACGTGAATTAATTGCCTCAAATGAGGACCTGTAAAATCTCCTTTATAAATGCAGTTGTCTTTCCATCAAAGACAACTGCCCAAGAGACACAATCACATGTAACTGCTCAGCAGTTACCCATTCACTTTATATTAAAAGTGTAGGACCAATCCAATTAAAGAATTCTAATATAATTAAAATTCTAAAATTCTCCCACTTGGTCCAAACTTTTATTATATAATCCTCAACATAGGAGTTGTATATTCTATATGTTTAATCAGAAAAATAAAAATTATATTAATCATAGCAGTAAGTCCCTTTTAAACAAGTATTACATTCCATGTATTACTATGCAATTTTTCTCTTTCTAAATAAACGCTTATATGTGGAATATTACTTTATGAACAAACCTCAAATGTTTGTTTCAGGTCCTTCAGAGTGTTTGTTTGTCTCTAACCAAAATGTATATAACTTAAAAGATAAAACAAACTAAATTACAAAGTTTCAAAGAATGAAAGTATTACCTCTCATAGTGACAAAGCGGGACGTAGTCCCATTTGAACTACATGATCCTTGAATGTCTTTGGTGGCATGCCTTTTGTTAAAGGATCAGCAATCATCTGCTTGGTATTTATGTGTTCAATGAGCACTTATTTGGCTTTAATGTGCTCTGTTATTGCTAAGTACTTAATGTTGATGTGTTTACTTCGACTTCCACTCTTATTATTCTTAGCAAAGAATACAGCAGCTGAATTGTCACTATACAACCTTATTGGTCTAGAGATAGACTCAACAACTCCAAGCCCATAAATGAAACTTCTCAACCAAATACCCTGTGTAGTGGCCTCAAAACAGGAAACAAACTCAGCTTCCATGGTAGAAGTGGCAACCAAAGATTGTTTGGCACTTCTCCAAGATGTAGCACCTCTGGCTAGCATAAAAACATATTCGGATGTTGATTTCTGAGAGTCAACACAGCCAGCAAAGCCTGAGTTTGAATATCCAACGACTTCTAAAATGTTGGACTGTCTATAAGTAAGCATGAAACCCTTAATTCCTTGAAGATATCTCATGACCTTCTTTGCAGCTCTCCAATGATCCAAACCTGGATTACTTTGATATCTTCTTAACATGCCAACTGCAAAAGTGATTCAGGTCTAGTATAGACTTGAGCATACATTAGGCTTCCAACAGTTGAAGCATAAGGAATAGTTTTCATTTGTTCCTTTTCAATCACAAGTGTAGGACATTGGTTCAGATTGAACCTATCACCTTTAACAATGGGTGCAACACTGGGTGAACAATCCTTCATCCTAAATCTCTCAAGAATTTTATTAACATAGGCTTCATGAGATAGCCCCAAAACATGTTGAGACCTATCCCTATGAATCTTAATGCCAATGACATAAAACGTCTCACCCATATCCTTCATACTAAAATGTTGAGAGAGAAATTGTTTCACCTCATGCAGCAAACCCAAATCATCGGTTGCGAGTAGAATATCATCTACATATAACACAAGAAAGATGATTTTACTCCTACTGACCTAATGGTATATACACTGATCCATGACATTCTCTACAAAACCAAATGAAGAGATAACATTGTGAAAACTTAAATACCACTATTGGGAGGCTTGTTTAAGTCCATAAATGGATTTCTTAAGCTTGCAAAACAAATGCTCACCATCACTTGAAATGAACCTATCAGGTTGTTTCATATAAATCTCTTCCTCCAAGTCTCCATTGAGGAAAGTTGTTTTCACATCCATTTGACGTAAATCTAAATCGAAATGGGCAACTAATGCCATTATGATGCGAAAGGAATCCTTTTTAGAAACTGGAGAAAACGATTCTTTATAATCTATCCCTTCCCTTTGCGTGAACCACCCCTTGGCAACAAGCCTAGCCTTGTATCTCTCAATGTTGCTTAATGAATCCCTTTTGGTTTTAAATACCCATTTACAACCAATAGGTTTCTTTCCAGTAGGCAACTCAACAAGGTCCCAACCTATATTATCCGCCATAGAATTCATCTCATCAATTAGGGCATTATACCACAACTCATATTTATTACTGTCCATAGCTTGTAAAAATGTGTCTGGTTCATCCTCAACACCTATGTCACAATCAAACTCTTGCATATACACTTCATAATCAGTAGGAATTGCTGATTTCTTTGTTCTAGTAGATCTCCTTAATGTTGTATCAACAGTCTCTTGTTGAGACTGTTGCACAACTGGTTGTTCCTCCTGTTGCGAAGGTTGTTCAAAATGATCTTCTAAAACAATTTCATCAGAATGTGGACTTTGATTGATTGGGTCCTCGTTGTTCACCCTGTTTGGATGAACAACCAATCTTTTACTTGATGTAGGAGTATTATCTTAAACATCAATTTTCTCAAGGACTAAGTCTATGATTTTATCACTCCCACTGACCACATCATTTTCAAGAAATTTGGCATTTCTTGATTCAACAATTCTACTGGAATGGTTTGGACAATAAAACTTGTATCCCTTGGATTTGTTCGCATACCCAATAAAATATGCACTAATAGTCCTAGGATCTAACTTTCATTCTTATGGATTATAAACTATAACTTCAACTGGGCAACCCCAGATGCGTAAATGACTTAAACTTGGTTTCCAACCTTTCTATAACTCGAATGGCGTTTCGGGAACCGCCTTAGTTGGAACTCGGTTTAATATATACGCTGCAGTTTTGAGAGCTTCAATCCACAAAGAATGAGGAAGTTTGGAGTTACTCAACATACTCCATACCATATCCATTAATGTTCTATTTCTCCGTTCTGCTACACCATTCTAAGATGGTGTGTCAGGCAAGGTGTATTGAGCCACAATACCTTGCTCTTGAAGAAATTTAGCAAATGGACCAAGTGCTTGTCCTATACCAGTGTATCTATCATAATATTCACTACCTCTATCAGATCTCAAGATCCTAATTTGTTTTCCACATTGTTTCTCTACTTCTGCTTTATATATTTTGAAAGCATCCAACGCTTCATCCTTGTGATAAAGCAAATAGAGATACATATATCGTGAGTGATCATCAATAAAGGTGATGAAATATTTTTGACCACTAGAGCTCATGTCAGGGCAACAAATATTTGTGTGTATGATCTCTAAAAGTTCAGAATTCTTCCTGGCACCCTTCTTAGATTTGTTAAGTCTGTTTTCCCTTAATGCAATCTATACAAGTATCAAAGTCAGTAAAGTCAAGAGTTTCAAGAACTCCAGCATTTACCAACCTTTTAATCCTATCAATGGAGATGTGTCCTAATCTCCTATGCCACAAAAAGAAGAGTTTTCATACATCAGTAAAGTCAAGAGTTTCAAGAACTCCAGCATTTACCAACCTTTTAATCCTATCAATGGAGATGTGTCCTAATCTCCTATGCCACAACAAAGAAGAGTTTTCATTCATAACAGTACGTTTAATACCAGTACTAGCATGTGAAGTCATAAGACTATAAGCAACAGTATCACTTAAATGAATTTTAAACAAACCATCAACCATAGTACTATTTCCAATAATAGATGAGTTATTAATTAAATTAAAAGAACTACCATAAAAGTTGAAAGAGTATCCACAAGGTACAAGTTTAAAAACTGAAATTAAATTCTTAGAAAAACTAGGAATATAAAAGGTTCGTTCCAAATCTAAAATATAATTAGTGCTTAAAATAAGTCTAAATGTTCTAACAGCTTCAACACGCGAAGGCATTCTGTTTCCCAAATAGATGCTGCATTCACTTCCCAACGGTTTCCTTTGATCCAGAAAACCCTGTATGGTATTAGAAACATGAATTGTAGAACCAGAATCAGTCCACCAATCATTATGTGAAACACAAATCATATTAGATTCATAACACACAAGAGATGTGAGGTTACCTTTCTTGTCAAGCCAGGCCTTTCTTTTAGGACAATCCTTCTTCATGTGTCCCTTCTTTTTACAGAAGAAACACTTGATGTTGTCCTTATTTCCTTTGCTTATAACCTCGTGCAACTTGCCTTTTCCGTTCCACTTCTTATTCTTATTTGAAGTTTACTTGACATTTCCTGTCACCAGATGTGCAGTTTCATTCACTTCCTAAAGTTAGCCTCTCCTCCTCTTGAACACACATGATCAAAAGCTTATTGATTGACCATTTATCCTTTTGTGTGTTATAAGATATCTTGAAAGGAGTATGATGAGACGAGAGAGAGTTCAAGACATAATGCACCAGGAAATCATCATTAATCACCATCTGAAGGGATCTCAATTGAGCAGCGATGTTCCTCATTTTCATAATGTGCTCATAAACTCCTTTAATACCGGTGAGCTTCATGGATGTCAATCTACTCATTAGGGTGCTACCTAATGCCTTGTCTGATGTTTCAAACTGAGCATGAATTGCATCCATTAGATCCTTAACATTTTCACACTCCGGTATCGACCCACGAATACTACTTGTAATGTGATATTTGATAAACATCATGCTTAAACGGTTGGATCGCTCCCACCGTTCATACAAAACAACCTCAGCCTGAGAATTAGTATCCGTAGGTGTACGTGGCTCTTCCTTATGAAGAGCATAGTCAAGATCAATGCACCCTAAATGAAGAAAGACAACCTCCCTTCAGGATTTGTAGTTATCACCATTTAAATAAGGAACCTTATCTTCAACCATCATCAAAGTTTGATCAACTATAGGTATATCAACAGACATGCTTATTAAATAAATTATGAGGCACAAACCATCAACAACAATTATAAGTTTACCAATGTAAAACAAATAATAAATCATAAATGAATCGACATATCATAAAATCTCCCTGTGGGTAAAGACATTACATATTATGATTTATTATCCTTTAATGATGAAACTAGAAATTATTAATATTTCATAATGCTTGTGGGCTAATTAAGAAATAAGAATAATTTCTATTTCATCCCTCTAATTAATCGTGAAAATATAACATTCCATGTGGGTAAAATGATTATATTAATATGATTAACTACAAAAAGATGTTATTAACTTTAATATGATCATAATCAATATTACTTCATGCATATACTATCATAACTTAGATTATGTAGCTACTCTAAATTAATCAAATTTATACGATCATAAAACATCAAATAATTATAACATAAATTATTGCATATAACACAGCATATCATAAATCAATACAAGAATAACACCTTATTTATGCATAACAAGGTAATACATGACATAAAAACCATCCTACGCACTGTCACTGATTCCCACGCGCCACCGTGACAAGACCACACGTAGCCACATGACTCCACGCTCCTTCACGCGCTTCCAGAAGATAACATGTCATTGCACGTGCCTTCATGCGCCTCAACGGCCCTTCCACACACCTCTACGCACCTAAACACATAACCCCATGCGCCTGACGCAAGCACACACACGCTCACACGTGCCATAAGTCAACACAGGTCAGTTTGACCCATTTGACCAATCGAGTTTACCTTTTATTCGGTTTGTTGACCCGATTCGACCCATTTGACCTATTGACCAGTTCATTTACCTTACTGACTCGTTGACCAGTTTGAATCATTGACCATGTTGACCGGGTCGGGTTGATCCATCAGGTTTCTAGGCTGTTTGACCAGGTCATTTTGACCTTTGACTTTGACCGGGTCAGTTTGACCGTTTTATCCTTGATCGAGTCGATTTGCCCCGATTACCCAATTACACCGGTTCTTCTTGACCCCTTTTTCTACAACTTTTGACCCATTTTATGCAGATTTTAACAACCCAATTCCGGCCATTTTTCCCGCCTTTTAGAGGGGAAACTTGAATGTGGACGTATGACCTATGTCGGTGACATCCCAAATGAAATTTTTGTCTCAAATCGGTGCCGTAAACGGCTACCGAAAACACCCAAATGACAATTTTAACCAAAAATTTAAACTAGCATAACTTTGCAACCATAACTCCGTTTTTGACAAATAATATATCATTGGAAAGCTTTTTCAACAAGGATTCCAATGACCAAAATCGAAAACAGATTCTATTTATAATAAAAGTTATGCTTGATTTACAGTACGGGTTTTAATTGGAAAAATCCCAATTTTATGCAATATTCTCCAAATTTGCAACAAACAATTTCATGCTAGGCAGAGATTCAAATAAAGGCTCTGATACCAAATGTAAAACATTTATATTCCAACATTCATATAAAAGTTCATAATCTAATCAATTATAAACATGTTAAATACTCATGGAATATTGCGGAAGTAATTTACAAACCTCCAGCCATAGCAATTGTTGTTTAGTCTTCTTGTTTCTATCACTCCAGAATACAGGGTCTTCCACTGACTGCAATTTTTCAGAGCAATGGTTTTTGGGAATAAATTAATTAATTGCCTCAAATGGGGACTTGTAAAATCTCCTTTATAAATGCAGTTGTCCCTCCATCAAAAACAACTGCCTAAGAGACACAACCACATGTAACTACTCAGCGGTTACCCATTCACTTTATATTAAAAGTGTAGGACCAATCCAATTAAAGAATTCTAATATAATTAAAATTCTAACAGTAATAAGTAACAGAAGTACAAGAATTAATAACAATCTAAACATATATAAGTAGATATTAGTGCATAACAACATCTTAGTCTCATTTCCTATTGTTTTTTTCAAGCGCTTTGAGTGATAGAAAGAAGAATGAAAAGGTTTAGGGAAAAAAACCCCCCTCCAATCAATAGAAAAATCCATGCTTGTAAATTGTAACTAACCATAAAGAGACCCAATCAAGCTGAATGTACAGAAAGACAATTTCCATCCCTCTTTCTTGGATAATAAATTATAGTAAAAGTAGTTGAAGAAACAAAAAGTACAAGCATCTGTTTGTTAGTTTACATATTCCTAGGGGTGAAACTGTAATTATCTACTATAGCAAGGACTACAATAAAAACCAATACATGGTTACAATTTTTATTTTATTTTTTATGACTTGGGTGTCCAGACCAGCTTACGCTTGCGGGCACCTCAACTAATATCTAGGGCCTATTAAATATTCTACAAATCCAATGTTTCAAGGTAAGCCACAAATTGTGGTAGGTGGCCCAAAAGTAGTTTAAAATCTAAGAAGTCAATGAAGAGAGTAAACATTTTTTACATCCTCGGGGTTTACATGGTTACTTTTTATGTGCATAGATATCATATTTTTGTAATAAGAAATTGAACCAGCTACCTATCAATTACTAGTTCGAGGCATTGTTTTAAAAACCGAACTGTTCCTTAACCTAGTTAAAGGCCGGTTCTCAGTTAAACCGGTCGGTTTGACCATTATACATTTCTAAACAATTAATCATATCTTATATTTGTTATGAATAATACTACACATACATCATTTTCATAAAACATTTCTCATACAACATTATATGGCAATATATGATTGGGTGAAAGTTTAATTTTAACTTTAAATTAGCCAATCATATCTTGCCACATAATATTGTATGAGAAATTTTGTATAAAAATGATGTATGTGTGGTATTACTCATTTATTATTTATTTTTCTCTTTCCCCGTCACTTTCTTCTTATTCTTTTTTCTCTTTCCCCATCACTTTTCTTCTTTTTTTCTCTCTCCCCCGTCAATTTCTTCTCTTTTCTATCACTTTTCACTCTCTCTACTGCAACTTTTTTCTTTTCTCTTCTCTTTTTCTTCCTTCCTCTTTCTCTTCGTCTCCTGTTTTCTTGCTTCTTCCTTCCTCTTTTTCTTTCTTCTTCCTTCCTCTTTTTCTTTCTTCTTCCTTCCTCTTTCTTTTCATCTCCTCTTCTCTTTCTTCTTCCTTCCCCTTCCCCTTACTTCACTTGACAGCCAAAAAAGCCTTGGCTGCCGCAATCTGGTGAAACGAGGTCCAAATCAGCCCTTCTTCCTTCCCCTCCACTTATTTCTTCTTCTTGACTTTAACAAAGAAAGCTTCTTTTATTTTCTTTTTCTTTTTGAAATAGAGAACCGGTTTTCCAAATAATGGTTCAAGGTAATTATCTTGTTCCAAATAGGGATCATTACCTTCAACCTCAACCATTTCAATTTCTTCATCCGGGTGTATTTCTTGATTTTGGTTTACACAAGTGATATATATAATGGGAATACAGGTTCGTAGAGTGTGATGAAATTGGTTCAAGAAGCTCTGAAATAGACTACATAGATCTGCAAACCAATTTGATATGATTATTCGAAACACGTAGGTCATCCAAAAACAGTAGTATAACAAAATGAAAAAAGGAATGTAGAAAATAGAACAGAGAGAAAAGAGTTTTCTGGAATCTATTCAAGCATGATTTTTTATTCACTCTTTTACTTACAATCATTGACTCCTTTTAATAACTAAACTAAACTTTAACTAAACCATGGTATTACTTTAACCTTACCACGGTTAACCTCAACTAAACCCAAATTACTTGGTAACTATTCTAGCTGAATGAGTTGTACAAACACCTGCTTAGACTTATTTAACTAGCTTAACAACTGAACTTAAGCTACTGACTACTGATTACAATCAATACATCAATACCCCCCCTCAAGTTGGTGGGTGATAGATATCTAATAGACCCAACTTGTGCAAGAATTGATGATGAACATGACCACCCAGAGATTTAGTAAAAATATCGATTGGTTGCTCAACAGCAGAAATATGAGCAAGCTTAAGCAATCCGTCTTTGAGCTTAGTCCTAACAATGTGACAATCAATATCAATATGTTTGGTGTGCTCATGAAACATAGGGTTGGAAGCAATGTGTAGAGCTGACTGATTATCACAAAATAAAGAAACAAGCGCTAAATCCTTGAAACCAAGCTCAGACAGGAGCTTAGTAAGCCAAACAACTTCACGCACAACAGAAGCCATGGCTCGATATTCAGCCTCTGAAGAAAATTGAGAAACAATAACTTGCCTTTTAGATTTCCAGGAGATAACCGACTGACCAAGGAAAACACAATAACCTGTGATAGACCTTCGAGTCATAAGATAAGAGGCCCAATTAGAGTCACTGTAAGTGAATAATTGCATGGAATTGGATGAAGGGAAGAACAAGCCTTGACCAGGTGAAGTGATAAAAGCTTGAAAATACATATTTTGTTAGTGATTCAATTGGATTATTTGAGGAAAAATGTGTTTAATTTGTGAAATTTAACTTAATTATTTCATAAATGTCTTTTATGGGATCACGGGTATGTTCTGAGTGTTTTCAGGTTCTTAAAGATGATATTCAGATGAAGGTTATATCGACGATGGAATGTGGAATGAAAAAAATCAAATGGTTCATGATTCGGAGCTGAAACAAAGAAGTTAGGGCGATTTGAAGTTAAAGTAAAAATCCTGGAAAACGCTCCAGTTTTGAACATGCGACATTAATTTGACAATAACTTGAGTTGTAGATTTTGGATTGAGATTATTCTTGAACCTTTGGAAAGCTTATTCAAAGGGCTACAATTAATATGTTTACAACTTGGCAAGATTCAAGCATTATCATGCTCAAAAACCACCATCTTGTCAAGATTTCGAGTTCTGGGGTAGAATCAACTATGCCTAGGCATAGTGCCACGGCACAACTGCGATTCTGGACTTTTTTACATTAAATTTATGATGTGTATTTCCTGTTTTAAGAGCTCTAAAGTGATTTGAATAGTACGAATCATAACCCTAAAACCCTAGGAATATAAATAGATGTCTTTAGCTGATTTTTAAGGGGAAAAAATGAGAGAAGTTCAGCGGCTCTTTGGAGATTGGAAATTCCTGCAATTTTGAGTCATCAATTAGAGAAGTTTTTTCTACTCTTTCTTATTCTCATGTTTATGAATACAATGAATTTTATTACTGAAGGTATCAACTAATTTTATTTTATAGGGCTAAGATGTAGCCCAATTTTATGAATATGCATTGAATTACTTGTTGCTAATTTTTATTAAGTTTTCTTTTAAGTTTTATTATTGCACTTAAAGCTTTCAATTCTTAAGGGCCCTAGAGTTGAATGATTTTATGGGTTAGGTTGAGATCGAGAGATGAAACCTAATTAGTCTAAGGTAATAAAACCATAGATTGAGCGAACGCTAGAGATAGGTTACTGCGATCTATGAGGCTCTGGTAAATTCCATAGAACTTAGTGATCTCCAATTGCTTAAATATGATTAGAGATAATTCGGGTTAGTAATTAGGAGTTAATTTGTTAATTGTTCAAGAGAAAGTTAGCGAAATATTAGGGAGTTTGGTCTTTAGAATAAGCTTAATTGGGTTAACGATAATTATCAATGCATAGGATTAAATTGGTGTGAAATCTATGCCCTAGGTTTAGTCATATTGATTTCCTACTAAAGTGTTAATAAAAGTCTGTTTTTGTTTTTTTTCTAAGTTGTTTTATTTTTCATTGAATCATTCTGAAAATCTGATTGATCAAATATTAATAGGATAGTTTAATTGGTAATTGATAATAGTAATTCCCTTGGGTTTGATATCCGTAATTTTACACTTTATTACTTGCACGATTTCGTACACTTGCGAAAATCAACAACATGAAACCTTTACATATTTGACAATTTTTAAAGCTGCAGTCATGTGAGATTGTTTGGGAGATTGCATAAATTGGCTCAACAAGTTCACTGAGTAACAAATGTCAGGCCTAGTCATGCAGAGATATAGCAACTTATCGATCAGCCTCTGGTAAACAGTTGCATCAAAAAGAATTAGATCACCAGTAACATGAAAAAGCTGATCATATGCTACTGATGTAAACTTCATAGTCTGATGATCCATAGGAATTAAGGCTGGTTTGGTGGCAGACAAACCAGAAGCAGCTATTAACTCTAGGGCATACTTCCTCTAAGAAAAACTTATTCCTTTTACGGATCTAGCAACCTCCAATCCCAAAAAATATCTCAAATATCCTAAATCTTTATGCTTAAAATGTGAGTGTAAAAGAGATTTCGTATTGGAGATTAAAGACTCACCATTCCCTGTGATCACGGTGTCATCCACATACACCAATAAAATAACAACCTTAGAATGAATCTTCTTGATGAATAAAGAATAATCTGAAGTAGACTGTACAAAGCCACCAAAGAGAAATGCAATAGTCAACTTGTGATTCCAAGCTCGAGAAGCTTGTTTCAACCCATAAAGTGATTTGTGTAACTGACATACTAGAGGTTGATCTCCTGGTTTGAGAAAGCTTGGTGGTAAAGTCATCTATATCTCTTCCTGTAAATCACCTTGCAAGAAAGCATTATCGACATCCATTTGATATAAAGGCCAATGAAACATGGAGGCCAGAGTTAAAATAATCTGAACTATTACCATTTTCACTACAGGAGACAAATTCTCATCATTGTCTATCCCTTCTTGCTGTGTGTATCCTTTGGCCACTAACCTAGCCTTGTATCTCTCCAATGAACCATCAGCTCTATATTTGAGTTTATAAACCCATTTGCAACCTATAAGGATCTTACCAGAGGGTAAAGGAACCAAGGACTATGTGGCATTGAGCTCTAAAGCCTAAATTTCTTTTTTCATAGCATCAACCCAATTAGGGTCTTTAGAAGCTTGTTTAAAAGTGGTTGGTTCGGTTAAAGAAGACAATTTAGATAGGCAGGCTTGATAGGATGATGATAGATGGCCATAAGATAATGAATCTTGAATAGGGTATTTAACATGGTTGGCTTGATTAGTCTGAGATATTGTAGGACAAACATAATCTGATGTCCATATTGGAGGTTTAGAAAGTCTTGTGGATTTTCTTGGTTGAGTAGGAGTAAAATGGGATTGGTTAGGAGATGAAACAGGTGTTGGTTCTGGTTCTATGTTAGGAATAGATGACATGTCTCTAACAGATGCAATTGGATTTGAACATGAAGGTAAAGATGCAGTGTCAAGTGTCATGAAAGGTTAAGATAAAAAGAATGGTTTAGATGCTCGTGACAGAGTGTAAGGAAAAATATATTCATAGAAAACTACATCTCTAGTAATACACACAGAATGAGATGTTATATCATATAAGACATAACCCTTTTGTGATGAGGAATAACCTATGAACACACAAGGCTTAGACCTTGGAGAAAGCTTGTCTTTAGGAGATAAAACGATAGCATAAGCCAAGGATCTAAAAACTTTCAAATGATCAATCTTAGGTTTCTGCCCAAAAAAAATTTCATATGGTGACAGTCCATTAAGTACTTTGGTTGGCAATCGATTAATAAGATAAACAGCTACCTTAACACAATATCCCCAAAAACTATGTGGTAGATTAGATTGAAAATTCAAAGCTCTAGCTATCTCTAGAATGTGCCTATGTTTTCGTTCAACTATGCCATTTTGTTGTGGTGTATAAGCACATGAACTTTGATGCATGATGCCCTTATCTTGTAGTAAATCTTTACACTGTTTATTAAAAAACTCTAACCCATTGTCTGTCCTTATACATCTAGGTGTTTGATGAAATTGATTTTGAACCATAAGCAAAAAATTTCGTAGTGTTTGAAATACATCTGATTTGAATTGAATAAGAAACAACCAAGTAATTCGAGAAAAATCATCTACAATAGTAAAAAAATACCTGGCATTACCATGTGTTGGCACTTTATAAGGACCCCAAACATTCATATGAAGAAGATTAAAAATATTAGAAGTTGTGGAAATACTTAAAGGAAATGATATTCAGGTCTATTTTGCTAAAGGACAAATTGTACCGTGTGATGGATTTAATATGGATAGATCATTATGTATCAATTTTAAAACATGACAAGGGGCATGACCAAACCTTTGATGCCAAATGTCAGAACTAACATTCAAACAAGATGTTGAAGAGGACAAATAAGACTGATTTTTATTCATTTCTGAAACAAGAGTTACAGCATGTCTCAAACAAGATGCACTATCAACAATTTTATTCTCAATATCTGAACCTAATACATTTGAGTTTATTTTTGAAATGGGCACAAAATAGTATAATCCTTGGCTATGTTTACCAATCCCCTTCAACTTGCCACTCCAAAGATCCTGAATTAAACAAAAATCAGGATAAAACGTGATTGAATATTTTTTGGAAGCAGTCAACTTTGACATTGACAAAAGATTATACTTAAACTCTGGTAAATGCAATACATTTTCAAGACAGATGTCATTATCCAACCCAATAGAACCAACGTGTTTAATATTAGCCTTTATACCATTAGGAAGGCTAACTGAAGTATTTGAAGATGATGTTATTTCAATAGGAGATTCAAGACTAAAGAAATCATGTGTCATATGATCAGTGGCACCCGAATCTAAGATCCAACTATTTGTATCATAACAGGAATAGAGAGAAGTAAAACTACCTGCTAGATTAGCTGTTGGTGATGCCACATTTTCTTTTCCAAGCAACTGCAGGAGTTGATTATAATATTCCAATTACAAAACATTCCCAAGATTCATGCCAGATTTTACATTTTCTGTGGTGGTTTGCTTTAGTTTTTGTTCCAGATTTCCCTTTGGTAAACTGAAAATCGGCTGGATATCCGTGAAGCTTGTAGCAAGTGTCTTTCTTATGTCCTGGCAAATGGCAATGTTCACACTCTATATATGGTTTCTTTCCTTTATACTTCAAATTTTGACCTGGTCCCTTCTGATTATTTTGAACATATAAGGTAGTTGAAACCTCTGAGTTAGTGTTCATTCTAAACAAAATTTTTTTGCCTTTCATCCTAATTCACCACGAAATAAGCTTGTTTCACAGAAGGAAGAGGAGACATAAGCAGTATTTGACTCCGTACCATAGAATAAAAGTCATTTAATCCCATCAAGAATTGTAGCAATTTTTTTCTGGTTAAGGTGATCAAGATAAGCTTTCATAGAGTTTCTATTTGGATGAGGCAAGCAAACTAACTAACGAACTCAATTCATCCCATAATGACTTGAGTTTATTATAATAGACAACAATTGTATTTGTTCCTTGAACCAGATTTGCAATTTCTCTATGAATAGCATAAACTCTTGTTCCACTTACATTGTTATACTACTCTTGTAGATCTTGCCACACTTGAGAAGCATTTGTTGAATACACAATCCCATTGAAAATCTCCTTTGAAACCGTGTTAAAAATCAAAGCCAAGACTAGCGAATTGCATCGTTCCCATTGTGCATGTAGAAGAGAGTTAAAACTGGACTTTTTACAAGTACCATCCAGAAACCCTTATTCTTTGCTCGCAGTGAAACCATCATAGCTCGGCTCCAAATTCCATAGTTCTCATTACCAATTAACTGTTCTAAGACCAAAACTGAAGCAGGTGTATCCGAAGGATGAATATAGAGTGGTGAATTTGAATCTATTGTAGTGATTGTTGATTCTCCATGGACATTCTCCATTCTTACTAGCTACTGCAAAATCTTGAGAAATTCAGATCGAAATAAAAAATCGTAGACTAGGGTAGAACGAACGTGTTCTCAAACGACCTCCAGTGATTAGCTTCTACTTCTGATTTGCTTGATTGGTGAAGACATTCGAACCTATTGCTCTGATACCATGTAACAAAATGAAAAAAGGAATGTAGCAAAACAGAACAGAGAGAAAAGAGTTTTCTGGAATCTATTCAAGCATGATTTTTTATTCACTCTTTTACTTACAATCATTGACTCCTTTTAATAACTAAACTAAATTTTAACTAAACCATGATATTACTTTAACCTTACCATAGTTAACCTCAACTAAACCCAAATTACTTGGTAACTATTCTAGCTGAATGAGCTGTACAAACATCTGCTTAGACTTATTTAACTAGCTTAACAACTGAACTTAAGCTACTAACTACTGATTACAATCAATACATCAATAAATAGGGTTGCAAAATGGTTGAGGTTAGGATTAATAGAGACAAAAGGAAATGGAAATCTCTACTATGTGTGATAATGAGAGAGCTCGCGCTGAGACTGAAAGGCAGTAAGATGGGTGTAAAGAGGAAGAGTAATAGTATCAGAAGTACATGAACTATTAACAATATAAACAGTACTGGATATTGTAGAATTTGCATAACAACAACTTGGTCGAATTTCCCATCGTCTTGTCCGTGCGATTTGAGTAATAGAAAGAAGATGAAAAGGTTTAGCACTAATGGGAAAAAGAGCCGCAAATCAATAGAAAAATTCATGTTTTTTAAATTGTAATTGGATAAATTTTTGCTTGATCTTTAGTAAGTCTATTGCTTTGGGCTTCAGTATATATACAAGTAGGAATGGCAGGGAACAAAATGGAAGAGTCAGCTAAGAAAGTGTAGATGCAAAAAATCTACCGTCATGAAAATAGGGTCTAATCCCGTAAGGTTGAGGCCACTGACAATCTGTTGGACGTACACACATGAAAGGTCAAGCGTGAAGCTTTCGGAAAACACCAGGGTGGTGTTTGCTATAGGCACTCCGACGCTCAAGTCAGTAAGACTGAAAGAGATTATTTAATAAGAATTAAGGAGAAGAAGAATTACCAGGAGTCTTGTCGGAGGCTAGGACTACGGCGAAGGCGTCGGGTTCTTGGGAGAAAGAACTTTAGGAGCAAATAGATGGTTTTGAGTAGTGTAGATTGACTATGAGAGATTGCATACCTAATGAGAGGGCAAAGCTCTGTTTTTATAGTGAACCCAAGGGGTTAGAATCCTAATAGGACATTGAGTCCTATTTTGAGAGATAATCCCTATCATGAAATAAATATGATTTCTTGACCTTATCAAATCAAGTTTAATAGTTTGAGTAAGATTTGGACTCTTAGTAGAAGAGGAAATAGAATAAGACTCTGATTTTCTATTTATAGATTGTTGCAGGCTAATGAACTGAAACCCAATTTAGCTTAATTTATAGGATAACCCAACTCATAGAATGGGTAGGTCGCAAGGTGATTTTAAGCATAGACCCAATCGGGATTGGGTTGAGGCCTTGGGCCGTGACATGTTTATTTCGTTATTGGGCATCGTCAAGCCCAAGAAGATTTTTGGCCTTAACAAAAAGTTCGTGAGAAGCAGGTTGGACACACTTAATAAGAACAATATTAAAAGTCTCCTCTTCACCATGAGAGAAGCTGATGTCTTGAGGTGGGGTTTAATTTAGAATCCTCTTGCGGCTACACTCTGTGAGCAACATTCATCCAACTTCTAATTCTAAAATCGATTTAAAGCGTTGGATTTTATTAGGGAGTAAACGACTTTTTCCCAACTCAAATAATGGTTTAATTATACTTTCCTAACCATAGACTTTTAAAATATCACTTTATTACCCATATTTATATTCTGTTTTCGATTCCAATATCATTGCGACCTCAAACCATCATCATTCTCTTCCCCAATCATCATTTACCAAAACCTCTCAAAATCTACTCCCACCGACTGTGCTAAATCATCGCAATCGAGTGATTAGGGCTTGCATAACCGTCCCTCCCAAATCAAATTCCGATCAATCTCAACCACCAAAATCCAACATTCCACCACCAAAATTCTCATCGGCCTCCCATCTTCAAAAACTCTCATAGCCTAGGGTGAAAAGGTGATTTTAAGCCCATTATTTGGGTGGGAATAAGTCTTTTAACTCTTTTATTATGTTACCAACTCTGCTTAAAGTCAGAGTTTGCCACTTCTAAAAAGTTTATGACTAATATAACCTGATTGACACTTTCACATTGGTCACTTATCTTAAATTGTGAGATGAAAGATGACCACTGTTTACATTTATTTATTAAATTGTTGTGGGCTGATGGGTGCGGGAGCAGATGGTATTTCTCAGTCACTGTGTTCGCTTGTATAAAAGGCACCTGGTATTTATCATTCAAGAGGAGTGCTAGCAAGTAGCAACCATCGGAGGAGTAGGAATGTAGGATCCGAATGAGTGGCAGGTCGGGGCAGTCAGCCCCGAAAGAATTGGACGGAGGGAGAGGAGGTGTTGGGTCCTGTTGAGTTAGAAAGAAGAAGAAAAGGGCATGAAGAGAGGTTGAGACAGCGATGTGTTTCGTGAAATGTCTTTGTCTGACTGCCTTTATCTCTCTCTTTGTATTAGTTTTTCTGTAGTCTGGTTGGCACATGGTTTTTTATATCAAATCGGAGAAAGGGTTATCTTATACCAGTACCTATGTAACATTGCTCCAATAACATAACAAGATCTTTTATGCATTTTGTCTTTTAATTTCGTTTAATTACAATTCCAATTCCAATAATAATAATAATGTAATTTTTATATCAAAAACTTAAATATATTTTAATTCAATAATAAACAATGGTATTCTTATAATATTTTGAGGATTCTTTTTCCACCCCTGCTAAATTTTATCTTCTTCTTTCTACTGTTATCCAAATCCAATGTGAAAAAGTCTTGGGATGGTTCTATGCAGCTTCTTCTATTCCAATTTTATCCTTTCCATACTTTTTTATCCTTCCCATTCTGCTATTACCAGTTCTACTACCACCATGTTTATCTCCATCATCAACCAAAATCAACAAGACTCAGAACCACCAACTTAACCTGTACCAAAACGAGCGCAGCTTGGAACAAGTTGTGATCGATGACACAACACGGAATATTTTGTATGAAATAACACTACTACTTGCATTTGAGGTTTGTAGTTCAACTTCTTGTTACAAATACATGTCTGCGCTCTACAACAATTTTGCATTGTGATTTACTGATTCACCATTAGATAAGCAAATTATACAGCCAAAATGATCCTCATATTATATCAAATAAATGACCATATCATTATAATTCCATTCAGTAGCACATCATAATATAAAGAAAGTACTCCATACAACTCGATCATATCATATCTAATCTACATTCCCAATCCCAATCCCAATCCCAAATAATTATATAGTCTGATTGACTATCCAATCAAAGGTTATTATTATTTCGGTCTAACCCTTACGACAAGGTTACTACAGAGTAACCAAAATAGAAGAGTTTGCATTCAGAACCAGAAAATTGCCATTAATATAAATAATTCAAGTAGCTGAAACTTTAAATTAAGATGAAATGAGTTGCTTCAAGGAAATTGATATACCATCAAAAGAAAAACTATATTATCTATGTACTGCCTATACAGCTTCAAATACAACTAGCGCCCACAATGAACAAAACAGCATTTTAAGCACAAAGTAAACATATGTTATGTATATACTGAAAATTCCATCCACTTCATTGACACCAGACCTTATTTCTTCTCAAGAGTAATTAGGGCTGTAGAACCAAGATGCGCAGTTACTATTGGCTGATTTGTTCAGCAACTTCACAACACAAATACACAAACAATTTCCAGGAAAAGAGAGTGGAGTGGAGATCAAGACCTGAAGAAAACAATCTGAAAAGTTGTCTAGAAACTGAACACAGAGGAACAATTTGAGAAATTAAAGAAGAAGATTTGTGGAGAAGTTCTAGCTTTATTTGCTGGTCTTTTGATTTTCCGTTTCTGCACTTTTTTCTTTTCCTTTTTTTTTTTTTTTTTTTTTTGTCTACTTACAAAGTAAAACGCACAGCCTTATATATTTTCTTAAGGCCCACAAGTGGTTTCTACTTTCTCCCACATCACATGTTATTCACTCAAGTTAATCAAACTAACTAAACAATTAACTTGACTAAACTGCAGTAAAAATAAAATAAAAACTAAACTGCACATTAACATTTGCGTTTGGTTGGGGTAATCCTCATTGCTACATTATTGTCATTATTATATTTAGTTGTCAAATAATTATATGTTTGGTTATCAAGTAATAAAATATTTCGGTAGTTCTCTGATACCAACAGTAATCACTATAGATTATATAGAGAGTAATCTAAATACCACCTCTTTTTAAGGTATTCAGTATTCTAATATTACTTAATAATCTTAATTTTCTTATAATTATACTCCTAATTAATAATATAATATTATTAATAATATTAATCATATAATAATATAATATTATTATTATTATTATTATTAAAAATAAGGGCATTAAGTAAAAGGCTTCTCTCATAATTTTTTTATTCCTCTTAATCAAATATATTAATTATTTATATCCACCAATTTATTTCAATTTGACCAAACATATTTAATATAATATTTCAAATAATCTTCAAGTTAATTTATCTTTACATTAATATAGTAGTAATATAATATTCCCTAAACCAAAGCCTACTAACAGTTACCTTTGAGGATGACAATCACCTTGATTTGGGATGAGAAGCAGCTTGTCTTTCGGGGAAGATAATGGCATTGGGTTGGAGGGGAATGAGTTGGTTACACAATGTAAGTTTCTTGGCCAGTAGTGTTGCTTCTTTTTCTTTCAGGACAGAGCTCCAATAGGGTCCTGCATAAAACAAGAAGTAAACTCCAATAGAAATTCATGCAAACAAAAATCAAATTTTGAAGACATCCTTTAATTGAGTTTTACCATACAGCATTGAGATTTTTTAATTTTTGGTTTGTATATAGCAATGAGTGAAACATATTAAAAGGATTAGGAAAGATCCTAGCTCTTCCTTTCTTTTTCTAAATGCAACTTCACCATATTGATCATAAATTAATAACGGCTAAGAACCACATAAGTATGAGTCAATTCCTAGAACTGATTCATAATAAAAAAATAAAAATAAAAAAACCTAATAAGAGTTATAGGGGAGAGCAATGCAAGATTTAGCACAGACATTCATCCCATGTCTACGCCGACCCACATATTATATTTTGATATGCACAATAAGTTTCACTCACTAAACAGATTATTTATTAAAGAAAACAATTTCAGTAAAAAGCCCTTTTGATGAAACAAAATTTTCAAGTCAACATTCAGGAGAAGGGTATAAGATCCAGGAAGATGCGAGAGTTACTAGTTGTAGATATTCTCTTCCCTGTCTATCCGCCAAACACTCAGAGTAGAAGTTAGTAAAAGAGTTCTGTATGTTGAACAGCATCAACAAGTTGATTACTTGAATCTCTACTAATGTAGAGAACATTCAAACCTGAAAACACTCACCAGAATGCTTAAATGTCCATTCACTTCCAGTTGACAAGGCAGCACTGATCATATTTAAATTGCTCATAGAAAAGAGTGTGAACTGAATTTTTGCCAATGCTAGACCAAGTATTTTGAATCAAGGATTGACATTTAACACAAAGGAATTATCAAAATTGTTAGATCAACCTGAGCATGTTCTATGGAATCTGGCAATGTTATTATAGTCCAGGATGAGAGTTCTAAATAGGCATAATATTGTAGAAACAAAAAAGTTCTTAATTCTTTTAAAAATATATCCTGGAAAAAAAGCAGATAAAAATTTTTAGGATGGAAAGAATGTGATAAACCAGCCATACATAAGGTTTATAACCGTAAAGGGCACATTAGACATTAGGAAGGTTGTTAGGGGAGTAGGGTCCACAAGGTACAGGTGTCATGGTTGAGAGTCTGTGTTGAGAATATGAATTGTGTGAGTGAGGGTAATTGTGGAAAGGGGAACTGTATATAAGAGCAGTGAGGGTCTTGCAGCAGGACCATCTTTAGTTTTGATAAAACAGTGGAGGGTCTTGGCTCCTCGAAACGCCAGGGTTGTGGGTTACATATCAATCATTTCTGTTTCATTCATGATATCAGATTAATACATATTGTGCTGAGTTTTTTTATCAGTTTTGTCCTTGTATTTTCTGGTTGAGGATTGACGGTATGTGTGTGATTTGTGTGAGAACTATTGCCCTTTTGTTGTGGTTTTAGTTTGTTTACAGGGGTACGTATCATTGGTATCAGAGCGAGGTTGGGGAATGGTCAAATCTAAGATGGAGAATAGGATGGATAACATGGAAAGGGAGATGAGTACGGTTAAAGAAGACATTGGAACTTTGAAGATTGATATGGGTAGTGTGAAGGAATACTTGACAGAGATGAGAGAATTATTGCGCATGAGAGAAGAAAGAGATGGAAGAAGAGACCAAGAAAGGGAAAAATCATCTTCATCAGCAGATAACCTGAACTCCAGTGGGAACAAGGATCCAGATCGGGACGACAGTGGGAAGGAGGATAAAAAGAGTACCCGCAAGCTTGAGTTGCCAATCTTTAATGGCGAAGACCCATTTGGATGGTCCTTCAGAGCGGATCGTTACTTCACCATCAACCGTTATCAAGAAACAGAAATGGTGGAAGCAGCAGCAGTTTGCATGGAGGGAAGAGCACTGAGCTGGTATCAATGGGTCGAATCCAGAGCACCATTTCAGTCGTGGGAAGTATTCAAAAGGGCATTGATCGATCGTTTTCGGCCTTCATTTAAGGGATCCGCATATGAGGCTTTAGTAGCCTTGAAGCAAGATGGGACAATCACAGAATATAGGGAACAGTTTGAAGCCAATGCTGCGCCATTGAAGGATCTGGGTGAGGATCTGTTAAAAGGGATATTTGCGAATGGGTTAAAGGGAGAAGTGAAAGCTGAGTTGCGTCTGTCTCAGCCAAATTCATTGTTTGGGCTAATGGATCAGGCCCACAGAATTGAGGAAAGAAATTGGGTGCTGGAAAAACAAAGGCCCAGGGTGTTTAAAAATCAAATGGGCCGTGGAGAGGCATATTCG
This sequence comes from Pistacia vera, assembly GCF_008641045.1. Lineage (NCBI taxonomy): Eukaryota > Viridiplantae > Streptophyta > Magnoliopsida > Sapindales > Anacardiaceae > Pistacia > Pistacia vera. The sequence goes on along the minus strand of NW_022196111.1, from coordinate 156,200 downwards.
CGGGTCAGCCCAAACCCGAAAATCTCACGCCCTAACTGGTGGAACTCCAACGCAAAACCACCAGATTCCTTTGCGTTTTCGTCAAATACCAGTAAGCCACCTGAGCGACGAGAGAGGGCGACTGAGTCTGTGGTGTCCGTCAACCGAAGCGACAACTTCCGGCGACTCTCCGATGCCGAACTCCAGTTCAAGCGAGAGGGGGTCTCTGTAACCGTTGCGACGAGAAATTCAGGCCAAACCACAAGTGTAAAAACCGATCTCTGCAAGTTTTATTACTTTTGGATGATGAAGAATCAAACCCACCTGAAATGGAGACAGAAACTTAAGAGGATGCCATCGGTGAAGGTAAATCTCTAGCTCTTTCCATGAACTCTATTGTGGGTATTGCGTCAGGGAAAACTTTGAAGTTAAAGGGGGAGATTGGGAGTGAGAATGTGGTGGTGTTGGTGGATAGTGGGGCTTCCCACAATTTCGTGTCCCATGAGGTTGTATAGAAGCTTGGGTTGAAGATGGATAAGGGGAGACCTTTTGGAGTCATGGTTGGAGATGGGTGTACTATTCGGGGAGAAGGGATTTGTAAGGATGTGAGGCTGAAACTTCAGGGGATTAGATACAGCAGGAGTTTTTTTTCATTTGAATTAGGAGGTGCAGACGTTGTGTTGGGAATTACATGGTTGGGTAGTTTGGGGGATGTAAGTGCCAATTGGAAGAGATTAACAATGGAATTTGTCTGGAATGGCAAGAGGGTAAAACTGAGAGGGGATCCTCAACTGGTAAAGACTGAAGTCTCTCTGAAAACCGTAGTCAAGTCTGTGCATGCTGCGGGAACTGGCTACGTAGTGGAATTTGGAGCCATAGGTCTTAAGGAAGAACCAACGCAGGAGGAAACTGACCCGGGAATTCTGGAAGTGATGAATAGCTACCCCAAATTGTTTGACCAAGACCCTAAATTACCACCCCATAGGACCCATGACCATGCCATAGAACTCCACCCAGGGTCCAAACCACCCAATATCAGACCCTACAAATACCTGTACTTTGAGAAGAATGAAATCGAGAGACTGGTTGAAGAAATGTTGACTGCCGGAATTATACAGCCTAGTGTTAGTCCTTACGCCAGCCCTGTCTTACTTGTCAAAAAAAAAAAAAAAGATGGGAGTTGGCGATTTTGTGTTGATTATCGGGCATTAAACGACATTATAATACCCGATAAATTTCTGATACCGACCATTAAAGAGTTATTGGACGAATTGGCTGGGGCAACGATTTTCACAAAACTCGATCTCAAGTCCGGATACCATCAAATTAGGGTGCGAGAGGTGGATGTTCCCAAGACAGCCTTCCGCACACATGAGGGGCATTATGAGTTCCTTGTGATGCCTTTCGGACTCACTAATGCGCCCTCAACTTTTCAAGCCTTAATGAACTCAATTTTCAGACCCGTCCTTCGTAAATTCATCTTGGTCTTCTTTGATGACATCCTTGTGTACAGCCCCTGGAATATTTGGGTCATCTGGTTTCAGCAAAGGGAGTGGAGGCAGATCCGAAAAAGATCGAGGCCATGGTGTCTTGGCCGCGACCTATGAATGTAAAAGGGTTAAGGGGTTTTCTTGGGCTGACAGGGTATTACTGGAGGTTCGTAAAAGGTTATGGTTCAATTGCACAGCCCCTTACTCAGCTACTTAAAAAGGACTCCTTCACTTGGAATAATTCGGCACAATTAGCTTTTGATCGGCTCAAGGAAGTCATGACTACTGTCCCAGTTTTAACAGTTCCAGAGTTCACTCTTCCCTTTGAAATTCAGACAGACGCATCTGGAAGAGGCCTCAGGGCTGTTTTGGTGTAACAAGCTCGACCTATAGCTTTCCTCAGTAAGGCATTTTCCCCGACAGCCATGCTGAAATCAGTTTACGAGCGCGAGTTGATGGCCATTGTGTTTGCCATCAAGAAATGGAGTCACTACTTACTTGGCAGAAAATTCATAATTAAGACGGATTAGCGCAGCCTCCAGTTTTTAACGGACCAAAGATCGAAAACCCCGGAATAACACAAATGGATTTCCAAGTTGATGGGTTTTACCTTTGACATTCAGTATTACCCGGGAGCTTCCAACCGAGTAGCAGACGCTCTTTCAAGAAGGGAAGATGGGACTGAATTGGCACACTTGTCAGCCTTATCTGCGATACAGTTCTCAGAGTTTGAAGGCATGGCTTTGGAGACACAAACAGATCCAAAACTCAAGGAAATCATTCAAGACCTTCTCCTTGACTCTTCTAGTCGACCCGACTGCCGTCTCCGCAGGGGCTGCCTCTTCTATAAGGACAGGCTAGTTATTCCAAAGGCGTCCAGATTTGTCCCCATATTACTGGCCGAGTTCCATCAGAGTCCTAGTGGCGGCCACTCGGGTTTCTTCAGAACGTACAAGAAAGTCTTTTCAGTAGTTTATTGGGAGGGTATTCGGGGGGATGTACAACGCTTCATCAAGGGCTGCACTACCTGTCAACTTAATAAACATTCCTCATTAAAACCGGTAGGCCTTCTCCAGCCCCTTCCCATTCCAGAACAGGTTTTTGAGGATCTATCTATGGATTTTATCGGGGGGGCTACCATGCTCGAAAGGAGTAGATACAATCTTCGTTGTTGTTGACCGCCTGACCAAGTACAACCATTTTTTTTGTCTTAGTCATCCTTACAATGCAAAGGATGTGGCTGCCATATTCGTGAAAGACGTCGTCAGGCTCCACGGGTTCCCTAACTCCATTGTTTCTGACATAGACAAACTGTTTATGAGTCAATTTTGGTAGGAGTTATTCAAGGCCGCCGGTACTGTTCTGAAATTTAGTTCGGCTTACCACCCGCAGACCGATGGGCAAACAGAGGTGGTCAATAGGTGTCTCAAAGCATATCTTCGCTGTTTCTGTAGTTCTCAGCCATGACAGTGGCCGAATTGGCTGACTTGGGCAGAATATTGGTACAACACAACCTACCACGGGTCCATTCAAATGACTCCCTTCAAGGCTCTCTATGGACGAGACCCCCCCACCCTTTTAAAATTCACAAACTGCCCTTCAGCAGTGGAAGATGTCAATGTCTAAATGACTGAGAGGAATTCCATGTTACAGGAGCTTAAAGACAATTTAGTTAGGGCTCAAGCCCACATGAAACACAATGCTGACCTTCATCGGAGAGACGAGTGCTTCCAGCCTGGTGACTCAGTCTTCCTGAAGTTACAGCCCTACAGGTTTAAATCACTTGCCCGGAAATTGAATGAAAAGCTCAGCCCCCATTTCTATGGCCCTTATACGGTTTTGGAACGCATTGGACCAGTGGCTTACAAATTGGATCTGCCACCCACTACCCGTAGTCATCCTGTCTTCCATATTTCTCAGCTCAAAAAGTCCCTACATCAATCGGTGCCCATCCAACCCCTACTGGAATCACTTTCTGAAGACCTGGAATTATTGGTCCAACCAGACGCAGTTCTCTCTATGCGCACTGTTTTAGATAGATCCAAGGAGGTCCTCATCAAATGGCAGCATTTACCTGATTTTGAAGCTACCTGGAAACCAAATGAAGTGATTCACAAGCAGTTTCCTCAGTTTCACCTTGAGGACAAGGTGAATCTACATAAGGTTTACAACCGTAAGGGGCATAATAGACATTAGGAAGGTTGTTAAGGGAGTACGGTCCACAAGGTACAGGTGTCATGGATGAGAGTCTGTTTTGAGAATATGAATTGTGTGAGTAAGGGTAATTGTGGAAAGGGGAGCTATATATAAGCAGAGAGGGTCTAGCAGCAGGATCATCTTTTTGGCATTGATAAATCAGTGGAGGTACCTGGCTCCTCGAAATGCCAGGGTTTTTGGTTACATTCCAATCATCTCATATCATATTTGTTTCATTCAAGTTATCCGATTAATACAAATTGTGCTGAGTTTTTATCTGTTCTGTTCTTGTGTTTTCTGGTTGTGGATTGACAGTGAGTGGGTGATTCGTGTGAGAACTATTGCTTTTTGGTTGTGGTTTTAGTTTGTTTGCAGGTGTACGTATCATTGGTATCAGAGCCAGGTTGGGGAATGGTCAAATCCAAGATGGAGAATAGGATGGATAACGTGGAAAGGGAGATGAGTACGGTTAAAGAAGACATTGGAACTTTGAAGATTGATATGGGTAGTGTGAAGGAATACTTGACAGAAATGAGAGAATTATTGCGCATGAGAGAAGAAAGAGAAGGAAGAAGNAAACGGAGCTGACCATGGCGGAGAGGAGGTAACCGACAGCGATATGATGCGAAAAAGGGGCGAAAACGACCAACGGACAGCCCGGAATACGAACAGCCGCGGTTCGTCGAAAAATATTAATTTTCCGGCGGGTCTCAGGAAAACGGTGGCGGAAATGGGATCCGAAGGTACCGATGGAAAGCTCTGGTGATGGGGAGTTCAGATTAGGTCCTGGGGAGGTGAGAAGTCGCCGGAAATGAGCAGGATCTGGCCTGGAAGATGAAGAGTCGCGACGGCTAAATCGCGGATTCCGGCGGTTTTCGCGGCGGCTGAAGCAAGGGAAGTGTAGATTCGGCCGTGGGGAATGAAGATCTACCCTTGGGGAGCTGGAACGTCAACGGAAAACGGCCAAAACTGGCCGAAAAGACGAAGAGTCGCGATGGGAAGATGAAACGCCGCGGTGGGAAGATGGTTCATGGTGGTGATGGAGGGATGATGGTGACCGGAGCAAGGGGGAGCCGAATCGTCGCCGGAAAAGGTGATGAATCGTCGCCGGAGTTGATCGGAGAAGGTTAAGGGTCGCCGGAAAATGATGATGAACAGCCCCCCAGTTCACGCGATCTGCATTTTTCTTTAATAGAACATGTTGTAAAATATCAGTTTAGTCCCTACACAATTGAAAAGTGACAAAATCAGCCTCTTAAAACATGACATTTTACCCCCTAAATAGCATAAATGAGACAAAATCACCCTTAATCCATAAACCACAACCTAATATCAACTCATATACTTTCCAAAATCATTCCAAACACGTTAAATTCATAAGAAAAATATTAGGAAGCGATTTTTGTGAATAAATTCATAAATTCTTTAATTATCTCAATATACTTCAATTTAATCACACATGGGGTATTTTTATCACCAAAATAGAGTCACTTTCATGACTTTAACAGACGCGGTTCTCTCTATGCGCACTCTTTTAGATGGATCCAAGGAGGTCCTCATCAAATGGTAGCATTTACCTGATTTTGAAGCTACCTGGGAACCATATGAAGTGATTCACAAGCAGTTTCCTCAGTTTCACCTTGAGGACAAGGTTTGATAAACCAGCAATACATAAGGTTTACAACCGTAAGGGGCATAATAGACATTAGGAAGGTTGTTAAGGGAGTAGGGTCCACAAGGTACAGGTGTCATGGATGAGAGTCTGTTTTGAGAATATGAATTGTGCGAGTAAGGGTAATTGTGGAAAGGGGAACTGTATATAAGCAGAGAGGGTCTAGCAGCAGGATCATCTTTTTGGCATTGATAAATCAGTGGAGGTGCCTGGCTCCTCGAAACGCCAGGGTTTTGGGTTACATTCCAATCATCTCATATCATATCTGTTTCATTCAAGTTATCAGATTAATACAAATTATGCTGAGTTTTTATCTGTTATGTTCTTGTGTTTTCTGGTTGTGGATTGACAGTGAGTGGGTGATTCATGTGAGAACTATTGCTTTTTGGTTGTGGTTTTAGTTTGTTTGCAGGTGTACGTATCATAATGCTATTGACATCTTGAAAGCATGAAGTGCTAGATCCATGAGCTGGTGCATTTATTCTAGTAATGCTATTGACATCTTGAAAGCATGAAGTGCTGGATCCATGAGCTGTTGAAAACCAGGATTTAGTTTGAACTTGGCTGAGCTGATACAAACCTTCCTTAAGAATTCCTTGCAACAAAACTGCCTGAGAAATCTTGTCCTTAACAACACACAAATTAGTAGCAAATTCAACTATAACGTTATTATCTAGAGCCAATTTTGATATGCTTATCAAGTTTTTTGTGATGCCAGGTACAACTAACACCCTATCAAGTTTCAATTTTTTTAAAAGAACAAGAGTAGAGAGAAAAATGTCACCTGTACTTATAATATTCAAGCACTGACCACTTCCAACTTGAAGTTGTTTTGCTCCTCCATAAGGACTACTAGAGCTAAGATTTTATGTTGTAGCACTGATATGGTTTGTGGCTCCAGAATCAAGGTACCATTGAGGATCAGACACTGAGAATGGCTGTGCAAAAAAGGACATGGGATTGATATGTTGTGGAGGAGTATTGATATGTTGTACATTTGATTGTGACTGTCTGAACTCTGAGTTGCCTTGGCTGAAAATGTTTGTTTCACCAGGGTTTTTACCAACAACATAGGCCTCAGTAATTGGTTCTGGTGATTCAGCTTGAGACATTTGCTGCATTTGTTGCTGTTGATTCTGATTCTGAGGTCCTTGATATGAAAAATCAAGTCTGTGGCAGCATTGCACAGCAGTGTGTCCTGGTTTTCCTCGAACTTGACAATGCACCTTTGGCTTAAAGAAAATGCTTCCTCTTCCTCTGCCAAAGTTAGGATTAAACTTTCTCACATCTTGAGCTATCAGTGCATTAAAATTTTCACCAGGATTATAGGTGCAGTATTGACAAACTGAGTAGGATAAGGCATTGAGTAATTGAAGGAAGAGTGTCCAGTATTGTGTCCACAAAATGAGTTGATAAGGTTTTGCTTTTGAGCCAAGAATGCAAAATTATCGTGATACATCCCATGAACATTATTATACCTCTCAAGTCAAATCTCATGTTTGTGTAGTAAGATTTGTGCCTCTTGGAGCGTAATATCATCACCTCTGGCTGATAAATGAACCAAGACTACCTCATACTCTGGACCTAAACCATCCAAAATATATGCAACTAGTTCCTCAGAACTGATAAGGACACCACTGGCAGGTAAGGAATCTGCATATCCTTTCATTTTCAGCACAACTCGTTAATACTTAATGACTCCTTTTTGGTTGTTTGAAGTAGATTTCTCAGATGCATTGTTCTGGCGTTGGATTCAGTAACAAGGTGATTCTCCAAAACTATCCAGATTTAACAAGTTGAGCATTTTGCAACATAACCAAACATTGATTCAGAAATAGAGTATAGCCAGCTCATGAGGAACTGATCTATTCTCTTCCAAAGAAAGTATTCAGGATTAGGTTTCCTTATCTCTAGGCCATTCTCGTCTTTGCTTGTGACAAAAGGATCTGGAAAGATCTCTCTCCAGTTACAAAACCTTCAAGTTGAAAAGAAGTGAGGGCTGGCAAGATCTGAGATTTCCTATAATTGTGCTTTTTTTCAACCAATTTTACTGCTGCGGTCGGTAAAGAGGCAGCTGATATAGACTGGAGAGTCGCTGAGTGGAACAAAATCTTGCAATCAAACTTCCAGTAGAACTCTCTAAATCTATTGTAGCTTCTTTAACCATTGAACTATTTGTATCAAGAACATCGGTGGTCTGAAATAAAGTTTCAACAAGAATAACTGGGTGTTAATGCTAGGCAAATTACATGGGAGTTGCCAATTTGATCAGACACTTTGTTCAATTAAGCATTGTTCAGACCAGATTGACCAATACTTTTCTTCAATTCTTTGGATAGAAAGTTGTTTTCATCAAACTCAACATGTCTGGAAATGTAAACCTCGCCAGTTTCACTCAAACAAAAATACCGTTTTGGGATATGTACTATACCCTATAAAAATGCAAGGCTTAGTATTAATATCAAACTTATGTGGATTGTATGGCCTTAAGAATGGATACACCTACATCAAATACTTTAGAAAAAGATAATTTGGTATCTTGTGGAACATTTTTCAAAGGGAGACAAGACTGCAGAGTTGAAATAGGTAACCTGTTAATCAGGAACATTGAGTTAGAAAGCATGCCACTAGTATTGAAAAGGCATAGAGGATTGAGCTAACAAGGTTAGTCCTACCTCTGTGATGAGTCTGTTTCTTCTCAATTTTTCCATTTTGCTGATGAACATGAGCACTGGATGCCTAAACACAATTCCATTTTTGTCAAATATGGTAAAAGATCTGAATCTCCTCCCCAGTCAGTTTGTAGCACTTTATTTTGGTGTTTAGCTGATTCTCCACAAGAACATGAAATTGAGTAAAAACTGTGAGAGCATCTGACTTTTGTTTTAGAGGATAAATCCAGGAATACCTCTGAAATCATCCAAAAATACTGTAATAACTGTACTTCTTTTGAAATAGCAGGGGCTAGTCCCCATAGATCGGCAAAAATCAGTTCCAAAGGTTTTTCAGTTGGTTTCAAAAGGTAATTAATGTAATTTTCCATGTTTACATGCTAAACAATTTTATAGAATAGTATCAATACTTGGCTTTTATTGCATTAGAAAGTTTACTTACAAGTCTGTAAGACTTTATTATGGGGACCAAGCCTCATATGCCACAACAGCATCTGAATCTTGTTTGATCGTAGAAACTACATTTGTTGATACATATTTTCCAATTTGCACTGTGTTACAAGAAGAAAAAGAACGAGTTTGATGAAATAGTGCATTTATTCTAGTAATTGATAAACCGCAATACATAAGGTTTACAACCGAAGGGGCATAATAGACATTAGGAAGGTTTTTAAGGGAGTAGGGTCACAAGGTACAGGTGTCATGGATGAGTCTGTTTTGAGAATATGAATTGTGTGAGTAAGGGTAATTGTGGAAAGCGGAACTGTATATACAGAGAGGGTCTAGCACAGAATCATCTTTTTGGCATGTAAATCAGTGGAGGTACCTGGCTCCTCGAAACGCCAGGGTTTTGGGTTACATTCCAATCATCTCATATCATATCTGTTTCATTCAAGTACAGATTAATACAAATTGTGCTGAGTTTTTATCTGTTCTGTTCTTGTGTTTTCTGGTTGTGGATTGACAGTGAGTGGGTGATTCGTGTAGAACTATTGCTTTTTGGTTGTGGTTTTAGTTTGTTTGCAGGTGTACGTATCTTGGTATCAGACCAGGTTGGGGAATGGTCAAATCCAGATGAGAATAGGATGGATAACGTGGAAAGGGAGATGAGTACGGTTAAAGAAGACATTGGAACTTTGAAGATTGATATGGGTAGTGTGAAGGAAACTTGACAGAAATGAGAGAATTATGGCGCATGAAGAAGAAAGAGAAGGAAGAAGTGACCAAGAAAGAGAGAAATCCTCTTCATCGGCAGAGAACCTAAACTCCAGTAGAAACAAGGAACCAGATCGGGACGACAGTGGGAAAAAGGATAAAAAGTACCCGCAAGCTGGAGTTGCCAATCTTTAATGGCGAAGACCCTTTTGGATGGTCCTCAGAGCAGACCGTTACTTCACCATCAACCGTTATCCGAAACAGAAATGGTGAAAGCACAGCATGTTGCATGGAGGGAAGAGTACTGAGCTGGTATCAATGGGTCGAATCCAGAGCACCATTCCAGTCGTGGGAAGCATTCAAAACGGCATTGATCATGTTTTCGGCCTTCATTTAAGGGATCCGCATATACTTTAGTAGCCTTAAGCAAGATGACAATCATAGATATAGGGAACATTTTGAAGCCAATGCGCCCATTGAAGGATCTGGGTGAGGATCTGTTAAAAGGGATATTTGCGAATGGGTTAAGGGGAATGAAAGCTGAGTTGCGTCTGTCTCACCAAATTCATGTTTGGGCTAATGGATCAGGCCCACAGAATTGAGGAAAGAAATTGGGTGCTGGAAAACAAAGCCCCAGGTGTTTTAAAATCAAATGGGCCGTGGAGAGCATATTCGCGGGTCATCCCAAACCGAAAATCTCACGCCCTAACTGGTGGAACTCCAACGCAAAACCACCAGATTCCTTTGCGTTTCGTCAAATACCAGTAAGCCACCTGAGCGACGAGAGAGGGCGACTGAGTCTGTGGTGTCCGTCAACCGAACGACAACTTCCGGCGACTCTCCGATGCCGAACTCCTTCAAGCGAGAGGGGTCTCTGTAACCGTTGCGACGAAAATTCAGCCAAACCACAAGTGTAAAAACCGATCTCTGCAAGTTTTATTACTTTTGGATATGAAGAATCAAACCCACCTGAAATGGAGAAGATTAAGAGGATGCCATCGGTGAAGGTAAATCTCTAGCTCTTTCCATGAACTCTATTGTGGGTATTGCGTCAGGGAAAACTTTGAATTAAGGGGGGAGATTGGGAGTGAGAATGTGGTGGTGTTGGTGGATAGTGGGGCTTCCCACAATTTCGTGTCCCATGAGGTTGTATAGAAGCTTGGGTTGAAGATGGATAAGGGAGACCTTTGGAGTCATGGTTGAGATGGGTGTACTATTCGGGGAGAAGGGATTTGTAAGGAGGTGAGGCTGAAACTTCAGGGGATTAGATACAGCAGGAGTTTTTTTCATTTGAATTAGGAGGTGCAGACGTTGTGTTGGGAATTACATGTTGGGTAGTTTGGGAATGTAAGTGCCAATTGGAAGAGATTAACAATGGATTTTGTCTGGAATGGCAAGAGGGTAAAACTGAGAGGGGATCCTCCACTGGTAAGACTGAAGTCTCTCTGAAAACCGTAGTCAAGTCTGTCATGCTGCGGGAACTGGCTACGTAGTGGAATTTGGAGCCATAGGTCTTAAGAAGAACCAACGCAGGAGGAAACTGACCCGGGAATTCTGGAAGTGATGAATAGCTACCCCAATTGTTTGACCAGGACCCTAAATTACCACCCCATAGGACCCATGACCATGCCATAGAACTCCACCCAGGGTCCAAACCACCCAATATCAGACCCTACAAATACCTTACTTTCAGAAGAATGAAATCGAGAGACTGTTTGAAGAAATGTTGATTGCCGGAATTATACAGCCTAGTGTTAGTCCTTGCGCCAGCCCTGTCTTACTTGTCAAAAAAAAAAAAAAAGATGGGAGTTGGCGATTTTGTGTTGATTATCGGGCATAAAACGACATTAATACCCATAAATTTCTGATACCGACCATTGAAGAGTTACTGGACGAATTGGCTGGGGCAACGATTTTCACAAAACTCGATCTCAAGTCCGGATACCATCAAATTAGGGTGCAAGAGGTGGATGTTCCCATGACAGCCTTCCGCACACATGAGGGCATTACGAGTTCCTTGTGGTGCCTTTCGGACTCACTAATGCGCCCTCAACTTTTCAGGCCTTAATGAACTCATTTCAGACCGTCCTTCATAAATTACTCTGGTCTTCTTTATGACATCCTTGTGTACAGCCCTGCATAACCCATCCATTTACTACTACTTTAATTTTGTAGGAACACAGCTGGTTACAACAAAAGAAAGCTCGTTGGCCATCTGTTTCAGCAAAGAAGTGGAGGCAGATCCGAAAAAGATCGAGGCCATGGTGTCTTGGCCGCGACCTATGAATGTAAAAGGGTTAGGGGTTTTCTTGGGCTGACAGGGTATTACCGGAGGTTCGAAAGGTTATGTTCAATCGCACAGCCCCTTACTCCGCTACTTAAAAAGGACTCCTTCACTTGGAATGATTCGGCACAATTAGCTTTTGATCGGCTCAAGAAGCCATGACTACTGTCCTAGTAACAGTTCTAGATTTCACTCTTCCTTTGAAATTCAGACGACGCATCTGGAAGAGGCCTCGGGCTGTTTTGGTGAACAGCTCGACCTATAGCTTTCCTCAGCAAGGCATTTTCCCCGACAGCTAAGCTGAATCAGTTTATGAGCGCGAGTTGATGGCCATTGTGTTTGCCGTCAAGAGGGAGTCACTACTTCTGGCAGAAAATTCATAATTAAGACGGATCAGCGCAGCCTCCAGTTTTTAACGGACCAAAGATCGAAAACCCCGGAACAACACAAATGGATTTCCAAGTTGATGGGTTTTACCTTTGACATTCAGTATTACCCGGAGCTTCCAACCGAGTAGTAGACGCTCTTTCAAGAAGGAAGATGGGACTGAATTGGCACACTTGTCACCTTATCTGCGTATAGTTCTCAGAGTTTGAAGACATGGCTTCGGAGACACAAACAATTCCAAAACTCAAGGAAATCATTCAAGACCTTCTCCTTGACTCTTCTAGTCGACCCAACTACCGTCTCCGCAGGGGCTGCCCTCTCTATAAGGACAGGTGGTTATTCGAAAGGCGTCCAGATTTGTCCCATATTACGGGCCGGTTCCATCAAGTCCTAGTGGCGGCCACTCGGGTTTCTTCAGAACGTACAAGAAAGTCTCTTTATAGTTTATTGGGAGGGTATTCGGGGGATGTACAACGCTTCATCAAGGCCGCACTACCTGTCAACTTAATAAACATTCCTCATTAAAACCGGCAGGCCTTCTCCAACCCCTTCCCATTCCAGAACAGGTTTTTGAGGATCTATCTATGGATTTTATCAGGGGGCTACCACGCTCGAAGAAGTAGATACAATCTTCGTTGTTGTTGACCGCCTGACCAAGTACAGCAATTTTTTTTGTCTTGTCATCCTTACAATGCAAAGATTTTGGCTACCATATTCGTGAAAGACGGGGTCAGGCTCCACGGGTTCCCTAACTCCATTGTTTCTGACAGAGACAAACTGTTATGAGTCAATTTTGGAGGAGTTATTCAAGGCCGCCGATACTATTCTGAAATTTAGTTCCTTACCACCTGCAACCGATGGGCACAACGAGGTGTCAATAGGTGTCCGAAGCGTACTCTCGCTGTTCTGCAGTTCTCAGCCACAAACGTGGCCGAATTGGCTGATTGGCAGAATATTGGTACAAACCAACCTACCATGGGTCCATTCAAATGCCTCCCTTCAAGGCTCTCTATGGACAAGACCGCCCCCCCCCCCCCCCCCCCCCCCACCCTTTTAAAATTCACAGACTGTCCTTCGCAGTGGAAGATGTCAATGTCCAAATGACTGAGAGGATTCCTGTTACAGGAGCTTAAAGACAATTTAGTTAGGGCTTAAGCCCGCATGAAACACAATGCTGACCTTCATCGAGGACGAGTGCTTCCACCTAGTGACTCAGTCTTCCTGAAGTTACAGCCCTACAGGTTTAAATCACTTGCCCGGAAATGAATGAAAAGCTCAGCCCCCTTTCTATGGCCCTTAACTTTTTGAACACATTGGACCAGTGGCTTACAAATTGGATCTGCCACCCACTGCCCTTATTCATCCTGTCTTCCATATTTCTCAGCTCAAAAAGTCCCTACATCAATCGGTGCCCATCCAACCCCTACCGGAATCACTTTCTGAGACCTGGAATTATTGGTCCGCCAGACGCTGTTAGACCGATTGTCACGTCTAAAAATTAAACTTAATTACCGTAGTAGCGGTAAGCAGGACAATCCACAGGGAGCAAGACTAACAACCTAATGTATTTTAAGTAGCGGAAATGAATTGGCATGGATTAATGAAACTAAATAAACTAGATGCAAATAATGAAATAGTGAAATTAAAACAAATAAGACTTATATAAAAATGTTACCGTTACGGTTTTGGTTCGACACGAGACCGACTCACACAAGTCTCCTCCACCCTCTACGATCCCCTAAACCTACAAGGCAAGGAATCAATGAAATGGCTTCCCAACATCTAGGTATAATCTATCATGTCTCACCGATCACTCAAGTTCGATTGGTTAAAGAACTCATTGAACGTCGATAAACGCTATAAGGTAATACCACTAGTTGGTACGCGATTAACAAATATAATTTGTCAACACGTAATATCCAATCAACTAACTTCACAATAAACGCAACAATAGTAGAAATTAAATTAAATTCGAACACAACTCAATTACAATCGATGCGAAGTAATGAAAAGCATATTCATCATTTAATTATTCCAACCACGTTTATCATTCAGCAAGTTCATGAAAACATTAAATCAATGGACAACAATATTCATCACAAGTTATGCTCAAATCATATTAAAGTATCGAAATCAATCATGAAACGAAAACAAATATAATCTGAAGCACAATACTACCAAATGTCCCATAGTCGGGCTCATCCAACTAGTCGAGAGCTGATGAGGAGATCGTGGAGTCAATCCCAATCTCGCCTATGCCATAAACACACCGGAGCTTAACCGCTCTGGTGGTGATGACGAGGCTAAACGGTGGAAACGGAGCTGACCATGGCGGAGAGGAGGTAACCGACAGCGATGATGCGAAAAAGGGGCGAAAACGACCAACGGACAGCCCGGAATACGAACAGCCGCGGTTCGTCGAAAATATTAATTTTCCGGCGGGTCTCCGAAACGGTGGCGGAAATGGGATCCGAAGGTACCGATGGAAAGCTCTGGTGATGGGAGTTCAGATTAGGTCCTGGGGAGGTGAGAGTCGCCGGAAATGAGCAGATCTGGCCTGAAGATGAAGAGTCGCGACGGCTAAATCGCGGATTCCGGCGGTTTTCGCGGCGGCTGAGCAAGGGAAGTGTAGATTCGGCCGTGGGGAATGAAGATCTACCTTGGGACTGGAACGTCAACGGAAAACGGCCAAAACTGCGAAAAGACGAAGAGTCGCGATGGGAAGATGAAACGCCGCGGTGGAAGATGGTTCATGGTGGTGATGGAGGGATGATGGTGACCGAGCAAGGGGAGCCGAATCGTCGCCGGAAAAGGTGATGAATCGTCGCCGGAGTTGATCGGAGAAGGTTAAGGGTCGCCGGAAAATGATGATGAACAGCCCCCCAGTTCACGCGATCTGCATTTTTCTTTAATAGAACATGTTGTAAAATATCAGTTTATCCCTACACATTGAAAAGTGACAAAATCGTAGTCTGGGGGAGCGCTTCGACAGCCGAGTGAATAACAGGTGGTGTGTTGTCATCAGAGGTCAGCTCGGTCAAGGGTATGGTGGTTGGAGCCAAGCAGAAGGATGGATCTATGAGGCTTAGACCTTGCAAAACGGGTGGGTGGGCTGGGTACAGTCCGGGTCTAAAAGGGTACGGGTCTTATGGGTACAGGTCTTAAAAGGGTCGATCTAAATAGGTCCAATACTTTAGGCCCGTACCCTACCCTATACGGGTACGGGTGGACCCGCGGGTGCCGACTTATCTGGTGAAGTTCCTCTTGACCCTTCTTCTCAAAGTACTCAAGGTGACTTTAGGACCCTTCTAACGAATCTCAACCGCTAATATTTGTTCTTTGTTCTTCCTTCTTCTCTGCAATCTCATGAGCCAGATCCCACCCCTCCATCCTCTGTACCACCAATTTCACCTCGTACTTCTTTGTCACAACTCACAAAAGGCAGCCATGGCTGCCACCTCATCATCGTTATCACCATTCTTCAAACCAAACCCAAACCCAAAAGCAAATACCCAAAAAAGAACAACCTCAAAATCTTCAAATCCTTTAAAAAACAAAAAGAAAAGAAAACTTGTTTCCAAAATTACACAATGTTTTTCATTCTTCCCATAACTTAACCACACAAAAAAAACCCAAAAAAGAAAAATTCTTAAAAGTCCGAAATCTTGAGAAACACGAAGAGAAAACAATTTAAAGAAATGGAAATGTGCTGCTCTACAACCTATCTTGATGAACCAGAAGTGAGAAGGGCTGGGTGAATTCAAGTTTTTTTTTACGCCATCAATTGGATTTATTATACCAGTGGCCTCTTAGTCGCAAAGAAAAAGAGTGGGTTGTTGAAAAACTCGTTGGGAAGAAAAATTAGTGGGTTAGGGAATGAGAATGAATGGAGATTGTGAATGATTTTGATAGGAAAGAGGCAAACTACGAAATGAAAAAGAGAAGAGAAGTTAAGTTTGGAGAAACAGAGAGAGAAGGCAAACAAAAGGTGTTTTAGGTGTTTGCTCACACACTACGAAAGAGAAAGACAAAAGAATGCCTAGGTTTTTTTCTTTAAATTAAAAATGGGTACCCGCGGGCACCCGTGGGTGTACCTGGTCTACCCATTTACAAAACGGGTAGGGCCGGGTACGGGTCTTAAAAAAATAGGTTTAATAATACAGACCCGTACCCTATATAATTTACCCGGGTATGGGGTCAACCCGCGGGTCCCAACCCATTTTGCCAGGTCTAATGAGGCTGCCATGATTTGGGGTGGAAAATAACTGTTTGGGGTCAATAAGAAGCCGAGAAGAAGATGCAAGATGTTGATTCAAAGGCAAATCTAAAGAGTATAATTGGGTTACCTTATTTTGGCGGGCTTGGTTTTCAACGCGAATGGCGGCGTTTTGTGCTTGCAGGCCTTGGTATTTGTCGTTACTTTCCTGCACCAATGCAATGAGGGCCGCGATCTGAGCTACGACATCAGGCGTTAGGGTTCCGGTGTTACTGGTCATGATGGCTAGACGGAAGTTAAGGAACAGATTGAGCAGGTTGTTCTAAATCGGATGACTGTTAAGGCCCCACAGTGGGCACCAAATTGTAGACGGTAAAATCTACGATTACCATCGTGAGGATCGAATCTTGTGAAGTGACCCACTGAAAGCCTGGTGGACCTGCAAAGATAGCAATGAAGGTTGTGGAGACTTAGGTAATGCCAGAATAATGCGATGGTTTGAGAGCAAGAATATGGGGGTTGAAGGGTAATTTCTGAATGCCTAATGAGAGGGTTTGCCTTTGTTTATATAGTGAACTCAAAGGGTTATAATCCTAGTAGGACTTTGAGTCGTACTTAGTGGAGGAGTTCCTATTTGGGAAGAGATATAACTCCTTGCCTTTATCGGATTAGGCTTACTTGTTTGGGTAAGATTCAAGATCTTAACAGAAAAGGAAACATTATAGGACTCTGATTCTCTATTTATGGACTACTGTGGGATAATGAGCCGAAATCCAGTTAAGTTTAACTTGTTGGGTAGCCCAACTCATAGAGAGGGTAATTCACAAGGTAGATTTAAGTGTAGGCCCAACCGAAATTGGGCTAAGGCCTTAGGCCGTAATCTTTTTATTTCGTTATTAGACCTCGTCAGGCCCAATACGATTTTTTGCTCATACATTTGTCATAGGGCACCAGAGTCCAAGTGTTGTTTGTCATTAAGGCATCATATTCAGTCTTTATTGCAGAAAACCAGTCTGTTGAGCTCAAAGCTTCATTGATGTTGGCACATTCACAACCGATAGTAGTGCTAACGATAAGAAGTTGATTCTGATCAGGTTTGGCTACTTTTGTCGTCTTTGCTCTCGTGATCATTGAATGAGTATTTATTACTGATTCTAGCTTAGGTGCTTCTTGACATTTAGTTGTAGGAATTTGTACTTCCAAATGCAATGCAGGGAATTATTCTCCTTCAGATACAACTTGATATAGACATGGAGAGTCGCTGAGTGGAACAAAATCTTGCAATTCAGAACTTCCAGTAGAACTCTCTAAATCTGTTGTAGCTTCTTTAACCATTGAACTATTTGTATCAAGAACATCGGTGGTCTGAAATAAAGTTTCAGCAAGAATAACTGGGTGTCAAATGCTAGGCAAATTACATGGGAGTTGCCAATTTGATCAGACACTTTGTTCAATTGAAGCATTGTTCAGACCAGATTGACCAATCCTTTTCTTCAATTCTTTGGATAGAAAGTTGTTTTCATCAAACTCAACATGTCTGGAAATGTAAACCTTGCCAGTTTCACTCAAACAAAAATACCGTTTGTGAGATGTACTATACCCTATAAAAATGCAAGGCTTATTATGATAATCAAACTTATGTGGATTGTATGGCCTTAAGAATGGATAACACCTACATTCAAATACTTTTAGAAAAAGATAATTTGGTATCTTGTGGAACATTTTTCGAAGGGAGACAAGGACTACAGAGTGCAAATAGGTAACCTGTTAATCAGGAACATTGTAGTATAGAAAGCATGCCACTAGTATTGAAAAGGCATAGAGGATTGAGCTAACAAGGTTAGTGCTACCTCTGTGATGAGTCTGTTTCTTCTCAATTTTTCCATTTTGCTGATGAACATGAGCACATGGATGCCTAAACACAATTCCAGGTTTTGTCAAATATGGTAAGAAGGATCTGAATTCTCCTCCCCAGTCAGTTTGTAGGCACTTTATTTTGGTGTTTAGCTGATTCTCCACAAGAACATGAAATTGAGTAAAAACTGTGAGAGCATCTGACTTTTGTTTTAGAGGATAAATCCAGGAATACCTACTGAAATCATCCAAAAATACAATGTAATAACTGTACCTTCTTTTGAAATAGCAGGGGCTAGTCCCCATAGATTGGCAAAAATCAGTTCCAAAGGTTTTTCAGTTATGGTTTCAAAAGGTAATTAATGTAATTTTCCATGTTTACATGCTAAACAATTTTATAGAATAGTATCAAATACATTGGCTTTTATTGCATTAGAAAGTTTACTTACAAGTCTGTAAGACTTTATTATGAGGGAGACCAAGCCTCATATGCCATACAACAGCATCTGAATCTTGTTTGATCGTAGAAACTACATTTGTTGAATACATATTTTCCAAATTTGCACTAGTGTTACAAGAAGAAAAAGAACAGTAGTTTGATGAAATAGTGCATTTATTCTAGTAATGTGATAAACCAGCAATACATAAGGTTTACAACCGTAAGGGGCATAATAGACATTAGGAAGGTTGTTAAGGGAGTAGGGTCCACAAGGTACATGTGTCATGGATGAGAGTCTGTTTTGAGAATATGAATTGTGTGAGTAAGGGTAATTGTGGAAAGCGGAACTGTATATAAGCAGAGAGGGTCTAGCAGCAAAATCATCTTTTTGGCATTGATAAATCAGTGGAGGTACCTGGCTCCTCGAAACGCCAGGGTTTTGGGTTACATTCCAATCATCTCATATCATATCTGTTTCATTCAAGTTATCAGATTAATACAAATTGTGCTGAGTTTTTATCTGTTCTATTCTTGTGTTTCTTGGTTATGGATTGATAGTGAGTGGGTGATTCGTGTGAGAACTATTGCTTTTTGGTTGTGGTTTTAGTTTGTTTGCAGGTGTACGTATCATTGGTATCAGAGCCAGGTTGGGGAATGGTCAAATCCAAGATGGAGAATAGAATGGATAAAGTGGAAAGGGAGATGAGTACGGTTAAAGAAGACATTGGAACTTTGAAGATTGATATGGGTAGTGTGAAGGAATACTTGACAGAAATGAGAGAATTATTGCGCATGAGAGAAGAAAGAGAAGGAAGAAGAGACCAAGAAAGGGAGAAATCCTCTTCATCGGCAGAGAACCTAAACTCCAGTAGAAACAAGGAACCAGATCGGGACGACAGTGGGAAAGAGGATAAAAAGAGTACCCGCAAGCTGGAGTTGCCAATCTTTAATGGCGAAGACCCATTTGGATGGTCCTTCAGAGCGGACCGTTACTTCACCATCAACCGTTATCCGAAAACAGAAATGGTGGAAGCAGCAGCAGTTTGCATGGAGGGAAGAGTACTGAGCTGGTATCAATGGGTCGAATCCAGAGCACCATTCCAGTCGTGGGAAGCATTCAAAACGGCATTGATCGATCGTTTTCGGCCTTCATTTAAGGGATCCGCATATGAGGCTTTAGTAGCCTTGAAGCAAGATGGGACAATCACAGAATATAGGGAACAGTTTGAAGCCAATGCAGCGCCATTGAAGGATCTGGGTGAGGATCTGTTAAAAGGGATATTTGCGAATGGGTTAAAGGAAGAAGTGAAAGCTGAGTTGCGTCTGTCTCAGCCAAATTCATTGTTTGGGCTAATGGATCAGGCCCACAGAATTGAGGAAAGAAATTGGGTGCTGGAAAAACAAAGGCCCAGGGTGTTTAAAAATCAAATGGGCCGTGGAGAGGCATATTCGCGGGTCAGCCCAAACCCGGAAATCTCACGCCCTAACTGGTGGAACTCCAACGCAAAACCACCAGATTCCTTTGCGTTTTCGTCAAATACCAGTAAACCACCTGAGCGACGAGAGAGGGCGACTGAGTCTGTGGGGTCCGTCAACCGGAGCGACAACTTCCGGCGACTCTCCGATGCCGAACTCCAGTTCAAGCGAGAGCGTGGTCTCTGTTACCATTGCGACGAGAAATTCGGGCCAAATCACAAGTGTAAAAACCGATCTCTGCAAGTTTTATTACTTTTGGATGATGAAGAATCAAACCCACCTGAAATGGAGACAGAAACTTACGAGGATGCCATCGGTGAAGGTAAATCTCTTGCTCTTTCCATGAACTCTATTGTGGGTATTGCGTCAGGGAAAACTTTGAAGTTAAAGGGGGAGATTGGGAGTGAGAGTGTGGTGGTGTTGGTGGATAGTGGGGCTTCCCACAATTTCGTGTCCCATGAGGTTGTACAGAAGCTGGGATTGAAGATGGATAAGGGGAGACCCTTTGGAGTCATGGTTGGAGATGGGTGTACTATTCGGGGAGAAGGGATTTGTAAGGATGTGAGACTGAAACTTCAGGGGATTGAGATACAGCAGGAGTTTTTCCCGTTTGAATTAGGAGGTGCAGACGTTGTGTTGGGAATTACATGGTTGAGTAGTTTGGGGGATGTAAGTGCCAATTGGAAGAGTTTAACAATGGAATTTGTCTGGAATGGCAAGAGGGTAAAACTGAGAGGGGATCCTCAACTGGTAAAGACTGAAGTCTCTCTGAAAACTGTAGTCAAGTCTGTGCAGGCTGCGGGAACTGGCTACGTAGTGGAATTTGGAGCCATAGGTCTTAAGGAAGAACCAACGCAGGAGGAAATTGACCCAGGAATTCTGGAGGTGATGAATAGCTACCCAAAATTGTTTGACCAGGACCCTAAATTACCACCCCATAGGACCCATGACCATGCCATAGAACTCCACCCAGGGTCCAAACCACCCAATATCAGACCCTACAAATACCCGTACTTTCAGAAGAATGAAATCGAGAGGCTGGTTGAAGAAATGTTGACTGCCGGAATTATACAGCCTAGTGTTAGTCCTTACGCCAGCCCTGTCTTACTAGTAAAAAAAAAAAATGGGAGTCGGCAATTTTGTGTTGATTATCGGGCATTAAACGACATTACAATACCCGATAAATTTCCGATACCGACCATTGAAGAGTTACTGGACGAATTGGTTGGGACAACGATTTTCACAAAACTCGATCTCAAGTCCGGATACCATCAAATTAGGGTGCGGGAGGTAGATGTTCCCAAGATAGCCTTCCGCACACATGAGGGGCATTACGAGTTCCTTGTGATGCCTTTCGGACTCACTAATGCGCCCTCAACTTTTCAGGCTTTAATGAACTCAATTTTTAGACCTGTCCTTCGTAAATTCATCCTGGTCTTCTTTGATGACATCCTTGTGTACAGCCCCTGCATATCAACCCACATCCAGCATTTACAACTAACTTTTCAGATTTTGCAGGAACACCAGCTGGTTATCAACAAAAGAAAATGCTCGTTTGGCCAATCAAAACTGGAATATTTGGGTCATCTGGTTTCAGCAAAGGGAGTGGAGGCAGATCCGAAAAAGATCGAGGCCATGGTATCTTGGCCGCGACCTATGAATGTAAAAGGGTTGAGAGGTTTTCTTGGACTGACAGGGTATTACCGGAGGTTCGTAAAAGGTTATGGTTCAATCGCATAGCCCCTTACTCAGCTACTTAAAAAGGACTCCTTCACTTGGAATGATTCGGCACAACTAGCTTTTGATCGGCTCAAGGAAGCCATGACTACTGTCCCAGATTTAACAGTACCATATTTCACTCTTCCCTTTGAAATTCAGACGGACGCATCTGGAAGAGGCCTCGGGGCTGTTTTGGTGCAGCAGGCTCGACCTATAGCTTTCCTCAGCAAGGCTTTTTCCCCGACAGCCAAGCTGAAATCGGTTTATGAACGCGAGTTGATGGCCATTGTGTTTGCCGTCAAGAAATGGAGTCACTACTTACTTGGCAGAAAATTCATAATTAAGACGGATCAGCGCAGCCTCCAGTTTCTAACAGACCAACGATCGAAAACACCGGAACAACATAAATGGATTTCCAAGTTGATGGGTTTCACCTTCGAAATTCAGTACTACCCAGGAGCTTCCAACCGAGTAGCAGACGCTCTTTCAAGAAGGGAAGAGGGGACTGAAATGACACACTTGTCAGCCTTATCTGCGGTTCAGTTCTCAGAGTTTGAAGACATGGCTTCGGAGACACAAACAGACCCAAAACTCAAGGAAATCATCCAAGACCTTCTCCTTGACTCTTCTAGTCGACCCAACTACCGTCTCCGCAAGGGCTGCCTCTTCTATAAGGACAGGTTGGTTATTCCAAAGACTTCCAGA
Organism: Pistacia vera; assembly: GCF_008641045.1. NCBI lineage: Eukaryota > Viridiplantae > Streptophyta > Magnoliopsida > Sapindales > Anacardiaceae > Pistacia > Pistacia vera. The sequence continues at coordinate 133,956 of NW_022196111.1, read as the reverse complement.
TTTGTCCCCATATTACTGGCTGAGTTCCATCAGAGTCCTAGTGGCGGCCACTCCGGATTCTTCAGAACGTACAAGAAAGTCTCTTCAGTAGTGTATTGGGAAGGTATTCGGGGGGATATACAAAACTTCATCAAAGCGTGCACTACATGTCAACTTAATAAACATTCCTCATTAAAACCGGCAGGCCTTCTACAGCCCCTTCCCATTCCAGAACAGGTTTTTGAGGATCTATCTATGGACTTTATCAGAGGGTTACCACGCTCAAAAGGAGTAGATACAATCTTCGTTGTTGTTGACCGCTTGACCAAATACAGCCATTTTTTTTGTCTTGGTCATCCTTATAATGCAAAGGATGTGGCTGCCATATTCGTGAAAAACGTGGTCAGGCTCCACGGGTTCCCTAATTCCATTGTTTCTAACAGAGACAAATTGTTTATGAGTCAATTTTGGCAGGAGTTATTCAAGACCGCCGATACTATTCTGAAATTCAGTTCGGCTTACCACCCACAGACCGATGGGCAAACAGAGGTGGTCAATAGATGTCTCGAAGCATAACTCCGCTGTTTTTGCAGTTCTCAGCCACGACAGTGGCCAAATTGGCTATCTTGGGCAGAATATTGGTACAACACCACCTACCACGGGTCCATCCAAATGACTCCATTCAAGGCTCTCTATGGACGAGACCCTCCCACCCTCTTAAAATTCACAGACTGCCCTTCAGCAGTGGAAGACGTCAATGTCCACATGATTGAGAGGAACTCCATGTTACAAGAGCTTAAAGAAAATTTAGTTAGGGCTCAAGCCCGCATGAAACACAATGCTGACCTTCATCGGAGAGAGGAGTGCTTCCAGCCTGGTGACTCAGTCTTCCTGAAGTTACAGCCGTACAGGTTTAAATCTCTTGCCCGGAAATTGAATGAAAAGCTCAGTCCCCGTTTCTATGGACCTTATACAGTTTTGGAACGCATTGGACCAGTGGCTTATAAATTAGATCTGCCACCCACTGCCCGTATCCATCCTGTCTTCCATATTTCCCAGCTCAAAAAGTCCCTACATCAATCGGTGCCCATCCAACCCCTACCGGAAGCACTCTCTGACGACCTGGAACTATTCGTCCAGCCAGACACAGTTCTCTCTGTGCGCACTCTTTTAGATGGATCCAAGGAGGTCCTATCAAATGGCAGCACTTACCTGATTTTGAAGCTATCTGGGAACCATATGAAGTGATTCACAAGCAGTTTCCTCAGTTTCACCTTGAGGACAAGGTGAATCTTCAAGGGGGGGGTATTGATAAACCAGCCATACATAAGGTTTATAACCATAAAGGGCACATTAGACATTAGGAAGGTTGTTAGAGGAGTAGGGTCCACAAGGTACAGGTGTCATGGTTGAGAGTCTGTGTTGAGAATATGAATTGTGTGAGTGAGGGTAATTGTGGAAAGGGGAACTGTATATAAGAGCAGTGAGGGTCTTGCAGCAGGACCATCTTTAGTTTTGATAAAACAGTGGAGGGTCTTGGCTCCTCGAAACGCCAGGGTTGTGGGTTACATATCAATCATTTCTGTTTCATTCATGATATCAGATTAATACATATTGTGCTGAGTTTCTATCAGTTTGTCCTTGTATTTTTTGGTTGTGGATTGACAGTGTGTGTGTGATTTGTGTGAAGACTATTGCCTTTTGGTTGTGGTTTTAGATTGTTTGCAGGTGAACGTATCAGAATGCCATCTATGAATCTGACCTTTGGTATTAACGAACTGATCAATCTCAAGCATTCTGAAAATTAAGATCCAACTATCACGAGTAGACATACCCATTCAAAACTATAGCACAATGGAAACTTGATTAATTAGGTTCATTTAAAGTCAAGTGCTTAAAGCATTCAAAGTTCAATCTCAGAGCTTTCTGGAAAATGAAAAACAACCTCAACAACAAATATTCATTCCAAACCATGGCATAATTGAAACACCATGCCATACAGGCACTCTGGACTGCTCAACATCAACTAGTCTAAGCATTCAAGTAGGTAACTGTAGCGACTTATACATGAAAAAAAATGCAGTAATACACACATGATACTACCAAATCCAGAATTTTTAACATGGTTCAATAAGTGACGCATAGTCTATAGCATAATATTCAACAAAAAGATAAGATTGCAAGAACCCGTCTTATCAGGATCTTCACATCTGTTGGATGACTCATTATAGCAGTTCCTTTATAAGTCTTCTGCAGTTCATCTTGATTTGCATTTTCGAGACACCAAGAATCCCACAATACTAGGTGTTGTGACTCTTCCTCGGTCCATGATAGAATAACATTGAGGCCAGCAAAATAAATTCTGCTAAGCCACAAAGACCAATACAAAGTCAGGAACTGGTGAATAAACACATATGCCCAACTGGAATTTTATATTACCATGCATATTGATCCTCGGAGAACTTCTAGAGAAATTTGACGTTGAATTTTCGGGTATTGGTTGCACAACAAAACCCTTTTGTTTTGTCATTTCTGATTTCTTAAAAAGAAATTAAAGTAAAACCTCTCTACAGTGATATTCTATATAAGAATAAAATCTATATATTCATAAAAAATTATATTCCCAATTTTGGATATTTATAAATAAGAATAAACTTCACATTGTAATAAGTTATAATTTTTCTAATTTTAGTCTTAAGGAAAGTTGCCTCCATATAGTAATAATTATCTGTATATTGGAAAAAAAAAAAATACGATATGTTACATTAAAGGTTTAAGATGAAATAAAATATTTATTTGAAGTTGTTGGGGACAATAATTTATGTTTTAGAATTGTTATTACATCTTTTAACTTGCGGGTACATTACTCGCTAGCATGGATATTTTCTTGTTGCCAAAACATTTCTAACTTCTCAAACATGTTTAGAGCTTCTTGATATGAAACTTTTTGTATTTTCATACTATCATCCTCATAATTATTTCCTTTCTCTTCTTGTTTAATTGTACAAATGATTTCTTCTTTTGTTAAAGTATATATGACTTGTTACTCATTTGGATGATTAAGGAAGACATTAATATTCATTCGATTAGTATAGTGAAGTTTTCGAATCTGATTACTCAATTCTACAATGACTCTTTGATTTTCCTATTCCACTTCATTTGTAACTTGTAATTCATCGATATCAGGGGTCTTAATTTTGTAATGCTTAAAACAATTGGTAATTGTTTGTGGCTTCACATCAGTTGTCATGCGGTAACTACATTTACAATTCCATCAAGGACAATTATCTTTGTTGGTTTCAAAACACGATCTTTTATCTGTTTCAAAAGTATGCAATTGAAAAGCTGAATTAAAACCCTAATATTATTAAAACATGAATTGAAATCCTAATATTGTACTACTAAAACATGAATTATGAAATAAGAAATAAGAAATTTTTTTAACTACACCTCTATTAAATCATAACCTCCTCATAGTAATAAAATTAGTTAGTCCCACCATTATAACTATAGAGAGGTTTTACTGTATAAGATAAAATCATAGATTATTTTGCGCAAAAGAGCATATTAAAAATGCAATAATCAAGCCCCAAAAAGAATTATTGAATAAACAAGCTTCAAAAATTAATGACTCGAGTAAAGCTCGGAGATTAATGATTTGTAAGTAGTTTGGTACACTCTTTTTTGTCTTCCAATTTCCCAAAATATAAATAACAAACAAGAACCTGAATTAAAACCTTCAAATCGATTAAAAAAAAAAAAAAAAAAAAAAACCTATATTTTAGTCTCAAAACTCAGAATCAAATTAACATAATCCCTCAAATAAAAAGATGTAACTTCTATAGATCCAAGAGATACTTATAATTAGAAAGCCTATGGATAGAGAAAAAAGTAACTAGAGAGGAAAGCTTAAGAGTTAAGACGGATAATTTGAATCGTCTATAAACTCTCTCCTCACAAAGCACAGTGAAAATTCATCCCTCTTTGAGAATATTATAAAACAAACGAGCGATGTTTTTGCCAAGCATCTTTTCAATTTAACTCACAATTTCTACAACTATGATGACCCAAATTTGGAACACAAAAACAAACTAGAAAAAAATAGAGAAAAGAGAACTAATACTCCAAGTTTGGAATCACGACCAAATGAAACCAGTCAGAGCAACCAAATCGAAAAGGCAACAACACTACGACCAAAGTAAAACCAAAAAGAGTAAACCGGTATCACCATGAGAGAGAGAGAGCAAGCTGAAACAGATTGTGAGTATTTCTGTATTTGTTCTTTTACCTGCTTTTTGGGAAACAAAGTATGGAATAGTGCGACCTTTCAACTTACTTCACGAGAAAATATTCTATATTTATGCTTCTTTTCTTATTATATAATTAAAATAGTACATTTTCACCTTTTCCTTTTTTTTCCTTTTTTCCATGGCCTATGTTCTAATTTTGTATTTTCTAGATTTTCTTCTAATCTGGATAGGTGTAATCCAACGGTGAATATAGATTTTTTTTTTCTTTTTTACCAAGATATAATATATCAAAATTCAACTGCAAAGATAGCTTCCGGTAATCATAAACTTGATCTAGCCAAGTTGGATGATAAATAAGTAAAAACAATTCATTTCTTGGATACATTAATGTAGTAAAAGAAACAGAAAATACAAATAGTAGTCACTGCAGAGTCAAACTAAGTAACAAATAATCAACTATCATAATTTACTGAATTACTACAACAAAAACGGTAACTCAATATAATAACATGCGAAATTAACAAATAACCAACCGTCATAACTTACTGAATTACTACAACAAGAATGGTAACTCAATTTAGCAACATGAGGAATTAACTATCACCCTGTCTCTACAGAGGCACTAACTACCTATCTATAAATCTCAATTTGCTCCAGATCATGCTCGATTAGGTTACCTCTTACTTTAAGTCTTCCAATCTCTTCAATTGTAGTAAGAGTTAGTTCTAGGTTTTCTTGATTTTGGTTGACCTAATTGATAAAGATGACACGAAGTGATGGTAAAGTGTGAAGAAGGTAGTTGAAGAAACGTGCAATTAGACTCCATAGTAGTGCATACCATGGAGATATGATAATGAGAAACAAATAGGCTACTAAGAAATCTGGGGGCGGTAAAGTGAATGACGCTAGGATTGATAGAGCTAGGAGAAGAGAAAATTTTCCAGAACGCAAGAAGATGGGACGACTCATATTAACAAAGAGTGTGATGGGTGTGAAGATGAAAACTAGTAGTAAAAGAAGAGCAAGAATCAATAACAGGATAAATAGAAATGGATATTAAAGAATGTTTTTAGCTTGGGGTTTAATTAATAGAAAGAAAATGAAATTATTTAACAGGGGTGACAAAAAAAGCCGCGAATCAAAGGAGCAATTCATGGTTGTAAATGGTTATAACAGCAAAGAAAAAAGAATGAGCACATACTTACAGACCTAAAACTATATTTCTAAGCAGGGGGGGATTATTAGATCAAACCCATTTCTCTTTGCGGAATGTTCCAGGGTACTTCCCTCCCGCTCAATGTGATGTTTGGAATTTGGTACTGTAGCCTGTTACACGAAACAAACATGGCCGTTGATCTAGAAATACTCAGTATAAAAGTTACAGTAATCCGTTGGTTAATGACCTATCAAAACTTACACTCCGTTTGTCCTCAAAAGTCAAAACATCTAGACGCTTTACTCTCTCACATTTGACCCATCTAATGGAGTAAACGGAGGTAAAATAATAGCAACGCAAACGGCGGCCATTTGTGTATTATTTTTGTTTCGGCTTTGGAGTAAACGGAGTGTACTCGCTCTCCATGGCTGCCAAGTCTGATTTATGAGTTTGACGTGGAAGGAAGCAATTGAAGAAAACTCTGCTGTACCTGCCCCCATTTAAACAGACAAGAGCTTCCTTTCCTCCCATTTAAACCCCATTGTCCAAGAAAGTTGACTGAAACTATATCAGATAGAGAATTACTGTATAATTATTACTTTACTCCGCAATTCCAAAACATCACATTGAGAGGGTGGAAGTTCCAAACATTCTGCAATTCTTAGGCAATCGGAATGGGCTTATTTCAAAATTATATTGAAAATTTAGATTATAATAGTTTATTTATAATTTATTGAAAGAAATAAAGATAAAATTGATTTTTTGAAGGTCAATCTGAAAAAGGAAAAAATAAAAATAAAAAACCTATATTTTAAGGACATTAAACAAGAAAGGAGGAGGCGTGCTAGAAGCCTAAAAAAAATTGGGTTAGGTGGATAAAATAACGCATTGAACATGTAAGAGGCTTTTATATGAATAGGCATATAAATAAACTAATCATGTAAGAGGCTTTTAAAGAGTATTTAATGATATAATTAAAATTGAAATAATAAATTTTTTTTTTTTTAAATTTATATCCTAAGAATTTTTCTTGACGATTGTGGTCAAGCCTGAAAGAACAAACATCTCAACACATTTTAATGCCCCAAACTAAGATAGATTTAGTGGGAAAAAAAAAAAAAAAAACCTTCTTATATAACCTAGCCTGGGCTTAAAGCGCGGCCCAGGTTTTACTAACCCAGGCTTTTCCCCAGGTCCAGACTTGCATTTTTAGAAAAAGAACCCAAACCTGGACCGGCCAATCGTGGCCCGGGCCCAGGGTTTTTATGTCCCTATTTTGCTCTTTCTTTCTAAATCTAAAAGTTAAGTGCTACAGATACATTATCCGATAATTTCAATTATATTAGTCCTAAAGGAAACCATAAATTAAAGTACTTGTGAATTGATGTGTTTAGGAACAGCTAGCTGACTGCAACTGTGATCATATTGTATACAGTAATGTTTAAAAAATTCTGGATTAAAGATTTATGTGATGAAACTCTTGACTTTGAGAGAAACATCTATTAACATCCTCTGATATATCAAGTTTCTAAGCAGATTGTCAAGGAGCTAGCTGAAGAGCTGATACTAGAAAGCTAATTCCATTAGTCATCCTGCTTGAAAACACCCTCTTTTCCGCAATTATCGCCTTCTTTACTTCGTCGTCTTCCACGTTCTCTTTATTTTCCTCCTCTTCTTGAACATCTTCATGCTCATGTCCTCCTATATATCAAGCTTAAACGCAAAGGGATTATCAGTTCAAAGCGTGCATTTTCTGGACAAGTTTACAAATGATACAACAGAATCAAGAAGCAGTATATTTTTCAAATATAAAGCAAATAACAAGATAATTAAATTGAATCCCACTTTTTGCACGAATAGATAATTATATTTGAATCACATAATTTAGTCGCATGATTTGTTATAAAATCCGCAGGGCGCCCTAAATGGGAAACATACAACAAAATCAAACATCTCACATCTACCTAACGGCTAAGATTTCTTCCAGCAATATATAAATTGACCACTAAATTTGATTATTAAATATGCAAAAGTATTACCTTTTTGTTGGGTATCTTCAACAGACATTCCGCTAAGAGACTAAAATAAAATAAAATAAAATTCAGACCAATTTTTAGACTCCAAAACCCGACACAATTTTTAGCATTTCCTACAAAATACCATTAATAAAACTTATCTTTCGTAAATCTGAGGGTATCCATCATTATTAATTTACGACAGTTACCCTGCTGCATTCCCATTAATCTGAGGGTATTGTCATAATTGGAATTAGTATGAGCGAATAGAAAAGAAAGAAGGAAACAGCAAAACCACTTGGTGTATGGCCGAATGGCCAGAGTTCTAGGTGAGTTACACAGAAGTCTTGTGTTCGAGTTTTACAAAATGATCACTTACCATATTTGTGAATTACCTGATCTATTGAGTTTGTAAAGTGTTTAGATCCCACAAATTAGTTGAAACAACAATGCTTCCTTCTTTTGTGACTTAAATGGACTCCGAAAATTAGTTAAAACAACAACGCTTTCCTTCTTCTGAGTGTGACTTACCTGCTTGTAAAGTGTTCAATAGATCCTGATGATTAGTTGCAACAGAAAAGCTTCCTTCTTTCCTCCCGGTTCTAGTACTACACTATATAAATGCAAGCTTCCTTCTTTCCCCTAAATACTCCCCTCTTAACCTAAGTAGTGGTTTTGATTTTTTCTTCTTTTCTCAGCTTTTAATCCTTTAGCGTTAGCATGGATTTCTGCTTTGAATTCCTCTCCTACTAAATATTTTCTTTCTCTTTAAAATTCAAGATTCTATATGCGGTGCAATTGCATTCAAGCAGGAGAAAGTATTGTTGCATCTGACCTGTATATTGCTCCTATGTATAAGTGAGCCATATTTTTTTTTTTTTTTTTTTTTTTTCTGCCAAAGTTCAGAAGAAAACAATAGTTAGTAACTTAGTACCGCGGAATTACTTGGGAGAAATAGCCACTGATGATCTGTTTGTTTCATTTATCTCCATATTTAGACATTTCCAGCATACCTAAACTGTGTTATTCTTTTGGGCATTTTCATTGTAGAGCCTTGGGTTTTATCAGATTCCCCATATCCCAGTATATATATATTCAACTTCTTCCACTGAAGATAGATTGATTACTATCGTTCAACATTTCAAATGGGATTCTAAGACCAACTACCTGCCCAACAACTGAGAACCAAGAGTTTAGATATTGTTCAACCGATTCTCCATGTTTATCTGAGGCAGCATTGCTGAGGAAAAGCAACTTCATCCATTCGCTAGTACCGCATGGACACAATTTGTACCATGGGCCTGTTCAAGTATGGATGCTCCTACAATCAACAGATTATTTACATTAATATTCCCAGGAGCTAAATATCATATTCAACATTTCATAAAATCTTTTACAAGTGACAAATAAAACTCCATCCAATCCAGTAGGCATATTTTAGTTGGGCAAAGAAGAGAGCAAACTTGAGGTAAAGAGAAATGTGTATGATGGTCCCACGACCATTTCAAGAAAGGAAATGAAAATGCAACATAATTTTTTAGAAGAAAAGGGTGATTGCATCATATATCTTAGGTCTCACTTTTGACTTTTAAAAACAGCAATACCTCCACCAAATAAGCTTTCACGATGCATGTAATAGCGACAGTAAATGTATGAAGTTTCAGCTAACCAGAAATCTGATCTCAAAACTGATAGATTCTACTGGGAAAAAAAAATTCTATCAACCAAATATAGTTATGGACAGACAGCAAAATCCCACCAATATAAGATATCTTGATAGTCTGGAAGGCTGATCCTCTCTACAATAATTCGGTTGTCCTGCTTCATTAACTTGACACGCCAGTTAACAAAACAAGGACCTTCCTCTTTTATCTGTTCTTGTGATCCCAGAAATGCCTACCAATTTATATTTTGGTATTTGGCTATAGGCCTATCCATACTTCGGGTAAATTGCCATACAGGCACTCTAAACTGCTCAACATCAACTAGTTTAAGCATTCAAAGTAGGTGACTGTAGCGACTTATACATAAAAAACAATGCATTAATACACACATGATACTACCATATCCAGAAGTTTTTACGTGGAAGAATAAGTGACGCATAGCCTATAGCATAATATTCAACAAAAAGATACGATTGCAGGAACCTTTCTTATCAGGATCTTCACATTTGTTGGATGACTCATTATAGCAGTTCCTTTATAAGCCTTCTTCAGGTAATCTTGATGTGCATTTTCAAGACACCAAGAATCCCACAACACTAGGTGTTGTGACTCTTCCTTGGCCCATGACAGAATAACATTGAGGCCAGCAAAATAAATTCTGCTAATCCACAAAGACCAATACAAAGTCAGGAACTGGTGAATAAACACATACACAAATGGAATTGTGTATTACCATGGATATTGATCCTCGGAGAACTTCAAGAGAAATTTGATGTTGAATTTCCGGGTTTTGGTGGCACAACAAAAGCCTTTTGTTTTGTCATTTCTGATTTCGTAAAAGCAAATTGTAAGGTAAAATCGCAGATTATTTTGCGCAGAAGAGCATATTAAAAATGCAATAATCAAGCCCCAAAAAGAATAATTGAATAAACAAGCTTCAAAATTACTGACTCGAGTAAAGCTGGGAGATTAATGGTTTGTAGGTAGTTTGGTACACTTTTAGCTTCTTTGTCTTCCTATTTCCCAAAATATAAATAACGAACAAGAACCTTGTGGAGAAATATTTTTCTTGTATTTCATAATGAGATGTACAATGAATTTATAGCAAAAACAAAAAACTAATCTAGGAAGTAAATTGTTACATTCTTATTATAATTCTATTTCCTATTCCTATTCCTATTATAATTCTATTACAATGAGAATAATTCTATTTCCTATATTACAAAGAGAATAATTCTATTTCTTATTTTACATTTCAACACTCCCCCTCAAACTAGAGCATATAAGTCATATGCACCAAGCTTGTTACAAATAAAGTCAACATGAGAACCTTTGAGAGACTTAATGAGGATTTCTGCTAACTGGTCATTGGAACTAACATAACTAGTTGCAATACACCCTGATAGAACTTTCTCTCGAACAAAGTGACAATCAATTTCTATGTGTTTAGTCCTCTCATGAAACACTGGATTTGAAGCAATATGAAGGGCAGCCTGATTATCACAGAGTAACTTCATTTGTGATACTTTGACAAATCTCAACTCTTGAATTAGTTGTTTTAACCAAACCAGCTCACAAGTGGCTAAGGCTATTGCACGATACTCTGCTTCAGCACTTAATCTTGCAACAACCGCTTGTTTCTTACTTTTCCATGAAACTAGGTTTCCTCCAACAAGAACACAAAATCCTGAGGTAGAACGTCTATCAGATGGCAAACCTACCCAATCAGCATCTGAATATCCGAATATGCGAATGGCCCTTTTTTCATACAGTAAGCCTCTACCTGGTGCTCCCTTGATATACCTTAAAATCCGGACAACTGCATCCCAATGACTGTCCACGGAGTTTGAAAGAACTGACTCACAACGCTGACAGAAAAGGAAATACCGTCGGTCGGTGATAGTAAGATAGTTAAGTTTTAACAAGTCTTCGATACCTTCCAGGATCAGTAAGAGGCTCCCCTTGTCCAGGTAAAAGTTTTAAATGGATCCATAGGAGAGTCTATTGGTCTGCATCTGAACACCTGTTTCCTCTAGAATATCCAGTTCATACTTCCTCTGAGAAATAACAATATCAGATTTACTGAGCGACTTCTATGCCAAGAAGTATCTGAGTAGCCCTAAGTCTTTCGTCTGAAAGTGTTTTGAACAAGTGTTGTTCTTCAACTGTCCATGCCATCTTGATCACTTCCTGTAATAACAATATCATCGACGTAGACAACCAATAGATACACTACCCTGATGATGTATGTCTATAGAAAACAGAGTGATCAGACTCACATCGAATCATACCAAACTCTTGGATAACTGTGCTAAATCTCTCAAACCGGCACAGGAGACTGTTTTAGACCATATGAGAACGACGAAGTTTACATACCAAACCAGACTCCCCCTGAGCAACAAAACCAGAGGTTGCTCCATATAAATATCTTCCTGAAGTTCACCATGAGAAAAGCATTCTAAATATCCAATTGATGCATAGGCCAGTTTCGAATGGCAGCCATAGCAAGAACAACCGAACGGAAAGACATCTTAGCAACAGAGAAAAAGTGTCAAAATAATCTGTCCCTAGATTCGAGTGTATCCCTTGCCACCAAACGGGCTTTCAGCCGCTCAACCTTACCATCTGACCACTATTTATAGTGTAAATCCATCGACAACCAACAGTCGAATGGCCCAGAGGTAAGGAAATTAACTCCCAAGTATGATATGATGCAAAGCAGACATTTCTTCAACCATTGCCTGATGCCACCCGTGGTGAAAATGCCTCATGAACATTGCAAGGAACAGAAACAAGAAAGGGTGGAGACAAAGGCATAATATGAAGGATATAAATGATGATAACTCAAAAAATTGTAGATGGGATGAGGGTGCATGTAGACCGCATACCTTTACGAATAGCAATGGGAAACTGATCAGCTGGAGACAGGACCGTGGCATTAAGGAATCGGGCACAGGACCTGCAGTGACAGGGATCTCAGGAACGGCAGGCGAACATCAGGATCACCTGTAAAAGGAACAAGACTATTGTCGACAGAAGAGTGGTATTAGTAGGAGACTGAGGTATCGAAAAGACGAAGGTGGGAAACAACGTATGGAATAGTAGAACATCTACTACCGGATCAGACTCCACTGGAGGATGAGGAAAAAATGAGAAGACTCAAAGACGTAACACCAGCAGAGATGAAGTAGCGATGTGTGGCGGGAGAATAAACACTTGTAGCCCTTCTGAAGACGTGAATACCCTAAGAAAATACATTTCGTAGACTTGGCTGACAGTTTATCCTGACCAAGAGGGAAAATGTGACAAACAAGTGCTCCAAAGACCCAGGGGAAGAGAAATAATGGAGTATCAGGGAATAATATGGAGTGTGGAACCTGGTCTTGTAAGACAGAAGAAGGCATGCGATTTATTAAGTAACAGGCAGTTAGAACCGCGTCAGCCCAAAACCGGAAAGGGACGTGGCTATGTAAAGAAGAGGTGGCAGTAGTTTCAATGAGGGGTCTATTTTTACGCTCAGCAATGCCATTCTGTTGGGGACTATAAACACAAGAAGACTGGTGAAGAATTCCCTAAAGTCATGAATTTAGTAAAGAATTAGAGAAATATTCACGCGACATTATCACTTCGTATATACGAAGGTGGTATTATGTTGAGTCTTAATTTCAGCACAAAATGATGAAAATATGGAACATAATTCAGAACGAAGCGCATAAGAATAACCAAGTGCAACGAATAGTCATCAATAATGTAACAAAATTTTAAATCCCAAAGTAGAGTTAACACGACAAGGACCCCACACATCGGAATGCACTACACCAAAGGGGGATGCAGCCCATTTATTGACATGCTTTGGAAAGAACTACAGTAGTGCTTTCCAGCTGACACGACTCACAACTCAAGGACGATAATTAGATAGACCTGGGATCATTTTCCAAAGTTTGAAAGACTAGATGGCCCAAACGATTATGAAGGAGATCCGGAGACTCGGAGACAATGCATGTTGTAGATGGGATATAAAGATGATAGAGACCCGGTGACCTCACGTCCTATGCCAATCATCCGTCCCATGTCGCGATCCTGTATAACAACAGAGTCAGTATCAAAACGAATAGAGCAATTTAAGAGGCAGTAAGTTTACTAACAGACACGAGATTAAATGGACTTTGGGAATATAAAGCACAGAGTGTAATGCCAAGGACGGGAGGGTTTTGCAATCCATATCTTGAACATGGCTTTAACCCATTGGCTAAATAACAAGAGGTAAAGATACAGATTTGTAATCTGAGTAAGTAAATGGGGTTACCAGAATATGATTCGAGCAGCCTGAATCTAGGACCCAAGTCTAAAGCGGAAGACTGAGAAAGGCAAGCAATTGAATTACCGTTTGAGCGACGAGGCAATAGATGAAGAAGACTGCTTACTAGCCTGATACTGTAAGTATTCATCATAATCAGTACCTGTGAGAGTTAAGAGGGCTGAGCTAGCACTGTAGAGGACTCAGAATGAAGATCAGTGATCAGCCTAAGCAATATTAGCACTCGGGTAGGTCGACCATGTAACTTAAAACATTTCTCTCTGGTATGCCCCACCAATGACAGTAACTACACTTGGGCCGTTTCTTCGCCACTTCGATCGCCCTATTCTCGAAAAGTTTGGGACTGAGAAACAAGGACTGAAGAGTCACTCGGAAGGTACAGTATAGGGGAGGAAACCCGAAGTAATCTGGCAAACACTTCGTCAAGGGAAGGCATGGTAGAGCCAGAAAGAATTTGATCTCGAACAGGTGTAAGATCTGGACCGAGAGCTGCAAGTGTCAAGACCATAAAGAACTTGTCCCGTCGAGCCAAATCTTCTGCCGTAGATTTACCACCTGGTCAGCAGATTTAATTCTGTCTTAAGGGAAGCCATCTTACCAAGGAAATCTGACATATTCATATCCTGTTGTTTGAGATGACACTAGGTTGACACAACCAGAATATAAACGTTGATGTCATTTGTATAGATAAGTTTAGCCTGCTCCAAATATCCGCAACAAGACGGTAAGATTTATAAATAGGGTAAAGGGGGGGATCAATAGTTTGCCATAACATACTACACAGCATAGCATCAATTTTAGTCCAGGAAGACTTATCTGACGTAATATCGGCAGCGTTGGTGGTCAAGTGATCCTCCAGACCTTGACCCATACACCATAATTCGACAGAGGCAGCCCATGATGAATAATTAGAAGTCCCAATTAATCGCTCAGTGGTGATGGGAGGGAGAGATACAAAAGAAAAACCACTTGGATTCGAAGGAGAGGCTGTTTTTAAAGAATCCATGAAGTCTTGAAACTGACGGAAAACACAGAAACTGACAGAAAACACAGAAACTTACGCTTGCTGGAAAAACTGAACAGAGGAGGGGCTGCTAGAAAAACGATCGGCTCGTGAGGGCACGTGCAGCGGCGGCCAACGACAAAACCACTCGGGTTAGGACAACGAGGAGAAGACGATCAGTCTGGTGTGATTGGACCGGATTCTGATCGTTGTCGGAGAACAGTCGCGGAGAATAGTTGCCGAAAAAAATTCGAGAAAGAGAGAAAATTTTTGAAATTTCAGATACTAAGCTCTGATACCATGTGGAGAAATATTTTTCTTGTATTTCATAATGAGATGTACAATGAATTTATAGCAAAAACAAAAAACTAATCTAGGAAGTAAATTGTTACATTCCTATTATAATTCTATTTCCTATTCCTATTCCTATTATAATTCTATTACAATGAGAATAATTCTATTTCCTATTTTACATTTCAACAAACCTAAATTAAGACCTTCAAATCAATACAAAAACCTATATTTTAATCTCAAAACTCGAATCAAATTAACATAATCCCTCAAATAAAAAGATTTGACTTCGATAGATCAAAGATATACTTATAATTAGAAAGCCTATCGATAGAGAAGAGAGTAACCAGAGAGAAAAGCTTAAGAGGAAGAATTGGAATTGTCCATAAACTCTCTCCTCACAAATCATAGTGAAAATTCATCCCTCTTTGAGAATATTATAAAACAAAGAAGGGTTGTTTTTGCCAGGCATCTTTTCAATTTAACTCACAATTTTCGCAACTACGATAACCCAAATCTTAACACAAAAACAAACTAGAAGAAAAAGGGAGAAAAGAGAACACACACTCCCAAGTTTGGAATCACGGCCAAATGAACCCAGTCAGAGCAGCCAGATTGAAGAGGCAGCAACACTACGACTAAAATAAAACCAGAAAGAGTAAATGGGTATCACCATCAGAGAGAGAGAAAGTTGAAACAGATTATGGGTATTTGCTCTTTTACTTGCTTTCTGGTTTGGCAAGCAGAGTATGTAACGAGAAAATTTAGCTGCCCGGTCATCCCAAGTTTCGATTTAAGAAAATGGCCTTGAAACTGTTTATCATTTTTTTTTAATTTAGAGAAGATGATGTGGCATAGTTAGGATTAATTAAACACGTAAAATGGGTTAAAATGAAAAGATTAAAACATATGTGGGCCGAATCAGAAATAATGAAAGTTTTTAAAATTTAAAATTTCGCAAAACAAGCCCCACTAACTATTCACCTCGCTTAATCGAAATTCATTAATTCAAAAAGCGATTTCTTGAACGAAAGGGAGACGCAATTTTTTCCGATCGAACACCTGCAAATTTGCACCCTAAATCAATTTCTTGAACCCTAAACCGAATACAGTTGCGATTTTCNAAAAGGGTGTGAACTGAATTTTTGCCAATGCTTGACCAAGTATTTTGTATTAAGGATTGACATTTAACACAAAAGAATTACCAAAATTGTTAGATCGACCTGAGCATTTTCTATGGAATCTGACAATGTTATTATACACCAAGATGAGAATTCTATATGGGCATAATATTGTAGAAACAAAAAAAGTTCTTAAATTCTAGAAAAATATATCCTGGAAAAAGAGCAGATAAAATTTTTTAGGATGGAAAGAATATGATTTATGAATCTGACCTTTGGTATTAACAAATTGATCAATCTCAAGCATTCTAAAAATTAAGATCCAACCATCATGAGAAAACATAGCTATTCAAAACTATAGCACAATAGAAACTTGATTAATTAGGTGCATTTAAAGTCAAGTGTTTAAGCATTCGAAGTTCAGTCTCAGAGCTTTCTGGAAATGAAAAAAAAAACTCAACAGCATATCTTCATTCCAAAACATGGCATAACTGAAACACCATGATACTACCAAATCCAGAAGTTTTTACGGATAGAATAAGTGACACATAGCCTATAGCATAACATTCAACAAAAAGATACGACTGCAAGAACCTTTCTTATCAGGATCTTCACATTTGTAGGATGACTCATTATAGCAGTTCCTTTATAAGCCTTCTTCAGTTAACCTTGATTTGAATTTTCAAGACACCGAGAATCCCACAATACTAGGTGTTGTGACTCTTCCTTGGTCCATGATAAAATAACATTGAGGCCAGCAAAGTAAATTCTCCTAATCCACAAAGACCAATACAAAGTCAGGAACTGGTGAATAAACACATATGCCCAACTGGAATTGTATATTACCATGCATATTGATTCTCGGAGAACTTCTAGAGAAATTTGATGTCGAATTTCCGAGTTTTGGTGGCAAAACAAAAGCCTTTTGTTTTATCATTTCTGATTTCGTAAAAACAAATTATAGGGTAAAATGACAGATTATTAAAAATGCAATAATCAAGCCCCAAAAAGAATTATTGAATAAACAAGCTTCAAAAATTATTACTCGAGTAAAGCTCGGAGATTAATGGTTTGTAAATAGTATGGTACACTTTTAGCTTCTTTATCTTCCAATTTCCCAAAATATAAATAACGAACGAGAACCTAAATTAAGAGCTTCAAATCAATACCAAAAACCTATATTTTAGTCTCAAAACTTGAATCAAACTAACATAATCCCTCAAATATAGATCAAAGAGATACTTACAGTTAGAAAGCCTATAAATAGAGAAGGGTGTAACTAGAGAGGAAAGCTTAAGAGGGAGAATTTGAATCGTCCATAAACTATCCCCTCACAAAACACAGTCAAAATTCATCACTCTTTGAGAATATTTTATAAAACAAACAAGGGTTGTTTTTCCCAGGCATCTTTTCAATTAATTCACAATTTCCGCAACTATGATGACCCAAATCTTGAACCAAAAAAAAAAACTACTGTAGACGAAAACGGGAGAAAAGAGAACTAACACTCCAAGTTTGGAATCGCGGCCAAATGAAACCAGTCAGAGCAGCCAGATCGAAAAGGCAACAACACCACCACTAAAATAAAACCAGAAAGAGTAAACGGGTATCGCCATCAGAGAGAGAGAGAGAGAGAGAGAGCAAGCTGAAACAGATTGTGGGAATTTCTTCTTTTACCAAGTTTTACTTGCTTTCTGGTTTGGGATTGGGAAAGACAGTGCGACCTTTCGTCTTCACGAAAAAGTCAAAAGTATATTTTATTTATACTTTTTTTTCTTATTATATTATTAAAATAGTGCATTTTTATTATTATTTTTTTTTTCTAGATTTTCTTTTAATCTGAATACGAGCAATCCAACAGTGAATATAATTTTTTTTTTTTGTTTTTAATCAAGATTTAATATATCAAAATCCAACGGCAAACATAGCTTCCAGCAACCGTAAATTTGATCCAATCGGTAAAAACAATTCCTTTATTATATATATTAATATAGTAAAAGAAACATAAAATACAGGTAGTGGACCTAGTGGTCAGTACAAAATCAAATTAACTAACAGATAACTAATTATCATAACTTACTAACTACTAAAACAACAACAGCAACTCAAAATAACAATTTTCAAGTCTAGAATTAGATTTTCAATATAGCAGCATGACAATGTAACCACTATCACCTTGTCTCTATAGAGACTCTAACTACCTATAATCTCAATTTGCTCCAGATCATGCTCCATTAGGTTATCTCCTACTTCAAGTCCTTCAATCTCTTCAATTGGAGCAAGAGTTGGTTCTAGGTTTTCTTGATTTTGATTGACCCAATTGATGAAGATGGTAGGAAGTGATCGTAGAGTGTGAAGAAGGCAATTAAAGAAAAGTTTAATCAAACTCCATAATAATGCATAACATGGAGATATAATAATGAGAAACAAATAGGCTACTAAAAAATGAGAGGGTGATAAAATGAATGATGCAAGGGTTGACAGAGCTAAAAGAAGAGAAAATTTTCCAGGACGCAAGAAGATGGGACGACTCATACTAAGAGGAAGTGTGATGGGTGTGAAAAGGAAAGCTAGCAATAAGAGAAGAGCAAGAATAAGTGAGAGGATAAATAGAAATGGGTATTGAAAAATGTTTTTAGCTTGGGGTTTCCTTAATAGAAAGAAGATGAAAATATTTAGTAGCGGTAAGAGAAGAAATCTCAAATCAATGGAGGATTGCATGGTTTCTATTGCTGATGATATTTGGATAGAGAAGAGGAAGAAATCAAGTATGGAGCTGATCTTGGACGTTTTTGGTTTGAAGAATTGAATGCTTTTGTTTGGGATTAAGGCTTTTTATGAAATTTTTTGATTGACCGAGGGTGGGCTCACATTGAGCTAAGTGGGCCCCAGTGAATAAAATAAAAACACCATTACCAACTTCGCCCACAAACATCTTCTTTCACAAACCTTAGGCTTAAGATGACTCGAGAAATTATTCAAAAAATAATAATAAAATAATATTTTATCAATATTTAAAAACAAAGGTAATTTAATAATCATTATAACATCATTCCTCAATGGTGTAGCTTATCCCCCATGAAACATACTCTTAGGATGAATCAAGAAATTATTCAAAAAATAATAATAAAATAAAATTTTATCAATATTTAAAAACAAAAGTAATTTAATAATCATTATAACATACCTACACATATATCCTCTCAACCACGTATATGAATATATCATATCAATCAATGTATTACAACCTAATTAAATACATTTTCTTAAACATTTACAATAATCTTCAAAGTAAACTATTTATCTTTACATCAATATAATATTCTCAACCTAATTCCTCAACACTGTTAATTTGTTTATATAGCTAGCTGTGTTCAAAAGTCAAAGAGAAAATACTCCTCCCAGCTTAATTTTTTTTTTCTTTTTTAACATAATACTTTTTACGGGGATGCCTTTAATTGCATTCTGATTCTTCTTTATGCTTTCCACATCATTCT
Source organism: Pistacia vera (assembly GCF_008641045.1). Classification (NCBI taxonomy): domain Eukaryota; kingdom Viridiplantae; phylum Streptophyta; class Magnoliopsida; order Sapindales; family Anacardiaceae; genus Pistacia; species Pistacia vera. The sequence continues at coordinate 114,662 of NW_022196111.1, read as the reverse complement.
GTGCATACTCATTGGATGACGGTAATTTAGGGTAGTTATAAATTATGTAAATTAACTTCTCAAAGTGGACTACTACAATGGGATATCCAAAAATGGGAAAGATTTATGTGAAATGATGCAAAATGACTCTGAACTGCAATCCTGGTGGAAGGAACTACGAGAAGAGGGTCACGGCGACAAAAAAGATGAGCCTTGGTGGCCTAAAATGCAGAAACGCGAAGAGCTGATAGAAACATGCACCATAATCATATGGATAGCTTCAGCTCTCCATGCTGCTGTCAACTTTGGACAGTACCCTTATGCAGGTTTCCTTCCTAACCGCCCAACTATATGCCGCAGATTCATGCCTAAAATGGGAACTCCTGAATATGATGAACTTGACTCAAATCCTGACAGAATGTTCCTCAAAACAACCACTGCTCAGCTGCAGACCCTTCCTGGCATTTCCGTTCTGCTATTACTAGCTCTCCTACCACAATTTTGATCTCCATCATCAACCAAACCTACCAGACTCAAAACCACCTAAAATTAACCTCTACCACAACGACGGCAGCTTGGAACAAGTTGTGATATATGACACAACATGAATATTTTGTATGAAATAGCTGCATGCAATACGATAGTAAGATGGGATCCTCGTTTCTGGCATTACAGTCAAACGCATAATCTCTTTTAAAGCTTAAAATGGAACCGTGCTTCCACATTATAGTCCAGGGTAGAATTTCTTTTAGATTTAGACACAACACTTATGTCATTCATCCAAAGGATACAACTTCAATAACAATATATGTCTGCAGTCTACAACAATTTTGCATTGTGATTTACTGATTTACCATTAATAAGCATATTATACAGCCAAAAGGATCTTCATATTATATCAAATGCATGACCATATCATTATAATTCCATTCCATAGCACATCATAATCTAAACAAAGTACTCCATAGAATCCCAATCCCCAAAATTTATATAGTCTTATTGATTATCCAATCAAAGGTTATTATTATTTCTGTCTAACCCTTACAGCAAGATTACTACAGAGTAACCAAAACAGAAGGGTTTGCATTCAGAAACAGAAAATTGCCATCAATATAAATAATTCAAGTAGCTGCAACTTGAAATGAAGATGAAATGACTTGGTTCAAGGAAACTGATATACCATCAAAAGAAAAATTATATTATCTATATATATTGCCTATACAGATGCAAATACAACCTGCGCCCACAATGAACAAAACAGAATTTTAAGCATAAAGTAAACATATCATATGTATACACTGAAAATTCCATCCACTTCATTCACACCAGAATTTATATCTTCAAAAAGAGTAATTAGGGCTGTAGAACCAAGATGCAGAGTTACTATTGGCTGATTTGTTCAGCAACTTCACAACACAAATACACAAACAATTTCCAGGAAAAGAGAGTGCAGTGGAGCTCAAGACCTGGAGAAAACAATCTGAACAGTGGAGCTCAAAATAAATTCTCCTAATCCACAAAGATCAATACAGAGTCAGGAACTGGTGAATAAACACATATGCCTATGTGGAACTGTATATTACCATACATATTGATCCTCGGAGAACTTCTAGAGAAATTTGATGTTGAATTTCCGAGTTTTGGTGGCAAAACAAAAGCTTTTTGTTTTATCATTTCTGATTTCGTAAAAACAAATTATAAGGTAAAATCACAGATTATTTAGCGCAAAAGAGCATATTAAAAATGCAATAATCATTAATCAAGCCCCAAAAAGAAATATTGAATAAACAAGCTTCAAAAATTAATGACTCGTGTAAAGCTCGGAAATTAATGGTTTGTAAATAGTTTGGTACACTTTTAGCTTCTTTATCTTCCAATTTCCCAAAATATAAATAACGAACGAGAACCTAAATTAAGAGCTTCAAATCAACACAAAAACCTATATTTTAAGTCTCAAAACCCGAATCAAATTAACATAATCCCTCATATATATATCAAAGAGATACTTATAGTTAGAATGCCTATAAATAGAGAAGGGTGTAACTAGAGAGGAAAGCTTAAGAGGGAGAATTTGAATCGTCCATAAACTCTCCCCTCACAAAGCACAGTGAAAATTCATCCCTCTTTGAGAATATTTTATAAAACAAACAAGGGTTGTTTTTGCCAGGCATCTTTTCAATTTAATTCACAATTTCCGCAACTACGATCACCCAAATCTTGAACCCAAAAAAAAAAACTACTGTAGAAGAAAAAGGGAGAAAAGAGAACTAACACTCCAAGTTTGGAAACGCGGCCAAATGAAACCAGTTAGAGCAGCCAGATCGAAAAGGCAACAACACCACCACTAAAATAAAACCAGAAAGAGTAAACGGGTATCGCCATCAGAGAGAGAGAGAGAGAGAGAGAGCAAGCTGAAACAGATTGTGGGAATTTCTTCTTTTACCAAGTTTTACTTGCTTTCTGGTTTGGGATTGGGAAAGACAGTGCGACCTTTCGTCTTCACGAAAAAGTATATTTTATTTATTCTTTTTTTTCTTATTATATTATTAAAATAGTGCATTTTTATTATTATTTTGTTTTTTTCTAGATTTTCTTTTAATTTGGATATGAGCAATCCAACGGTGAATATAATTTTTATTGTTTTTAACCAAGATCTAATATATCAAAATCCAACGGCAAGCATAGCTTCCAGCAGCCGTAAATTTGATCCAATCGGTAAAAACAATTCCTTTATTATATATATTAATATAGTAAAAGAAACATAAAATACAAGTAGTGGACCTAGTGGTCAGTACAAAATCAAATTAACTAACAGATAACTAATTATCGTAACTTACTAATTACTAAAACAACAACAGCAACTCAAAATAACAATTTTAAAGTCTAGAATTAGATTTTCAATATAGCAGCATGACAATGTAACCACTATCACCTTGTCTCTATAGAGACACTAACTACCTATAATCTCAATTTGCTCCAGATCATGCTCCATTAAGTTACCTCTTACTTCAAGTCCTTCAATCTCTTCAATTGGAACAAGAGCTGATTCTGAGTTTTCTTGGTTTTGGTTGACCCAATTAATGAAGAGGGTAGGAAGTGATCGTAGACTGTGAAGAAGATAGTTGAAGAAAAGTTTAATCAGACTCCATAATAATGCATAACATGGAGATATGATAATGAGAAACAAATATGCTACTAAGAAATGAAAGGGTGGTAAAATGAATGACGCTAGGGTTGACAGAGCTAGAAGAAGAGAAAATTTTCCAGGACGTAAGAAGATGGGACGGCTCATACTAAGAGGAAGTGTGATGGGTGTGAAGAGGAAAACTAGCAATAAGAAAAGAGCAAGAATAAGTGAGAAGATAAATAGAAGTGGATATTGAAAAATGTTTTCAGTTTGGGGTTTCCTTAATAGAAAGAAGATGAAAATATTTAGTAGCGGTAAGGGAAGAAACCTTAAATCAATGGAGAATTGCATGCTTTCTATTGCTGATGATATTTGGATAGAGATGAGGAAGAAATCAAGTATGAAGAATTGAATGCTTCTGTTTGGGATTAAGGCTTTTTTTATGAAATTGTTTCATTGAGCGAAGGGGGGTTTATATAGAAAAACTAATCATTCCCCATTGGAGTCAATGGAAGTCAAAAAAAAAAAAAAAAAAAAAATTTGGACCAGTAGTAAGATGCACAAAAAGGAAAAGAACACAAAAAGCCAAGATGCACAAAAAAAAAAAAAAATGAATTCTCGTCCTTTTTGTGCACAAAAAGGACGAGAACACAAAAAGCTGACTTCATGTCATTCATTTTTTTTTTTCTTGGATTCATTCGTCAAATGAATGATGACATGTCATTCATTTTTTTTTTTTTTCTTGGAAGGGGGGTTTATATAGAAAAACTAATCAGTTCGGGTCCCATTGGGGGGAGTACATGGAACGGTCAAAAAAACGAAAAAGAAGAAATTGGTAACCAGGTAGTAGGAGAGCAGCATGAAGGAAAAGAACACAAAATGCCAGATGCACAAAAAAAAAGGAATTCTCTGTCCTTTTTTGTGCACAAAAAGGACGAGAACACAAAAGCTGCCTCATTTCATGTCATTTTTTTTTTTTTTTTTTTTCTTGGCTTTGATTAACACCCATCACACTTCCGGTAATGCGACATCCTTGGCTTTGTTCATTTTTTTTTTTTTATCTTGGCTTCGTTCATTTTTTTTTTTTTCTTGACTTCGATTAACACCCATCACACTTCCTCTTAGTTTAACCGTCTTATTTAGAAATTATTAAAAAATAATAATAATATTTTTATCATTTTAAAAATAAAGCAATTTAATAATTATAACATACTTACACATATATCATTCCAACCAAATATATAATATAACTATCCACCAATGATTCTAATTTAACTAAACACTTTCCTAAACATTTCTAGAATCTTCAAGAGTAATCTATTATCTTTCTATTAATTAACTTTTCAACCTAATTCATCGACATTGTTAATTTGTTTATATAGATGGCTGTGTTCAAAGTCAAAAAGCAAATACTCCTTCCAGCTTAAATCTTTTCTTTTTTAGCATAATACTTTTTACGGGGATGCCTTATATTGCATTCTGATTCTACTTGTTTCTGCCTCCACATCATTCTATGCATACTCATGGGATGATGGTAATTTAGGGTAGTTATAAATTTTAGCAAAGAAACCATCCAAAATCTCAGAACCGCGTTGGCCCTGCCAAAAGCCATACACTTGCTCCATCCTACTAGTGAAGGTGCCTTACTGAAGGATAATCCCAACGGTGTTTCAATCCAGAGCTTCAACTCTAGCTATGTCTTCGGATTATTGTATTTATGAATCAAGCAGTAACATAGCAATTGTAAAGGGTTGAATGAGACAACTTCCTGAGTGGGGTGAAAAGTGTCATTCAGCCAATTGTAAAGATCTTGTGTTATAATACATTAACAAAGTGCAACCCCAAGTTGATCTCGGCGATCAAGAAGGTTTGCTCCCTTCTACGACGTTCTTAGTTTAGACTTGAGATCACTTACTACATTAAATTTCTCACATTGTGATTTTATTCGGTCCTTGAACTTGTAAGGTTTTGAGGGACCCTGAATATGGGACTTATCCGAACCTTTATACTTGGAGGTGTTCAAGGACTCTAAAAATTATTTCGATGTACGTAAACTAGCTCGAACAAATTAACATGATTGAACCAAGATGCCTTGAATATTAAGGGGACCTGAAGATTAATCGAAGCCCCACAGCCCTTACAATAAAAAAAATTAACAATGGCTGGACCATATGCCTTGAGGCTTGGGCCTGCAATGTGTAATGGCAAAGTTGAAATATATCGAAGTCAGGTTTGGTATGTCAAATCAAGCTGAGTACAGAAGAAGTTACTGAAACTCTGTTCTTCGGAACGGTTCTGCCTATAAGCCCTAAATCTGGGCCAAAGATTCAAAGCAATTCGTAAAAGAACATTTCTTCTTCACAGCACTCAATTCATGTATGTATCATGTGTAAGTAGGTGAAAACGATGGCGGATTCGCATGCGCCGGACTCCAAAGTTTTCAGTGTCGAATCGTCATCCATCGAGTCACTACAGTGGCGCCGCCGATCTCCTGGCTACGATATTTGCTACAGTAGCTTTCAGGTTCCCAATCCGAAACGTCTTCGTTTAATTTTTATATAAATTTCAGTGCTGTTATTTCTTCTTCGTTTGATCTTCCCACTTGGATTTGTTCTTTGGGCGCGAAAAGGTAACAAATAAAGAAATTAATACCGCTACAGTAGGGTGCTTGAACGACATCTTATGATTATTTGCTTCTTTCTCTGCTACTGTCCTGTATGTTATTACACGGTGGTGTTATCGTGATGCCTGGAATTTTGTCGCTTGAAAGTTAGATTAAAATTGCTAGCATTAATATATTATGGCCGGTCTTTTTATGATAAACAAATTTAGGGTATATACTCAATATATAATTGGTCCTACTATTAAATTTAATACTGTTAATATTTTTTTGAATTATGAAGGCGGGAAGGTGGACGAAGTGCCGGTTATAAGGATTTATGGATCAACACCAGCCGGCCAGAAGACATGCTTGCATGTTCATAGAGTAATTTTATTGATCTTTTTATGTAAATTGATGTTGTTAGTTACTACGCTTAGCATTTACTTTGAAATTTCATTTTGTTCTCAATTGTGGCATTTTCAAACTTCATGAGTGCGACAGATTTGCACTATGTTTGCGTTTTATAGTTTCCATGAATAATTTTATTGATTTTTTTTTCTTTTTGTAGGCTTTACCCTATTTATATGTCCCATGTGCTGATATACCTCTTCAATCAGACCAAGAAGGTAAAACATGGACTTGGATTTGGGCTTTACTTTGTGTTGTGCTTTTGAATTCAAATTTCAGTTGGAAAGATGATGCTTGAAACACAATTTTTTCTTTGTTGATTTTTGTAGGTGATGCATTTACGAATGCTATATCTCTTGGATTGGAGAAAGCCTTGAAGGTACGTATATCTCTTCCCTAGTAATTAGTTTGTGTGGCTTATTGCATATATGGGTTGTGAATATAGTTGCTTTGAATTCTCAGCCAAAGGGTAATTCTGGTTCAAATCGTCAGCATGTTCATGGTTGCAGCCTTATACGAGCTAAGAGATTTTATGGTTACCATTCATCAGAAGAGCTATTTGTCAAGATATACCTGTATCCTAGTTTTTCAGTGTGCACAGGGAAGGGTGGGGCGGGGTGCATGGTAAAAAAAGGAAATAAGTATTGCATTGTGCTGGAGTTGTTTTTTCGTTGATGATATTGTAGGGTTATGTTGTTGAACACCTTGACAAACTTCAAGCTATTATCCACATGATGTCTCTCGTGCTGCTAATCTCCTTCTGGTATAATTCTTGAACAGTCTGCTCACTTTTAGTTGTTTACTGCATTTTTCTTTTCTCTTTTTTTATTTTCTTTTTCTGGTTGTTTTTTAACTTAAACTCTTTTATTGGCATGGTTCTTTTTTTTTCTTCTCTCTGCTGTATTATTTCATTTTTATTCATGATTTAAACTGTATGGTATACTTCCCTGTCATAGCTTCCTATGTTTCACATGTTGACATTGAAGTGATCTATATTGCAGAGGGTCTTTATTATGAATTAGAAAATTGCTGCTTAGTTGCTTATTGTGGTCTCTAGATGATGGGCATATTGAGTGTTTTTAAAAAATACAGGAGTAGATTTGCTTAGAGTTGTGGCCCTTGGATGAATTGATTGTGGATTTTCGGTTGAGCTAATTGACCGTAGTTAATCATGAAATTGTTTCCTGTGTTTGGATACACTTATATTTTCATTTTGAGAGATTTATAAACAAATTATTTCCTCTTATCATAGTAACTCAATTGTTTTTCAGGCAGGTGCAGTTCTTGATAAGAGTTTGCAGCCCCATGAATCTCATATTCCCTTTCTTCTTCAGTTTCTGGTAAATACCTTTCATGTGAAATGTTTTTGGTGGAGTTTTTTTATTTATTCTTCATATTTTTTACAATATTGAGAGTTAAATTTTCATGGTGATGTCTAATGAATTATGATTAATATTGATCGAGTATTTTTCATTTAATTCCTATTATTTAATTAGACTTCTTGTTTTTTACATAAAAATTTTGTCCCTGTTGTTCATATGTTAAATACTTCAATGACTCTGGATTTTTTTATGAAGTCTAAAAGTTACCTAGGGGGATGGACAATCACCTTGATTCGGGTGAGAAGCAGATTGTTTTAGGGGAAGACAATGGCATTGGTTGGAGGGGAAGACTTCGTTAACAATGCATGTTTCTCAGCCAGTAGTGTTGCTTTTTTTCTTCAGGACTGAGCTCCAATAGGGTCCTGCTAAAACAACAAGTAAACTCATTAGAAATTCATACAAACAAAACTAAAATTGAAGACATTGTTTAATTGAGTTTTACCAACAGCATTGAGATTTTTATTTGTGTTTGGTTGTATATACCAATGAGTGAAACATTTTAAAAGGATTAGGAAAGATCCTAGCTCTTCCTTTCTTTTTCTACATGCAACTTCACCACATTAATCATAAATTAATAACCGCTAAGAACCAATAAGTAGAGTCTATTCCTAGAACTGATTCATAATTAAAAAAAATTAAAAATTAAAAAAAGAAACCTAATAGAGTTATAGAGGAGCAATGCCAGATTTAGCGTAGACATTCATCCCATGTCTACGACCACCCACATATTATAATTTGATATGCACAATAAGTTTTGCTCACCAAACAAATTATTTATTGAAAAAAAAACATTTTCAGTAAAAGGCCTTTTTGTTGAACAAAATTTTCAAGTCAACACTCAGGAGAAGGGATAAGATCCAGGAAGATACGAGAGTACTTGTTGCGAGTATTCTCTTCCCTGTCTATCTCTAGGCACTCAGAGTAGAAGTCAGTAAAAAGCTCTGTATGTGAACAACATCCAAGTTGATTACTTGAATCCCTATTGATGGAGAGAACATTCAACCTGAAACCACTCACCAGAGTGCTTAAATATCCATTCATTTCCAGTTGACAATGCAGCACCGATCACATTTAATGGACATAAGAAAAGGGTGTGAACTGAATTTTTGCCAATGCTTGAACAGTATTTTGTATTAAGGATTGATATTTAACAAGGATACCAAAATTGTTAGATCGACCTGAGCATTTAGAAAAAAGTTCATAGGGCATAATATTGTAGAAACAAAAAAGTTCTTATTCTAGAAAAATATATCCTGGAAAGAGCAGATAAAATTTTTAGGATGTAAAGAATATGATTTATGAATTGACCTTTGGTATTAACAATTGATCAATCTCAAGCATTCTAAAAATTAAGATCCAACCATCATGAGAAACCATATCCATTCAAAACTATAATACAATGGAAACTCAATTAATTAGGTGCATTTAAAGTAAGTGTTTAAGCATTCGAAGTCAATCTCAGAGCTTTCTGGAAAATGAAAAACAACCTCAACAGCATATATTCATTCCAAACCATGGCATAATTGAAACACGGTGCCATATCGGCAATCTAGACTGCTCAAATCAACTAGTTTAAGCATTCAGAGTAGATGACTGCAGTGATTTAAATAAAAACAATGCATTAATACACAATGATACTACCAAATCCAGAAGCTTTTATGGATAGAATAAGTGACGCATAGCCTATAGCATATATTCAAAAATCAGGATCTTCACATTTGTAGGATGACTCATTATAGCAGTTCTTTATAAGCCTTCTTCAGTGTAACCTTGATTTGAATTTTCAAGACACCGAGAATCCCACATAATAGGTGTTGTGACTCTTCCTTGGTCCAGATAAAATAACATTGAGGCGAGCAAAGTAAACTCTCCTAATCCACAAAGACCAATACAAAGTAGGAACTGGTGAATACACATATGCCCAAGTGGAATTGTATATTACATACATATTGATCCTCGTAGAAATTCTAGAGAAATTTGATGTGAATTTCGAGTTTTGGTGGCAAAACAAAAGCTTTTGTTTTATCATTTCTGATTTCGTAAAACAAATTATAAGGGAAATCAAGATTATTAAAAATGCAATAATCAAGCCCAAAAGAATTATTGAATAAACAAGCTTCAAAAATTATGACTCGAGTAAAGCTCGGAGATTAATGGTTTGTAATAGTTTGGTACACTTTTAGCTTTTTTATCTTCAATTTCCCAAAATATAATAACGAACGAGAACCTACATTAAGAGATTCAAATCAATACCAAAAACCTATATTTTAGTCTCAAAACTTGAATCAAACTAACATAATCCTCAAATATGGATCAAAGAGATACTTACGTTGAAAGCCTATAAATAGAGAAGAGAGTGACTAGAGAGGAAAGTAAGGAGGAGAATTTGAATCGTCCATAAACTCTCCCCTCACAAACAAAGTGAAAATTCACCTCTTTGAGAATATTTTATAAAACAACAAGGGTTGTTTTTGCCAGGCATCTTTTCAATTTAATTCACAATTTCCGCAACTACGATGACCCAAATCTTGAACCAAAAAAAAAAAAACTACTGTAGAAGAAAAAGGGAGAAAAGAGAACTACACCTCCAAGTTTGGAATCGCGCAGCCAAATGAAACCAGTCAGAGCAGCCAGATCAAAAAGACAACAACACACACTACAAAATAACCAGAAAGAGTAAACGGGTATCACCATCACAGAAGAGAGAGAGAGAGAGAGAGAGAGAGCAAGCTGAAAAAGATTGTGGATATTGCTCTTTGCTAAGTTCTACTGGCTTTCTGGTTTGGGATGGGAAAGAGAGTGCGATTTCGTCTGACGAAAAAGTATACTTATTTTTATATTTTTTTCTTATTATATTATTAAAATAAGCATTTTTATTATTATTTTTTTCCGATTTTCTTTTAATTTGAATACGAGAAATCTACGGTGATATAATTTTTATTGTTTTAACCAGAATCCAATATATAAAAATCCAACGGCAAACATAGCTTCCAGTAACCGTAAATTGATCCAATCGGTTAACAATTCCTTTATTATATTATTAATATAGTAAAAGAAAAAATATAATACAAAGTACAAATCAATTAACTAACTAATACTTAACGACAACAGCAACCCAAAAGAACCGGTAGTTTCAACCTTTGTACCACATGTATACTTATTGAAAAGTCTAGAATTAGATTATCAATATAGCAGCATGACAACGTAACCACTATCACATTCTCTTACAGAGACACTAGCTACCTATAATCTCAATCTGCTCTAGATCATGCCATTAGGTTACTCTTACTTCAGTTCTTCAATCTTTCAATTGGAACAGAGGTTGGTTCTGGGTTTTCTTGTTTTGGTGACCCATTAATGAAGATGGTGGAAGTGATTGTAGAGCGTGAAGAAGATAGTTGAAGAAAAGTTAATATAGACTCCATAGTAAGCATAACATGGAGATATAATGAGAAACAAATAGGCTACTAAGAAATGAGTGGGTGGTAAAATGAATGACGCGAGGGTTGACAGAGCTAGAAGAAGAGAAAATTTTCCAGGACGCAAGAAGATGGGACGTCTCATACAAAGGAAGTGTGATGGGTGTGAAGAGGAAAGCTAGCAATAGAGAAAGAGCAAGAATTAGTGACAAAATAAATAAAAATGGGTATTGAAGAATATTTTCAACTTGAGGTTTCTTAATAGAAAGAAGATGAAAATATTTAGTAGTGGTAAGGGAAGAAACCTCAAATCAATGGGGAATTGCATGCTTTCTATTCTTGATGATATTTGGATAGGGATGAGGAAGAAATAAAGTATAGAGCTGATCTTGGACGTTTTGTTTGAAGAATTGATGATTTTGTTTGGGATTAAGGCTTTTATGAAATTGTTTCATTGAGCGAGGGTGGGGGCTTATAATGCATTGAGAGTAAGTGGGCCCAGTGAAGACACGAAAAACTAATCATTCCCCACTAGTGATCACTATTATAAAGTATTATAGTAAAAAACTTTTTTAAAACTTTATAAAACTTATAAAGTTTTTATATATAATACTTATATAATATTTTAAAACTTTATAAAAATTTTTATAAGTTTTTATAATATATACTTATATAATTTAAAACTTTATAAAACTTATAAAGTTTTTATAATATATACTTATATAATATTAAAACTTTATAAAAAACTTTATAAATTATAAAAACTTTATAAGTTTTAATGTTTTTTATAATATAATAACTTTGTACTAGTGATGAGTTTATAAAGTTTTTTATAAGTTTTAAATATTATATAAGTATTATTATAAAAACTTTATAAGTTTTATAATGTTTTATAATATAATAACTTTGTACTAGTGATGAAAGGTGATAACGTTCTGTCTTGACTTTCACTAACACACCCCACGCTTCCTCTTAGTATTAGCCGTCTCTGACATCCTATAAATTATTCAAAAATAATATTTTATCAATATTCCTTAACATCATTCCTCAATGGTTAGTTTCAAAAATATGAAAACAATACTCAATATATTTAATTTAACTAAACATATTTCTTAAACATTTTCATAATCTTTAAAATAATCTATTTATCTTTATAATAACATTTTCAGCCTAATTCTTCGACATTGTTAATTTGTTTTATAACTGACTGTATTCAAAGTCAAGAGCAAATACTCCTTCACCCTTAATTTTTTTCTTTCTTAACATAATAATTTTTACGGGGATGCCTTTAATTGCATTCTGATTGTACTTGTTTCTGCTTTCCACACCATTCTGTGCATACTCATTGGAGATGGTAATTTAGGGTAGTTATAAATTAAATTATAGAAAGAAACCTTGACCAAAATCTCAAGAACCGCGTTGGCCTGTCAAAAGACGTACACTTTGCTCCATCCTACTAGTGAAGGTGGCCTTACTGCTAAGGAATTCCACCAGTGTTTCATCTAGAGTTTCAATCTCTAGCTATGCTTTCGGATTATTGTAATTTATGAATCAAGCAGTAACATAAGCAAATTGTAAAGGGTTGAATGAGACAACTTCATGATGGGGGTGAAAATGGTCATTCTACCAATTATAAAAGCATGTTTGTATAGTAAATTAACATGGCAACCCAAGGCCTTGATCTAGCGGTCAAGAAGGTTTCTTTCCTTCTTTGATTTTAGGTTTGATCTTGAGACCATTTACACATTATAATTTTCTCATATGTGACTTATTTAGTATTTTAAACTATATGGGTTCAAAGGACTCTGAATGTGGGACTTATCCGATCCTTTGACTTGTAGGATGTTCAAAAGACCTCAAATATTAGTTGAGATGAGAGGTAAGCTAGCTGAACAAATTAACAATGATTGGACTAAGATGCCTTGAATATAAAGGAACCTGAAGATTAATTGAAGTGTATGAAATTGCCAGAACAGCCCGTTACAAAGAAAAAAAAATAACAATGGCTGGACCATATGCCTTGAGGCTTGGGCTGCTATGTGAATGGCAAAGTTGAAAAATATCGAAGTCAGGTTTGGTATGTCAAATAAGCTGAGTACAGAAGAAGTTACTGAAATCTTCTGTTCTTCGAAGGTTCTGCTATAAAAGCCTAAAATCTGGCGCCAAAGAATTCAAAGCAATTCGTTAAAGAACATTTCTCTTCACAGATCTAATTCATGTATGTATCATTGTAAGTAAAGCGAAAACCGATGGCGGATTCGCAGCCGGAGTCCAAAGTTTTCAGTGTTGAATTGTCTCCATCGATCACTACATGGCGCCGCCAATTCCTGGCTACGATATTTGCTACAGTAGCTTTCAAGGTTCCAATCCGAAACGTCTTCGTTTTAATTTTTAATTTTATATAAATATTCAGTGCTTTATTCTTCTTTCGTTTGCTCTTCACTTTGATTTGTTCATTTGGCGCGAAAATGTAACAAATAAAGAAATTAATAGACCGCTACAGTAAGGTAGCTTGACGACATCTTATGATAGTTTGTTCTTCTCTGCTACTGTCCTGTATGTTATTAACCGGTGGTGTTTCGTGATGCCTGGAAATTGTGTCTATTGAAATTGAATTAAATGCTAGCAATTATATATTTATGGCCTTTTTTTTGAAAAAAATTTATTAACTTATATAAAAACAATTCCTTTATTATATTAATTAATGTAGTAAAAGACGGAGGAAATACAAGTAGTAAATAAACTAATGGACAAATAATGACAACTTAAAATAAGTTGCAGTTTCAACCTTTGTACCACATTTATACTAATCGAAAAGTTTAGAATTAGATTTTCAATATAGCAACATGACAAAGTAACCACCATCACCCTGTCTCCACAAAGACACTAACTACCTATAATCTCAATTTGCTCTAGATTATGCTTTATTAGATTACCTCCTACTTCAAACCCTTCAATCTCTTCAACTGTAGCAAGAGCTGGTTCTGGGTTCTTTTGGTTTTAGTTCACCCAAGTGATGAAGATGGTAAGAAGTGATGATGGTAAAGTGTAAAGAAGCCAATTGAAGAAACGTTTAATTAGACTCCATAGTAGTGCATGGCATGGAGATGTGATAATGAGAAACCAATAGGCTACAAAGAAATGTGATAGTGGTAAAACGAACGATGCTAGGATGGACAAAACTAGGAGAAGAGAAAATTTTTCAGGACGCAAGAAGATTGGACGAATCATACTAAGAGGGAGTGTGATGGGTGTGAAAAACAAAGATAGTAATAAAAGAAGAGCAAGAATCAATAACAAGATAAATAAAAATGGATATCGAATAATGTTTTTATGTTGCGGTATCATTAATAGAAAGAAGATGAAATTTTTTTGCAGGGGTGGGAAAAAAAATCTCAAATCAAAGGAGAAATGCATGGTTGTAAATGGCTGTAACTGCAAAGACAAAAAGATTGATCGACTAAGCCCTCAGCTCGAAATTTCGGTTGCCTTATATATATAAGTTTTAGTTCTGTAAATGGAAATAGGAAGGTAATTTCCTCATTCAACAAAAGAAATTACCTTCCAATTTCCATCGAAGGTATTCACTTTCACACTCCCCAGCCAGATAAGTGCAACCCACTCCCCAGTCCCCAGACAAATATTGAAGAAAAAACCACGCATGAAAACTAATTCCTCAACATTATTTAATTTGCTTATATAGCTGGCTGTGTTCAAAGTCGAAGAGCAAATACTCCATTAAGGGAAGTTTATCAAAGTAAAATTCGATTAAGCTTGATTAATGATAGACTTCCCATCATGTATGCCTTCGTAAAGTCTTCCACTTTATTGAAATCCAGAAGCTTTTACATGATAGAATAAGTGACGGATAGGCTATAGCATAATATTCAACAAAAATCAGGATCTTCAAATTTGTTGGATGACTCATTATAGCAGTTCCTTTATAAGCCTTCTTCAGTTAACCTTGATTTGAATTTTCAAGACACCGAGAATACCACAATGCTAGGTGTTGACTCTTCCTTGGTCCATGATAGAATAACATTGAGGCCAGCAAAATAATTTCCCCTAATCCACAAAGACCAATACAAAGTCAGGAACTGGTGAATGAATTACCGTAGGCAGAAAATTCATTCTTTATTGAAATGAAGTAGTTATATTTGCTTATAGTTTAAGTAACTTAACGAAGTGGGAAATATCTGCCAGTTTGAAGTTTGAACATCTTCAAGAGCCAATAAGGTTAGAGGAATCCCACAGGGCTTACGCGATCAATGAAAGGGCCAATAAGGTTAGAGGAATAAGAAGGAAATTACCTTCCTATTTCCATCGAAGGCATTAACCTCCACACTCCCCAGCCAGAGAAGTAGAACCCACCTTCCAAAGAAGCTGACCACCATTAAACGTGGTTATCACAGTTTTTAAGAACACGTGGATCAAGTAATACAGATTTATTCAAAAATCTTGCACCGTTGGATTTTCTGATCGTCATATTAATTGACCCCAAATATGATTATTAGAAATCAACTATCCCAACATTTAGATTAATTGGGCCCTAGTGAAGAAAAGAAAGACAAAATTAAAAAACAGAGAGACAAAAAGAAAGAAGAGAAAAAAATAAGCATAAAGTAAACATATCATATGTATATACTGAAAATTCCATCCACTTCATTCACACTGGAATTTATATCTTCGCAAAGAGTAATTAGGGCTGTAGAACCAAGATGCAGAGTTACTATTGGCTGATTTGTTCAGCAACTTCACAACACAAATGCACAAACAATTTCCAGGAAAAGAGAGTGCAGTGGAGCTCAAGACCTGAAGAAAACAATCTGAACAGTTGTCTAAAAACTGAACACAGAGGAACAATTTGAGAAATTAAAAGAAGAAGATTTGTGGACAAGTTCTAGCTTTATTCGCTGGTCTCTTTGATTTTCCATTTCTGCACTTTTTTCTACAGCCCTTTTTTCTTTTTCCCTTTTCGTCTACTTACAAAGGAAAACACACAGCCTTACATATTTTCTTAAGGCCCAAAGCTAAGCCAACAAGTGGTTTCTCCCACATCACAGGTTTTAACTCAAGTCAATCAAACTAACTAAACAATTAACTTGACCAAACTGCAGTAAAAATAAAATAAAAAAAAAACTGCACATTAACATTAAAAGTTACCTAGGGGGATGGACAATCACCTTGATTTCGGGTGAGAAGCAGATTGTTTTTAGGGGAAGACAATGGCATTGGGTTGGAGGGGAATGACTTCGTTATACAATGCATGTTTCTCAGCCAGTAGTGTTGCTTCTTTTTCTTCAGGACTCAGCTCCAATAGGGTCCTGCATAAAACAACAAGTAAACTCAATTAGAAATTCATACAAACAAAACTAAAATTTGAAGACATTCTTTAATTGAGTTTTACCATACAGCATTGAGATTTTTAGTTTTGGTTTGTATATACCAATGAGTGAAACATTTTAAAAGGATTAGGAAAGATCCTAGCTCTTCCTTTCTTTTTCTACATGCAACTTCACCACATTAATCATAAATTAATAACCGCTAAGAACCACATAAGTATGAGTCTATTCCTAGAACTGATTCATAATTAAAAAAAATTAAAAAATTAAAAAAAAGAAACCTAATAAGAGTTATAGAGGAGCAATGCAAGATTTAGCGTAGACATTCATCCCATGTCTACGACCACCCACATATTATAATTTGATATGCACAATAAGTTTTGCTCACCAAACAAATTATTTATTGAAAAAAAAACATTTTCAGTAAAAGGCCCTTTTTGTGAAACAAAATTTTCAAGTCAACACTCAGGAGAAGGGTATAAGATCCAGGAAGATACGAGAGTTACTTGTTGCAGATATTCTCTTCCCTGTCTATCTGCTAGGCACTCAGAGTAGAAGTCAGTAAAAAGCTCTGTATGTTGAACAACATCCTCAAGTTGATTACTTGAATCCCCCTATTGATGGAGAGAACATTCAAACCTGAAACCACTCACCAGAGTGCTTAAATATCCATTCATTTCCAGTTGACAATGCAGCACTGATCACATTTAAATTGGACATAGAAAAGGGTGTGAACTGAATTTTTGCCAATGCTTGACCAAGTATTTTGTATTAAGGATTGATATTTAACACAAAGGAATTACCAAAATTGTTAGATCGACCTGAGCATTTTCTAGAAAAAAGTTCTATATGGGCATAATATTGTAGAAACAAAAAAGTTCTTAAATTCTAGAAAAATATATCCTGGAAAAAGAGCAGATAAAATTTTTTAGGATGTAAAGAATATGATTTATGAATCTGACCTTTGGTATTAACAAATTGATCAATCTCAAGCATTCTAAAAATTAAGATCCAACCATCATGAGAAAACATAGCCATTCAAAACTATAGCACAATGGAAACCTGATTAATTAGGTGCATTTAAAGTCAAGTGTTTAAGCATTCGAAGTTCAATCTCAGAGCTTTCTGGAAATGAAAAAACAAACTCAACAGCATATCTTCATTCCAAAACATGGCATAACTGAAACACCATGATACTACCAAATCCAGAAGTTTTTACGGATAGAATAAGTGACACATAGCCTATAGCATAACATTCAACAAAAAGATACGACTGCAAGAACCTTTCTTATCAGGATCTTCACATTTGTAGGATGACTCATTATAGCAGTTCCTTTATAAGCCTTCTTCAGTTAACCTTGATTTGAATTTTCAAGACACCGAGAATCCCACAATACTAGGTGTTGTGACTCTTCCTTGGTCCATGATAAAATAACATTGAGGCCAGCAAAGTAAATTCTCCTAATCCACAAAGACCAATACAAAGTCAGGAACTGGTGAATAAACACATATGCCCAACTGGAATTGTATATTACCATGCATATTGATTCTCGGAGAACTTCTAGAGAAATTTGATGTCGAATTTCCGAGTTTTGGTGGCAAAACAAAAGCCTTTTGTTTTATCATTTCTGATTTCGTAAAAACAAATTATAGGGTAAAATGACAGATTATTAAAAATGCAATAATCAAGCCCCAAAAAGAATTATTGAATAAACAAGCTTCAAAAATTATTACTCGAGTAAAGCTCGGAGATTAATGGTTTGTAAATAGTATGGTACACTTTTAGCTTCTTTATCTTCCAATTTCCCAAAATATAAATAACGAACGAGAACCTAAATTAAGAGCTTCAAATCAATACCAAAAACCTATATTTTAGTCTCAAAACTTGAATCAAACTAACATAATCCCTCAAATATAGATCAAAGAGATACTTACAGTTAGAAAGCCTATAAATAGAGAAGGGTGTAACTAGAGAGGAAAGCTTAAGAGGGAGAATTTGAATCGTCCATAAACTATCCCCTCACAAAACACAGTCAAAATTCATCACTCTTTGAGAATATTTTATAAAACAAACAAGGGTTGTTTTTGCCAGGCATCTTTTCAATTTAATTCACAATTTCCGCAACTACGATGACCCAAATCTTGAACCAAAAAAAAAAAAAACTACTGTAGAAGAAAAAGGGAGAAAAGAGAACTAACACTCCAAGTTTGGAATCGCAGCCAAATGAAACCAGTCAGAGCAGCCAGATCAAAAAGGCAACAACATCACCACTAAAATAAAACCAGAAAGAGTAAACGGGTATCACCATCACAGAAAGAGAGAGAGAGAGAGAGAGAGAGAGCAAGCTGAAACAGATTGTGGCTATTTGTTCTTTTGCTAAGTTCTACTGGCTTTCTGGTTTGGGATCGGGAAAGAGAGTGCGACCTTTCGTCTTGACGAAAAAGTATACTTTATTTATACTTTTTTTCTTATTATATTATTAAAATAATGCATTTTTATTATTATTATTTTTTCCCGATTTTCTTTTAATTTGAATACGAGAAATCTAACGGTGAATATAATTTTTATTGTTTTTAACCAAGATCCAATATATAAAAATCCAACGGCAAACATAGCTTCCAGTAACCGTAAATTGATCCAATCGGTAAAACAATTCCTTTATTATATATATTAATATAGTAAAAGAAACATATAATACAAGTACAAAATCAAATTAACTAACTAATAACTTAACGACAACAGCAACCCAAAAGAACCGGTAGTTTCAACCTTTGTACCACATGTATACTTATTGAAAAGTCTAGAATTAGATTATCAATATAGCAGCATGACAACGTAACCACTATCACATTCTCTCTACAGAGACACTAGCTACCTATAATCTCAATCTGCTCTAGATCATGTTCCATTAGGTTACCTCTTACTTCAAGTTCTTCAATCTCTTCAATTGGAACAAGAGTTGGTTCTGGGTTTTCTTGGTTTTGGTTGACCCAATTAATGAAGATGGTAGGAAGTGATTGTAGAGCGTGAAGAAGATAGTTGAAGAAAAGTTTAATTAGACTCCATAGTAATGCATAACATGGAGATATGATAATGAGAAACAAATAGGCTACTAAGAAATGAGTGGGTGGTAAAATGAATGACGCGAGGGTTGACAGAGCTAGAAGAAGAGAAAATTTTCCAGGACGCAAGAAGATGGGACGTCTCATACTAAGAGGAAGTGTGATGGGTGTGAAGAGGAAAGCTAGCAATAAGAGAAGAGCAAGAATTAGTGACAAAATAAATAAAAATGGGTATTGAAGAATATTTTCAACTTGAGGTTTCCTTAATAGAAAGAAGATGAAAATATTTAGTAGTGGTAAGGGAAGAAACCTCAAATCAATGGGGAATTGCATGCTTTCTATTCTTGATGATATTTGGATAGGGATGAGGAAGAAATAAAGTATAGAGCTGATCTTGGACGTTTTTGGTTTGAAGAATTGAATGATTTTGTTTGGGATTAAGGCTTTTTATGAAATTGTTTCATTGAGCGAGGGTGGGGCTTATATTGAGCATTGAGAGTAAGTGGGCCCCAGTGAAGACACGAAAAACTAATCATTCCCCACTAGTGATCACTATTATAAAGTTATTATAGTATAAAAACTTTATTTAAAACTTTATAAAACTTATAAAGTTTTTATAATATAATACTTATATAATATTTAAAACTTTATAAAAATTTTTATAAGTTTTTATAATATAATACTTATATAATATTTAAAACTTTATAAAACTTATAAAGTTTTTATAATATAATACTTATATAATATTTAAAACTTTATAAAAAACTTTATAAATTATAAAAACTTTATAAGTTTTATAATGTTTTTATAATATAATAACTTTGTACTAGTGATGAGTTTTATAAAGTTTTTTATAAAGTTTTAAATATTATATAAGTATTATATTATAAAAACTTTATAAGTTTTATAATGTTTTTATAATATAATAACTTTGTACTAGTGATGAAAAGGTGATAACGTTTCTTGTCTTGACTTTCACTAACACACCCCACGCTTCCTCTTAGTATTAGCCGTCTCTGACATCCTATAAATTATTCAAAAAATAATATTTTATCAATATTTCATTATAACATCATTCCTCAATGGTTAGTTTCAAAATATATGAATATAACATATCTATCAATATATTTCAATTTAACTAAACATATTTTCTTAAACATTTTTCATAATCTTTAAAATAATCTATTTATCTTTCTATTAATATAACATTTTCAGCCTAATTCTTCGACATTGTTAATTTGTTTATATAACTGACTGTATTCAAAGTCAAAGAGCAAATACTCCTTCCACCTTAATTTTTTTTTCTTTCTTAACATAATAATTTTTACGGGGATGCCTTTAATTGCATTCTGATTGTACTTGTTTCTGCTTTCCACACCATTCTGTGCATACTCATTGGATGATGGTAATTTAGGGTAGTTATAAATTAAATTATAGAAAGAAACCTTGACCAAAATCTCAAGAACCGCGTTGGCCTGTCAAAATGACGTACACTTTGCTCCATCCTACTAGTGAAGGTGGCCTTACTGCTAAAGGAATTCCCACCAGTGTTTCAATCTAGAGTTTCAATCTCTAGCTATGCTTTCGGATTATTGTAATTTTATGAATCAAGCAGTAACATAAGCAAATTGTAAAGGGTTGAATGAGACAACTTCATGATGGTGGGTGAAAATGTCATTCTACCAATTATAAAGCATGCTTTGTATAGTAAATTAACAATGGCAACCCAAGGCCTTGATCTAGCGGTCAAGAAGGTTTCTTTCCTTCTTTGATTTTTTAGGTTTGAATCTTGAGACCATTTACCACATTATAATTTTCTCATATTGTGACTTATTTAGTATTTTAAACTTATATGGTGTTCAAAGGACTCTGGAATGTGGGACTTATCCGATCCTTTGTACTTGTAGGATGTTCAAAAGACCTCAAATATTAGTTGAGATGAGCGTAAGCTAGCCTGAACAAATTAACAATGATTGGACTAAGATGCCTTGAATATTAAAGGAACCTGAAGATTAATTGAAGTGTATGAAATTGCCAGAACAGCCCGTTACAAAGAAAAAAAAAAATTAACAATGGCTGGACCATATGCCTTGAGGCTTGGGCCTGCAATGTGTAATGGCAAAGTTGAAAATATATCGAAAGTCAAGGTTTGGTATGTCAAATCAAGCTGAGTACAGAAGAAGTTACTGAAATCTTCTGTTCTTCGAACGGTTCTGCCTATAAAAGCCCTAAAATCTGGCGCCAAAGAATTCAAAGCAATTCGTAAAAGAACATTTCTTCTTCACAGACTCTAATTCATGTATGTATCATTGTAAGTAAAGTGAAAACCGATGGCGGATTCGCAGCCGGAGTCCAAAGTTTTCAGTGTTCGAATTGTCTCCATCGATCACTACATGGCGCCGCCAATTCCTGGCTACGATATTTGCTACAGTAGCTTTCAAGGTTCCAATCCGAAACGTCTTCGTTTTAATTTTTAATTTTTATATAAATATTCAGTGCTTTATTTCTTCTTTCGTTTGCTCTTCACTTTGATTTGTTCATTTGGCGCGAAAATGTAACAAATAAAAGAAATTAATAGACCGCTACAGTAAGGTAGCTTGAACGACATCTTATGATTAGTTTGCTTCTTTCTCTGCTACTGTCCTGTAATGTTACTTAACCGGTGGTGTTTCGTGATGCCTGGAAATTGTTGTCTATTGAAATTGAATTAAAATGCTAGCAATTATATATTTATGGCCTTTTTTTTGAAAAAAATTTTATTTACTTAAGGATTAGAATTGTCTAGCTTTAAATTTAATACTGTTAATATTTTTTTGAATTATGAAGGCGGGAAGGTGGACGAAGTGCCAGTTATAAGGATTTATGGATCAACACCAGCCGGCCAGAAGACATGCTTGCATGTTCATAGAGTAATTTTATTGATCTTTTTATGTAAATTGATGTTGTTAGTTACTACGCTTAGCATTTACTTTGAAATTTCATTTTGTTCTCAATTGTGGCATTTCAAACTTCATGAGTGCGACAGATTTGCACTATGTTTGCGTTTTATAATTTCCATGAATAATTTTATTGATTTTTTTTTCTTTTTGTAGGCTTTACCCTATTTATATGTCCCATGTGCTGATATACCTCTTCAATCAGACCAAGAAGGTAAAACATGGACTTGGATTTGGGCTTTACTTTGTGTTGTGCTTTTGCATTCAAATTTCAGTTGGAAAGATGATGCTTGAAACACAATTTTTTCTTTGTTGATTTTTGTAGGTGATGCATATACGAATGCTATATCTCTTGGATTGGAGAAAGCCTTGAAGGTACGTATATCTCTTCCCTAGTAATTAGTTTGTGTGGCTTATTGTATATATGGGTTGTGAATATAGTTGCTTTGAATTCTCAGCCAAAGGGTAATTCTGGTTCAAATCGTCAGCATGTTCATGGTTGCAGCCTTGTACGAGCTAAGAGATTTTATGGTTACCATTCATCAGAAGAGCTATTTGTCAAGATATACCTGTATCCTAGTTTTTCAGTGTGCACAGGGAAGGGTGGGGCGGGGTGCATGGTAAAAAAAGGAAATAAGTATTGCATTGTGCTGGAGTTGTTTTTTCGTTGATGATATTGTAGGGTTATGTTGTTGAACACCTTGACAAACTTCAAGCTATTATCCACATGATGTCTCTCGTGCTGCTAATCTCCTTCTGGTATAATTCTTGAACATTCCGCTCACTTTTAGTTGTTTACTGCATTTTTCTTTTCTCTTTTTTTATTTTCTTTTTCTGGTTGTTTTTTAACTTAAACTCTTTTATTGGCATGGTTCTTTTTTTTTCTTCTCTCTGCTGTATTATTTCATTTTTATTCATGATTTAAACTGTATGGTATACTTCCCTGTCATAGCTTCCTATGTTTCACATGTTGACATTGACGTGATCTATATTGCAGAGGGTCTTTATTATGAATTAGAAAATTGCTGCTTAGTTGCTTATTGTGGTCTCTAGATGATGGGCATATTGAGTGTTTTTAAAAAATACAGGAGTAGATTTGCTTAGAGTTGTGGCCCTTGGATGAATTGATTGTGGATTTTCGGTTGAGCTAATTGACCGTAGTTAATCATGAAATTGTTTCCTGTGTTTGGATACACTTATATTTTCATTTTGAGAGATTTATAAACAAATTATTTCCTCTTATCATAGTAACTCAATTGTTTTTCAGGCAGGTGCAGTTCTTGATAAGAGTTTGCAGCCCCAT
Organism: Pistacia vera; assembly: GCF_008641045.1. Lineage (NCBI taxonomy): Eukaryota > Viridiplantae > Streptophyta > Magnoliopsida > Sapindales > Anacardiaceae > Pistacia > Pistacia vera. The sequence continues at coordinate 91,101 of NW_022196111.1, read as the reverse complement.
GAATCTCATATTCCCTTTCTTCTTCAGTTTCTGGTAAATACCTTTCATGTGAAATCTTTTTGGTGGAGTTTTTTTAGTTATTCTTAATATTTTTTACAATATTGAGAGTTAAACTTTCATGGTGATGTCTAATGAATTATGATTAATATTGATTGAGTATTTTTCATTTAATTCCTATTATTTAATTAGACTTCTTGTTTTTTACATAAAAATTTTGTCCCTGTTGTTCATATGTTAAATACTTCAATGACTCTGGATTTTTTTATGAAGTTCATTGTGTGGTTGTTATTGGTGGACTGCTGGCTGTTTTCTAGCTTTTACGATCAATTTCTTTTGAGATCCTCAAAGTGGATGCCTGGAGAATTTTAGAAGTGATGATAATCGTGTCTAGACTTAAATTGTTTGAAAAAGTTATTCCACAAAATCTGAACATGTAGTGTGTTTGCCAATTTGTTGCAGTTTCAGGGTGGTTAGAGTTTTTTTACGTGCAGAGATCTATGTTCCCTTGCTCTTCATTTCATCCTTGCTTAGTTACTTGTCAAATTTTCATTGCATCTTGTTAGATAGGGTGTGCAAAGATGTCCTTTTTTATTTTAGTCCACCACAGCACTTCATTACTTGCATATGCAGATCCATCTTAATGCCTTGTGAGCTATTATAGAAGAAAAGCAGTCAACATGGCATTTTTAATAAAGGTTTTGAGGTTTAAATCATTGGACATTCTAATCTGTTCTTATGCCATCATTTGTGTTGATGACATCAGTTTCAAATTGAATCTTGACAAGATCATGCATGTGTACCCTCATATGCTTTGCAGCATACAACTTAGTCTTACTTTTTTGGCTATCCAAATCCCTTTCTATTTTCTTTATTTATGTTATCATATCTGTAATTCCTGAGCTTCTGTTTCCAGGTTGACTATAACTTGTATGGAATGAGCCATCTGCATCTGTCAAAGGTGAAGTTCCGTCATACAGTACCAGATGTTTTTTCTCCAAGGAAATTTAATTACGATAATCAACATTTAAAGGTGATGGATAAGTGGACACAAAAAAAAAGCTGATTTTCAGGTCAGTCTTGTGATTTTTGTTTTTTTATATGTTCCAGATAATTTTCTGATAGACATAAGCATAACTGAATGCTTAAATGCTTATATAATTTGTTGTCAAAAATTTGCATTAGGCAGATTGGAGTGAAAGTGCACCTTTAAGTTCTCCATTCTGGGAGTCTTCCAAAATTCCAGGTGATTGGTTTTGGCAGTTTTCCAATGAACTTGATGGTTCATCTGATCAAAGCGTTCGCTGTATTAAACGTCAAAGTGTATGTGAGCTTGAGGGAGATGCTACAATAGATGGTTTGTCTGGCTTCAAATGTTACACATATATCTTTTCTTTTCTTAAAATTATTTCATTTCATTTTTTTTTTACTTTTTTATAAGCGTTCACTGCTTGTGGTTCTGCAGACATTGTTAATCAACAATTTATAATGTATACATCTCTCTCGCAAACCCGTTCTGATGTCAAAATGGTCCAGTCACTCATTCCAATTTGGGAGGTTTGCTCTTGGCCAATCTATTAGCTTTGTAACATGTAATATTTTCAATTTCTTATTGTTATCTCTTCCTTCATTATTTATCTATAATTCTACAGGAAGAGTATGAACGGACTGGGATGTGTGAAGCCGCTATGCCTCCTGATCCTTGCAAACCACTTGCTCAGGATGTTCTGAAAATTCTCTCCCTGGATCTTAAATGTGAGAATGTACTTACGGATTTGTGTGGTGGAGGAGATGAAGTTATTTCTTCATTTGAGAATGATGTGAGAGTTGTGAAAGTGTGACAAAGTAACCACCATCACCCTGTCTCCACAAAGACACTAATTGGCTATAATCTCAATTTGCTCCAGATCATGCTCTATCAGGTTACCTCTTACTTTAAGCCCTTCAATCTCTTCAATTGTAGCAATAGCTTGTTCTGGATTCTCCTCGTTTTGGGTCACCCAAGTGATGAAGATGGTAGGAAGTGATGATGGTAGAGTGTGAAGAAGGCAGTTGAAGAAACGTTTGATTAGGCTTCATAATAGTGCATGGCATGGAAATGTGATAGTGGTAAAACGAACGATGTTAGGATGGACAAAGCTAGGAGAAGAGAAAATTTTCCAGAACGCAAGAAGATTGGACGACTCGTACTAAAAGAGAGTGTGATGGGTGTGAAGAGGAAAGCTAATAATAAAATAAGAGCAAAAATCAATAACAAAATAAATAAAAATGGATATCGAATAATGTTTTTATATTGCCGTATCATTAATAGAAAAAAATGAAAATTTTTAGTGAGGGTGGGAAAAAAAAAAACCTCAAATCAAAAGAGAAATGCATGGCTGGAAATGGTTATAACTGCAAAGATAAAAAGATTGATCGAATAAGCCCTCAGCTCGAAATTTCGGTTGTATTATGTATATAAGTTTTAGTTCTGTAAATGGAAATCGGAAGGTAATTTCCTCATTCAACAAAAGCAATTACCTTCCTATTTAAAGCTGATCTCCATTAAAATTTAAATGTGATTTTCACAGTTCCCAAGAACGGACGCGTGGATCCAGTTTATTGTTACCCGTCAGCTCCTTTGGTTGCCTCCCAGCCTGGTTTCTTCACCAAGCAAAGAACTCCTCCCCAACAACCAACATTGATTGCACCTTTCCCAGCCCTGTTTAACCGAAAAGCTGATTGCATTAATTTTCCCTTTACAAGAAGATTGAGGTAATCGGCAAATCTTTTGGATTTCTTTTTATTATTTTCTTAAGGAATTTCTCTTCATTATAGCCTATTTATTTTTGTCTTCATTATTCAATAAAAGTAAGAAGAAATAAAGTATGTGTTTTTTCTTCTTCAAGTCTTTATTTTTTTTCAATTATTTTAGTATATTGGTTATACATTGACTTGATTGATCTTGTTATCTAGCTCATTATAATAAACATTGAACTAGCACAGATTGTTAGAAATCTGATAAGTATGTTACATAATATAGTCTGTATTGTAATTTTATTGAATAAGGAATGTGTAGATAGAAGGTGTGAACGTATATACCACAATTTATGCTGTGCTATAGGCTTAAAGATAAAGTTTTATTGAAAGAGTTAATTGAAAATATTCCCCCGGCAATATCACTAACAATTTCTCATTCAAAGTATGGAAATCTAAACCAATCTAACGTGAATGAGTTACCGTAGGCATATTGAAATGAAGCAATTATATTTGCTTATAGTTTAAGTAACTTAACGAAGTAGGAAATATCTGCCAGTTTGATCATCTTCAAGAGCCAATAAAGTTAGAGGAATCTCACAGGGCTTACGCGATCAATCTAAGGGCCAATAAAGGTTAGAGGAATAAAAAGAAATTCCCTTCCTATTTCCATCGAAGGCATTAACTTCCACACTCCCCAGCCAGATAAGTAGAACCCACCTTCCAAAGAAGCTGACCACCATTAAACGTGGTTGTCACAGTTTCTAAGAACGCGTGGATCAAGTAATACAGATTTATTCAAAAATCTTGCACCGTTGGATTTTCTGATCATCATATTAATTGACCCCCCCAAATGATTATTAGAAATCAACTATCCCAACATTTAGATTAATTGGGCCCTAGTGAAGAAAAGAAAGACAAAAAGAAAGAAGAGAAAAAAAATAAGCAGTTCCTTGACCCTGTTACGCTGAATCAACTCTGCCAATATTTTTATTAGTCCAAATTAAAAGAAAATCCAACGGTGAATATGGATTTTGATATATTATATCTTGGTTAAAAAAATAAAAAAAAAAAAAAAAATCTATATTCACCGTTGGGGTTTTGCTAACCAAATTAAAATAAAAATTAACGTAAATATGGGGATTTTGATAGTGTTATGCAGGCGAAGGTTGCTTGCAGTCCTCATTCAATCAGCGTCTCATTCAGATTAAGATTAAGCACAACACAAATAGTCAATCTCATAAATTAAATAACGATGGTTCTATCATCTTCTTTTCCTACCCCTGCTAAATTTTATCATCTTCTTTCTGCTGTTATCCAAATCCAATGTGAAAAGTCTCGGGATGGTTCTATGCAGCTTCTTCTATTCCAATTTTAAAGATGCCATACTTTTTTATCCTTTCCCTTCTGCTATTACTAGTTCTCCTACCACAATTTTGATCTCCATCATCAACCAAAACCTACAAGACTCAAAACCACCTCAAATTAACATGAATATTTTGTATGAAATAACTGCATGCAATATGATGGTAAGATGGGATCCTCGTTTTTGGCATTACAGTCAAACGCATAATCTCTTTTAAAGCTTAAAACCGAACTGTGCTTCCACATTATAGTCGAGGGTTTTAGATTTAGACACAACGCTTATGTCATGCATCCAAACAATACAACTTCAATAACAATATATGTCTGCAGTCTACAACAATTTTGCATTGTGAATTATTGATTTACCATTAATAACCATATTATACAGCCAAAAGGATCTTCATATTATATCAAATGCATGACCATATGATTATAATTCCATTCCATAGCACATCATAATCTAAACAAAGTACTCCATAGAATCCCAATCCCCAAAATTTATATAGTCTTATTGATTATCCAATCAAAGGTTATTATTATTTCTGTCTAACCCTTACAGCAAGGTTACTACAGAGTAACCAAAACAGAAGGGTTTGCATTCAGAAACAGAAAATTGCCATCAATATAAATAATTCAAGTAGCTGCAACTTGAACTGAAGCTGAAAATGACTTGATTCAAGGAAATTATGTACCATCAAAAGAAAAATTATATTATTATATATATTGCCTGTACGATGCAAATACAACCTGCCCACAATGAACAAAACAGAATTTTAAGCACAAAGTAAACATACATATGTATACACTGAAAATTCCATCCACTTCATTCACACCGAATTATATCTTCAAAGAGTAATAGGGCTGTAGAACCAAGATGCAGAGTTACTTGGCTGATTTGTTCAGCAACTTCGCAACACAAATACACAACAATTTCCAGGAAAAGAGAGTGCAGTGGAATCAAGACCTGAAGAAAACAATCTGAACAGTTGTCTAAAAACTGAACACAGAGGAACAATTTGAGAAATTAAAAGAAGTTTTGTGGAGAAGTTTAGTTAATTTGCTGGTCTTTTGATTTTCGTTTCTGCTCTTTTTTCTACAGCTTTTTTCTTTTTCTTTTCTTTCGTCTACTTAAAAAGGAAAAAAAACAGCCTTATATATTTTCTTAAGGCCCAAAGCTAAGCCAAAAAGTGGTTTCCCACATCACATGTTTAATCAAGTCAATCAAACTAACTAAACAATTAACTTGACTAAACTGCAGTAAAAACTAAACTGCACATAACATTAACGTACCTGGGGGATGGACAATCACCTTGATTGGGGTGAGAAGCAGATTGTTTTTAGGGGAAGACATGGCATTGGGTTGGAGGGGAATGACTTCGTATTACAATGCATGTTTCTCAGCCAGTAGTGTTGCTTCTTTTTCAGGACTGAGATCCAATGGGTCCTGCATAAAACAACAAGTAAACTCAATTAGAAATTCATACAAACAAAACTAAAATTGAAAGACATTGTTATTGAGTTTTACCATACAGCATTGAGATTTTTATTTTTGGTTGTATATACAATGAGTGAACATTTTAAAAGAATTAGGAAAGATCCTAGCTCTTCCTTTCTTTTTCTACATGCAACTCACCACATTAATCATAAATTAATAACCGCTAAGAACCACATAAGTATGAGTCTATTCCTAGAACTGATTCATAATTAAAAAAATTAAAAATAAAAAAAAAGAAACCTAATAAGAGTTATAGAGGAGCAATGCAAGATTCAGCATAGACATTCATCCCATGTCTACGCCCACCCACATATTATAATTTGATATGCACAATAAGTTTCGCTCACCAAACAAATTATTTATTGAAAAAAACATTCTCAGTAAAATGACCTTTTTGTGAAACAAAATTTTCAAGTCAACATTCAGGAGAAGGGTATAAGATCCAGGAAGATACGAGAGTGCTTGTTGCAGATATTCTCTTCTCTGTCTATCTGCTAGGCACTGAGAGTAGAAGTCAGTAAAAAGCTCTGTATGTTGAACAACATCCACAAGTTGATTACTTGAATCCCCCTATTGATGGAGAGAACATTCAAACCTGAAACCACTCACCAGAGTGCTTAAATATCCATTCATTTCCAGTTGACAATGCAGCACTGATCACATTTAAATTGGACATAGAAAAGGGTGTGAACTGAATTTTTGCCAATGCTTGACCAAGTATTTTGTATTAAGGATTGACATTTAACACAAAAGAATTACCAAAATTGTTAGATCGACCTGAGCATTTTCTATGGAATCTGACAATGTTATTATACACCAAGATGAGAATTCTATATGGGCATAATATTGTAGAAACAAAAAAAGTTCTTAAATTCTAGAAAAATATATCCTGGAAAAAGAGCAGATAAAATTTTTTAGGATGGAAAGAATATGATTTATGAATCTGACCTTTGGTATTAACAAAATGATCAATCTCAAGCATTCTAAAAATTAAGATCCAACCATCATGAGAAAACATAGCCATTCAAAACTATAGCACAATGGAAACCTGATTAATTAGGTGCATTTAAAGTCAAGTGTTTAAGCATTCGAAGTTCAATCTCAGAGCTTTCTGGAAATGAAAAAACAAACTCAACAGCATATCTTCATCCCAAAACATGGCATAACTGAAACACCATGATACTACGAAATCCAGAAGTTTTTACAGATAGAATAAGTGACGCATAGCCTATAGCATAATATTCAACAAAATGATACGACTGCCAGAACCTTTCTTATCAGGATCTTCACATTTGTTGGATGACCGATTATATTAGTTCCTCTGTAAGCATTATTCAGTTCATCTTGATTTGAATTTCAAGTCACCAAGAATCCCACACTACTCGGTGTTGTGACTCTTCCTTGGTCCATGATAGAATAACATTGAGGCCAGCAAAATAAATTCCACTAATCCACAGAGATCAATACAAAATCAGGAACTGGTGAATAAACACATATGCCCAAGTGGAATTGTATATTACCATGCATATTGATCCTCGGAGAACTTCTAGAGAAATTTGATGTTGAATTTCCGAGTTTTGGTGGCAAAACAGAAGCCTTTTGTTTTATCATTTCTGATTTCATATAAACAAGTTACAAGGTAAAATCCCAGATTATTTAGCGCAAAAGAGCATATTAAAACTGCAATAATCAAGCCCCAAAAAGAATTATTGAATAAACATGTTTCAAAAATTAATGACTAGAGTAAAGCTCGAAGATTAACGGTTTGTAAACAGTTTGGTACACTTTTAGCTTCTTTGTCTTCCAATTTCCCAAAATACAAATAACGAACAAGAACCTAAATTAAGAGCTTCAAATCAATACAAAAACCTATATTTTAGTCTCAAAACTTATATTTTAGTCTCAAAACTCGAATCAAATTAACATAATCCCTCAAATATATATCAAAGAGATACTTACAGTTAGAAAGCCTATAAATAGAGAAGAGAGTAATTAGAGAGGAAAGCTTAGGAGGGAGAATTTGAATCGTCCATAAACTATCCTCTCACAAAACAAAATGAAAATCCATCCCTCTTTGAGAATATTTTATAAAACAAACAAGGGTTGTTTTTCCCAGGCATCTTTTCAATTTAATTCACAATTTCCACAACTACGATGACCCAAATCTTGAACCCCAAAAAAAATACTGTAGAAGAAAAAGGGAGAAAAGAGAAGTAACACTCCAAGTTTGGAATCGCGGCCAAATGAAACCAGTCAGAGCAGCCAGATCGAAAAGGCAACAACACTACCACTAAAATAAAACCAGAAAGAGTAAGCGGGTATCATCATCACAAAGAGAGAGCAAGCTGAAACAGATTGTGGGTATTTGCTCTTTTACCAAGTTTTACTTGCGTTCTGGTTTGGGATGGGCAAAGAGAGTAGGGACCTGTGCGACCTTTGACTTCAGTAAAAAGTATATTTTATTTATACTTTTTCCCTTATTATATTATATTTTTTTTAGATTTTCTTTTAATTTGAATACGAGCACTCCAACGGTGAATATAATTTTTTTTGTTTTTAACCAAGATCTAATATATCAAAATCCAACGGCGAACATAGCTTCCAGTAACAGTAAATTTGATCCAATCGGTAAAAACAATTCCTTTATTATATATATTAATACAGTAAAACCAAACTAATTAACAGATAACTAATTGTTATAATTTACTAATTATTACAACAACAACAGCAGCTCAAAAGAACCGGTAGTTTTACTAATTATTACAACAACAACAGCAGCTCAAAAAAACCGGTAGTTTCAACCTTTGTACTACACGTATACCAATTTTCAAGTCTAGAATTAGATTTTCAATATAGCATCATGACAAAGTAACCACTATTACTTGCCTCTACAGAGACACTAACTATCTATAATCACAATTTGCTCCAGATCAGGCTCCATTAGGTTATCTCTTACTTCAAGTCCTTCAATGTCTTCAATTGGAGCAAGAACTGGTTCTGAGTTTTCTTGGTTTTGGTTGACCCAATTGATAAAGATAGTAGGAAGTGATCGTAAAGCGTGAAGAAGGCAGTTGAAGAAAAGTTTAGTCAAACTCCATAGAAATGCGTAACATGGAGATATGATAATGAGAAACAAATAGACTATTAAGAAATGAGACGGTGGTAAAATGAATGATGCTAAGGTTGATAGAGCTAGAAGAAGAGAAAATTTTTCAGGGCGCAAGAAGATGGGACGGCTCATACTAAGAGGAAGTATGATGGGTGTGAAGAGGAAAACTAGTAATAATAGAAGAGCAAGAATCAATGATAAGATAAATAAAAATGGGTATTGAAGAATGTTCTCGACTTCTGGTTCCGTGAATAGAAAGAAGATGAAAATATTTAGTATTGGTAAGGGAAGAAACCTCAAATCAATGAAGGATTGCATGCTTCCCATTGCTGATGATATTTGAATAGAGATGAGGAAGAAATAAAAGTATGGAGCTGATCTTAGACGTTTTTGATTTGAAGACTTGAATGCTTTTGTTTGGGATTAAGGCTTTTTATGAAATTGTTTCATTGAGCGAAGGGGGTTTTATATAATTTCATTGAGCGGGGGGCTTGATATTGAGCATTGAGAGTAAGTGCGCCCCGGTGAAGAAAAAAACAAACTAATCATTCCCCCGAACCCCGATTCAGACTTCTTATTTTATGTTCCTTTCAAGGGGGGAAGTTGATAGGACCATTCCATTACTGGGAACACCTTATTGCCTTACTTAGTAAATACGAAACGATGAAAAAAAGGTACCGAAATTTTATGGGTATAATACGATAAATGGTAAAAAATATGTTTATAAAAATTCGATCATAAAATTCGAATACGAAAAAAATATGGTAGGAATATATACGAGTTTAATACGGTGCATTATCAATAATATGTTTTAAAAAATACGGTAATATCAATATTAGTTTTAACACTTTTATGGACTACCTGGTTAAAATCAATATAGCATTTCAAATGCAAAGTATTCAATTAACCAATAACACAAATACTCAATATATAACCGATATTCAAATTATAGTCTCCAGACTCAAACACAATATTTAGTCAAAATTCAACTGTACTGTCAAACCAAACACATAAGTCATAACAAAACTAAAATTCGTTGAGATACGCATAAACTAGTTTAGAGTCAAAACTAGTTTACATGTATCTCAATAAATTTTACGAGACCATGAAGTTAACGGTTAGATAAATCTTTAGTGATTATCCTTTATTAGTAGTCGTAGGGATTCTTACTCAGGACCCTTGAGTAATATTCTCAAATTCTATTTTATATTATTAAGAACAATAACCAGGATTTTAATTTTAAAAAACGTATATTTATTTTGTTAATAAATAAATATTATTAATTGACATCAGTCAATAATATTGAAAGTAGTAAATTTTTATTTTTAAATGAAACAGTAAAGTCAATGCGGACATGCGGTAATAGACTAATAGTTTTATACTTTTATTTTTAAGTAGAACAGTAAAAAGTATACTTTTTAAGAAGACACCTTTAATTGCATTCTGATTCTACTTGTTTCTGCTTTCCACATCATTCTGTGCGTACTCATTGGATGATGGTAATTAGGGTAGTTATAAATTATAGCAAGAAACCATGACCAAAATCTCAAGAACCGCGTTGGCCTTGTCAAAATGCCCTATACTTTGCTCCATCCTACTAATGAAGGTGGCCTTACTGGTAAAGGAATTCCCAAAAGTGTTTCAATCCAAAGCTTCAATCTCTAGCTATGCATTCGGATTATTGTAATTTTATGAATCAAGCAGTAACATATGCAAATTGTAAAGGGTTGAATGAGACAACTTCGTGATAATGGGTGAAAATGTCATTCAGCCAATTGTAAAGCATGGTTTGTATAATAAATTAACAATGGCAACCCAAGGCGTTGATCTAACGATCAAGAAGGTTTGCTCCCTTCTTTGACTTCTTAGGTTTGAATCTTGAGACCACTTACCACATTATAAGTTTCTCACATTGTGACTTATATGATCCTTTGAACTTATAAGGTGTTCAAGGGATCCGGAATGTGAGACTTACTCGATCATTTGGACTTATAGGGTATTCAAGGGACCCCGAAGATTAGTTGAGGTGCGGACAAGTTAGCCTGGACACCCCCGTTACTAAAAAAAAAAAAAAAAAAAAACCAAAAACAAATTAACAATGGTTAGACTAGGATGTCTTGAGTGTTCAAAGGAACCTGAAGATTAATTGAAGTATATGCAAACTGCTTGAACGCCCCGTTAAAAAACAAAAAAAAAAAATTATGGTGTATTTAGTTTATTATTCTGATACTTTTTAAAATAATATTTAAAAAAAAAGTTAAATTGAGTAGTTATTACGATGTAAGATTTAGAAATTAATAAAAATATCTTCTATATTTATTTATTTATCAAACACCCCTATAATAAAATTTTGATAGTTTTATGATCAAATCGTGTTGGATGATAAACATATAAAAACAACTCCTTTATTATATTAATTAATGTAGTAAAAGACGGAGAAAATACAAGTAGTAAATAAACTAATGGACAAATAATGAAAACTTAAAATAAGTTGCAGTTTCAAACTTTGTACCACATTTATACTAATTTCCTTTATTATATTAATTAATGTGGTCTTCACATGTCAAGACAACTTATAAAAACACTCATAACATTGATCTCAAAGGTATAAAGGTTCTCTTCATGAAAAATAGACTGGCTAGACATATGAGAGTTAGACAAATATTTGAGTTTTATTATTATCTCTTTATAAACAAAACATTTTTCTAATTTGTATGTCTTACAAACAATATCAGAAAAATAACCAGAGAATAATAAAATAACAGTAGATGTAAGATTTATTTTAAGCATCTGAATTATTATAAAAAAAAATTTTGTTAATTTATTATCTATATGCTTCTACAAACATATATAATCTCTATATTATAAATACTTTTCATGAATCATTCACGTATAATTTTTAAAAACAACTTAACATTTTATATTTAATAATAGTTGATGTTAAAATCTGTATCAACAAAACTCATCATCTTTACTGTGAGTTTTTATTATGTATGTCATTATATATTTTTATCTTGTACATTAAAACAAAAGACAGATGTGATAGTAGAGGACAGTTCAAATTGGCGTTGCCAGAAATGGAATGGTCCTATCAACTGTCCCACTTGAAATGAACCCCGATTCACATACCTGAATCGGGGTTCATTTCAAGTGGGACAGTACCTGAATAGGCGTTCCTTTCAAGTGGGACAGTTGATAGGACCATTCCATTTCTGTTAAAAAACGAGTTTCACTTGATAAACTTGCAAAGATAATTATAAAATAAATCAAAAACATTTTATCTCCAAAAATTTTGAAAAAAAAAAAAAACAGTGTTTTCAAATAGTGAAAATCCGGAAATTATGACTTATCAACTAAAATATTAATGACAAATATCATTAAAATAAAAATCAGTTTCACTAGATAAGCTTGCAAACAAAATTATAAAATAAACCAAAACAATTTATCTAAAAACTTTGAAAATTAAAAAAATAAAAATAAAAATATCTTAAAATGTAAAAAAATTGAAAATCATAGTATTTATGATTTTTATCATTAAATTTATTTCGTAAAGTGATTAAATTATATTGTTAAATGTTATAAGGATTTTATGGGCATTTAAAAAGTTTTCAATGTTCTATTTTTTATGTTGCCTTTAAAACTTTGTCTAAGCTAAAAAAAGACTAATTAAAAAAATCAAGAAAAAAAATTCATTAATTTGAAATCAACAAGTTTGATAAAACCCAATTAAAGTGATTGGTGGTAAGTTAAATATTTAATCAAAAGCTTGACTCCTTTTTCATCTTAATTAAGATAAAGTCTTATACTGATTTACGTTTTCAGTTTTGAAACTAAAATTTATTATATTATAGTTATCTTTATATCAATGATATTAACATGCAAGAAAAAAAAAAAATTAGTATAAACTTTTTATTTTTTATTTTTTCCCCACTCTTCAAATTGTAATTTAATATCCTCAATTGGTTTTGTTTTGAATTTTAATTGAAGGGTCTGCAACTGCGAGGACAACATGGATGAAGCCTTTGCTGATTGTTCAACACCTTAAGAGAAGTCAAATGAATCTGATTTTGAAGAAGATGACGGTGTTTTTAAATGACGATTTTTCAATGGATTGTCCGAGTATTTGCCATTTAGTCAACGACAGATACAACTCGTCAAGCCATTGCTTTTAAAATAAAATCCAACGGTAAATATGAATCTTGATATTTTAATCTTGGTAAAAAAAAAAAAAAAAAAAAAAATCTATCTTCACCGCTGGACCGCAAGTATCCAAATTAAAATAAAATCCAACGGTGCCATCTTTTTGAATAAACCTATATTCACCGTTGGATTGCATCGTTGGGTTCCACTTATCAAAATCCAATGGCAAAGAAAGCTTCTGATAACCATAAACTCGATCCATGCATTCTTAAAAAAAAAATTATATTCACCAAATTTGTCTTTGAAACTTAAATTTTCATGAACATTCTTTGAAAGAAGCTAAATATTATAAATTTGTATACAATTGCATTCACAAAATTTGTCTTTCAAATTAATTGTGTCAGATAATGCATCATTCATTTCGATAGTATTATGCGGTGATATGACAATTGAGAAGATGATTAGTGGCTCTCAGATAAAAAGAGATCCTAATTTAAAAGCATACGTTAAGGCATATCTCCGAATAAAAATAAAAATAGTAATTGAATTCTCTTTGTCACTACCATTTGAATATTCGATCTCCTTTTTGTAGAATATTTCTCAATTTAGTATCTGATTTCTCTCCAATTGCTATCTATCGCAAAGCTAGAGTTTCCTGTTTTAAATTGATTTTTGGTTGATTCTGACGGTTATTATTCAATCGATCACCACCATTCGATCCACTAGCCTCCACTTTACAAAAATCTTTTTACCATAGCTCTTACTAACTCGTCAAATGCCAACTGTGAAAGTGAAGTGCAATTTGCATACTAACGGAATATAAACCTTGGGGGGAAAAGTAATATTTGAAACTTGGGAATTATGAAAACAGAGTTGATGGTTCTTATGCAAATATGACGGAAGTGCATGGATAAGAAAGTCATAAATGGCGGATATGTGCTCTTGAAATGAGATTGCAAGTCATTGTCATTTTTTTAAAATGTGGCGAAGAAGAGAAAAAAAGGAAGATTCTTCGCGACAAAAAGAAAGTCATTGTCATTCTTCCTTTTTGTCTCTTATTTTTAAGAACATTTTTAAAATATGACAAGGACTTGCATTTTCTCCCTGTCCTTCTGTAAATGAATATCATAAAAGCGGGCTGTGTCTTTCTTTTTAGTAAAACTTCAGTTAATAAGAAAAGAGAGACAGAAACGAGGGGAAGAAAATAAAAGAACAAAAGATAAACAGAAAGGAGAAGGATCAACTGATTCAACTTTGCCAATATCTTTATTAATCATGTTCAGATTTAATCTGGATTGCAGCTATCCAATTAAAAGAAAATCCAACGGTCAGTATAGATTTTGATACATATAAAAGAAATTTCGTTGTCACTTACTTCAATCCATACAGGTACAACTACCACGCAATGTTAGGAATATTTAATTAAAAATATTATCAAATTATAAATGGCACAGATTCAATCCATACAGGTTCTATCATCTTCTCCATTGATTTGAGGATTCTTTTCCTACCCCTGCTAAATTCTATCATCTTCTTTCTGCTGTTATCCAAATCCAATGTGAAAAGTCTCGGGATGGTTCTATGCAGCTTCTTCTATTCCAATTTTAAAGATGCCATACTTTTTTATCCTTTCCGTTCTGCTATTACTACTTCTCCTACCACAATTTTGATCTCCATCATCAACCAAAACCTACAAGACTCAAAACCACCTCAAATTAACCTCTACCACAACGAGCGCAGCCTGGAACAAGTTGTGATAGACGACACAACATGAATATTTTGTATTAAATAACTGCATGCAATATAATGGTAAGATGGGATCCTCGTTTTTGGCATTACAGTCAAACGCAAAATCTCTTTTAAAGCTTAAAACCGAACTGTGCTTCCACATTATAGTCCAGGGTAGAATTTCTTTCAGATTTAGACACAACGCTTATGTCATGCATCCAAACGATACAACTTTAATAACAATATATGTCTGCAGTCTACAACAATTTTGCATTGTGAATTATTGATTTACCATTAATAACCATATTATACAGCCAAAAGGATCTTCATATTATATCAAATGCATGACCATATCATTATAATTCCATTCCATAGCACATCATAATATAAACAAAGGCTCACATGAATCCCAATCCCAAGATTTATATAGTCCATTGATTATCAATCAAAGGTTATTATTATTTGTCTAACCTACAGCAAGGTTATTACAGAGTAACCAAAACAGAAGGGTTTGCATTACATCCAGAAAATTGCCATCAATATAAATAATTCAAGTAGCTGCAACTTGAAATGAAGATGAAATGACTTGGTTCAAGGAAATTGATATACCATCAAAAGAAAATTATATTATCTATAATATTGCCCATACAGATGCAAATACAACCTGCGCCCACAATGAACAAAACAGAACTTTAAGCATAAAGTAAACAATCATATGTATATACTGAAAATTCCATCCACTCATTCACACCAGAATTTAATATCTTCACAAAGATTAATTAGGGCTGTAGAACCAAGTGCAGAGTTACTATTGGCTGATTTGTTCATCAACTTCACAACACAAATACACAAACAATTTCCAGGAAAAGAGAGTGCAGTGGAGCTCAAGACCTGAAGAAAACAATCTGAAAAGTTCTCTAAAAACCGAACACAGAGGAACAATTTGAGAAATTAAAAGAAGAAGATTTGTGGAGAAGTTCTAGACTTCTAGCTTTATTTGCTGGTCTTTTGATTTTCCGTTTCTGCACTTTTTCTTACAGCCCTTTGTTCTTGTTCTTTTTTTTAGTCTACTAACAAAGTAAAACACATAGCCTTATATATTTTTCTAAGGCCCAAAGCTAAGCCAACAAGTGGTTTCTCCCATATCACATGTTTAACTCAAGTAATAAAACTAACTAAACAATTAACTTGACTAAACAGTAGTAAAAATAAAAATAAAACTAAACTGCATATTAACATTAACAGTTACCTTGGAGGATAATTGAAACACGGTGCCATATCGGCACTCTGGACTGCTCAACATCAACTAGTTTAAGCATTCAGAGTAGGTGACTGTAGTGATTTATACATCAAAAACAATGCATTAATACACACAACATACTACCAAATCCAGAAGCTTTTACGTGATAGAATAAGTGACGCATAGCCTATAGCATAATATTCAACAAAAATCAGGATCTTTACATTTGTTGGACTTGGATGACTCATTATAGCAGTTCCTTTATAAGCCTTCTTCAGTTAACCTTGATTTGAATTTTAAATACACCGAGAATCCCAATATACTAGGTGTTGTGACTCTTCCTTGGTCCATGATAGAATAACATTGAGGCCAGCAAAATAAATTCTGCTAATCCACAAAGACCAATACAAAGTCAGGAACTGGTGAATAAACATATATGCCCAACTGGAATTGTATATTACCATGCATATTGATCCTCGGAGAACTTCTAGAGAAATTTGATGTTGAATTTCCGAGTTTTGGTGGCAAAACAAAAGCCTTTTGTTTTATCATTTCTGATTTCGTAAAAACAAATTATAAGGTAAAATCACAGATTATTTAGCGCAAAAAAGCATATTAAAAATGCAATAATCAAGCCCCAAAACGAATTATTGAATAAACAAGCTTCAAAAATTATGACTCGAGTAAAGCTCGGAGATTAATGGTTTGTAAATAGTTTAGTACACTTTTAGCTTCTTTATCTTCCAATTTCCCAAAATATAAATAACGAACGAGAACCTAAATTAAGAGCTTCAAATCAATACCACAAACCTATATTTTAGTCTCAAAACTTGAATCAAACTAACATAATCCCTCAAATATAGATCAAAGAGATAATTACAGTAAGAAAGCCTAAATAGAGAAGAGAGTAACTAGAGAGGAAAGCTTAAGAGGGAGAATTTGAATCGTCCATAAACTCTCCCCTCACAAAGCACAGTGAAAATTCATCCCTCCTTGAGAATATTTTATAAAACAAACAAGGGTTGTTTTTGCCAGGCATCTTTTCAATTTAATTCACGATTTCCGCAACTACGATGACCCAAATCTTGAACAAAAAAAAAAAAACTACGTAGAAGAAAAAGGGAGAAAAGAGAACTAACACTCCAAGTTTGGAATCGCGGCCAAATGAAACCAGTCAGAGCAGCCAGATCGAAAAGGAAACAACACCACCACTAAAATAAAACCAGAAAGAGTAAACGGGTATCACCATCAGAGAGAGAGAGAGAGCAAGCTGAAACAGATTGTGGGTATTTGCTTTTTACCAAGTTTTACTTGCTTTCTGGTTTGGGATAGGGAAAGAGAGCAGTGAACTGTGCGCCTTTCGACTTCACGAAAAAATATATTTTATTTATATTTTTTTCTTAATTATTAAAATAGTACATTTTTATTATTATTATTTTTTCTAGATTTTCTTTTAATTTGAATATGATCAATCCAACGGTGAATATAATTTTTTTTTTTACACCAAGATCTAATATATCAAAATCCAACGGCAAACATAACTTTCAGTAACCGTAAATTTGATCCAATCGATAAAAACAATTCCTTTATTATAGTAAAAGAAACATAAAATACAAGTAATGTGTGACCAAACTAATTAACAAATAACTAATTGTCATAATTGACTAATTATTACAACAGAAGCAATTCAAAAGAACTGGTAGTTTCAACCTTTGTACCACAAGTATAATAATTGAAAAGTCTACAATTAGATTTTCAATATAGCAGCATGACAATGTAATCACTATCACCCTTGTCTCTACAGAAACACTAACTATCTATAATCTCAATTTGCTCAAGGTCATATTCCATTAGGTTACCTTCTACTCCAAATCTTTCAATCTCTTCAATTGGAGCAAGAGCTAGTTCTGGGTTTTCTTGGTTTTGATCGACCCAATTGATGAAGATGGTAGGAAGTGATCGTAGAGTATGAAGAAGGTAGTTGAAGAAAAGTTTAATCAGACTCCATAGTAATGCATAACATGGAGATATAATAATGAGAAACAAATAGACTACTAAGAAATAAGAGGGTGGTAGGATGACTGACATAAGGGTTGACAGAGCTAGAAGAAGAGAAAATTTTTCAGGACGCAAGAAGATGGGATGACTCATACTAAGAGGAAGTGTGATAGGTGTGAAAAGAAAAACTAGTAATAAGAGAAAAGCAAGAATTAGTGACAGGATAAATAGAAATAGATATTGAAGAATGTTTTCGACTTGGGGTTTCCTTAATAAAAAGAATATGAAAATATTTAGTAGCGGTAAGGGAAGAAACCTCAGATCAATGGAAAATTGCATGCTTTTTATTGTTGATGATGTTTGGATGAGATAAGAAAGAAATCAAGTATGGAGCTGATATTGGACCATTTTGGTTTGAAGAGGCTTTTATGAAGTTGATTCAATGAGTGGAGGGGAATTTATAGTGTGAATTGAGACTAAGTGGGCCCTAATGAAGTCACGCACACAACACAAACTTGTGTGCTGTGTTGTGTGCAGGTGACTTCATTAGAGCCCACTTAGTCTCAGTTTGTGTTGTGTCACTTAGTCTCAGTTTGTGTTGTGTCACCTGCACACAACACAAACTGACAAGATTGTTGACAAGTTTGGATGTGCAGGTGACTTCATTAGGGCCCACTTAGTCTCAATTCCCACTCATTGAATCAATTTCATAAAAGCCTCAAACCCAAACAAAAGCATTCAATTCTTCAAACCAAAAAGGTCCAAGATTAGCTCCATCCTTGATTTCTTCATCATCTCCATCCAAACATCATCAGCAATAGAAAGCATGCAATACTCCATTGATTTAAGGTTTCTTCCTTTACCGCTACTAGATATTTTTATCTTTTTTCTATTAAAGAAACCTCAAGCCGAAAATATTCTTCAGTACCCATTTCTATTTATCCTGTCATTAATTCTTGCTCTTCTCTTATTACTAATTTTCCTCTTCACACTCATCACACTTCCTCTTAATATGAGCCGTCCCTTCTTGCATCCGTCCTATAAATTATTCAAAAAATAATAATAAAAATAATATTTTGTCAATATTTAAAAACAAAGGCAATTTAATAATCATTATAACATACCTACACATATATCTTCCCAACCAAATATATGAATATAACATATCCACCAATATATTTCAATTTAACTAAATACATTTTCTTAAACATTTTCAGTAATCTTCAAAATAATCTATTTATCTTTCCATTAATATAATATTTTTAGCCTAATTCCTCGACATTGTTAATTTGTTTATATAGATGGCTGTGTTCAAAGTCAAAGAGCAAATACTCCTTCCAGCTTAATTTTTTTTTCTTTTTTAACATAATACTTTTTAAGAAGATGCCTTTAATTGCATTCTGATTCTACTTGTTTCTGCTTTCCACATCATTCTGTGCGTACTCATTGGATGATGGTAATTTAGGGTAGTTATAAATTATAGCAAGAAACCATGACCAAACTCTCAAGAACCGCGTTGGCCCTATCAAAATGCCGTATACTTTGCTCCATCCTACTAGTGAAGGTGGCCTTACTGGTAAAGGAATTCCCAACAGTGTTTCAATCCAGAGCTTCAATCTCTAGCTATGCTTTCGGATTATTGTAATTTTATGAATCAAGCAGTAACATATACAAATTGTAAAGGGTTGAATGAGACAACTTCGTGATAGTGGGTGAAAATGTCATTCAGCCAATTGTAAAGCATGCTTTGTATAATAAATTAACAGTGGCAATCCAAGGCGTTGATTTAACGGTCAAGAAGGTTTACTCCCTTCTTTGACTTCTTAGGTTTGAATCTTGAGACCACTTACCACATTATAATTTTCTTACATTGTGACTTATATGGTCCTTTGAACTTATAAGGTGTTCAAAGAACCCCGGAATGTGAGACTTACTCGATCATTTGGACTTACAGGGTATTCAAAGGACTCCGGAGATTAGTTGTGGTGCAGACAAGTTAGCCTAGACACCCCCGTTACTTAAAAAAAAAAAAAAAAAANGCCTTCCCAAAACAATTTAAAATTACACTTTGTGCCAATTGTATATAAATTAAGTTTTATACCATTTTAATTGAATTGAATCAATTAAAGCAAAATCACTCTCTCATTTTCTCTCTCACTCTCTCGGCTCTCTCTTCCTTGACTTGTGTGGATCACATTTTGAGGTTCTTTCAAGTTCACTTGAAGAATTAAGATTCAAAAAAAAAAAGATTCAAGTGTTGAATAGCAAAGGAGTAGGTAATATTCCATCCTTACCTTGAAATTTTTTAAGCTTATGTGTTATGTTTGTGTTCTACCTTACATCCATCATCTTGTTCATCCATGTTACACCATTTCCATGTCCAAAATGCATGAATCCCAACAGTCTCGGCCTGGCCCCGTCACGAGGATGACGGGTAAAGCCCAAGCTCGGCCCGATGGTCCTTTTATAATCTCAGTCTCGGCCCAAGCCTGCCCATTTTTATAATGTGAATTTTTAAATATTAATAGATTTCAATTTTTTTTTTATATTTTTAATTCTAGAAACAAATTTTAAATATTAATTTATTTTTGAATACTCACCAAATATTAATAAATTTCAATTTTTTTTTATATATACGTAGGATAATTCTGTAATTAGATATATAGTATGAAGGTAATTTAGTAAAATTAATAGTAAAATTGTTGGGTCGAGCCGGGATGGAAGACATACCTATGCTCGGCCCATAACCAAGGGCAGGCCTTAAAATCAGTCATAGGCCCAAGCCCAAGGCCGTTAACACCGGGTAAAGCCTGGCCTTTTTGGGACGGGCCGGGTTGGGGAACCGAAAATACCAGGCCCATTGCCATCTCTACTTTAGCCAGTTTGCCACAAGCATTTTCGGCAGGGATCTGTTGTAGATCGAGCATCGCTGCCATGCCCTGGGTGTAATCTAGGTCAGATTGTCGGCGAATATGGGTGCCAGATATGAATTTTTAGATTTTTTTTAAAATATAACTACTGGCCTTAATTTTATAATTTTCTTATAATTAGTTTATTTTTTAAGTTATTGATTTTTTCAATATTTCAGATTTTTTTAATAAAATATTGGGATATTCTTTTTAGTGTTTCGGATTTGCTTTTTTGTTTCCATATTTTTAGCTTCTTTTTTAATTTTTAATTTGTTTTTTTAAAATTTTTTCAATATTTCAGATCTTCATTTTTTTAACTTTTATAAATCAGATTTTCTTTTTATGTTTTAGATTATTTTTTTAGATTATTTTTTTAATTTCCAGAATACGTATCTTTTAATTTTAAAAAATTTTTAGCCTCTATTATAAAATTTTAAAGTCAAAGGATAAATATGGTACATCCTATTTGTAAGAGGATATTACCATCTTTTCTGAAACTGTTAAGAACCTAAAAGGATATCTAAGTATCTTCTCCTCACCAAGTTAATTTTTAGGTCATTAATAGTCCTCTCATTGTTAGAAAAAAAGTTGTCCTTTATTGTTGAGTTTTTTTTTTTTTTTTTTTTTTTTTAATATAAATGTCTATAGTAATAACCCAATTTAATTTTACAAGGTTATGGCTTATCTATAGCTTTTTGTTTGCTAGAAATATAGCCTACAAAAGAGTAGACACTTTTTCCCACCCAAAGTTTGGACGAATGACACTTTCTCACCCAAAAAGATTTAAAATATAATTTTATTACCCAAAAGTTATATTACGTTAATAATTTCCGTGAAATACAATGACATTCATTGTGAAGACGAAGATACCCCATGTTATCAGATTTCTACACTCTCAAGCTAGGCAGGGATAGGGGCCGTGCGTGATACCATCGTGCGATTGTGAGTTGCACCCGGCGGTCAAGATGCTCTTTCACACTAGTTGTCGCCACCATTTGCTAGCTTCACCATCTTCTACCTTTAACGGCTGCCCTCAGCCCTCCCCTACACCTTAACACTTCCACTGATAGATGCCTTCCTGCTCACCAATTGAAGTTAAGTTTGTTTGGAGTTGTGTTTTGAATATGGGTTTGCTTGGAGATTGTAGTTTGGTGAATTTGGTGACTGTTTTGGAAATTTTTTTTTTTTTTTTTTGTGGATTGGATTTTTGTGTGTGTAGTGTGATTTCCAGCCACCCACATCTTTGCCCACCAACTGCTCAACGAAAGGCCTCAAACAACAGCACCTAGACTTTGACCACAAAGCCAGATCGGGCCTCTTTGGTAGTAACCAAATACAAGTTTGATGACAAGATCAATTAATCAATCACCTTCAAACTAAAAATATTCAAGATTGTTCCTTTCTTTAATTTCTCAGTAACCACACAAATGCATAATGAAACCATAAAAAGAGAGGAAAAAAAAGGAGAAAGAGAATGAGAAAAAAGCAGCCCGCGTCTTTTTATCTTCTTCTATTGACTATGAACTTTGTATGATTGAAACAAAACAAAAACAAAGCGGATTTTTAAGGGTTTGGTAGCAAAGAGTTTTGGGTGTGGAAGATTTGGCCGTAGGAAATTTTATCACCAGAAGTTTAGAGCTCTGGTGAGAGAGTGAGTTGTGTTTATGAGTGTGTCACTATGCACTGTGGGGTTGTTGACAAGGGTATTTTTGTCAAGGTCTTCATTTTTGATGCAAAATTTTAATTGACCATCTTTCTTCATGGCGAAATTTACTAGTAGAATTATACTGTGGATAGTAATTAATAAAGTTGTGTTTTAAAACTTTTTTGGTTGAGAAAGTGTCATTAGGTTTACTCCCTACGAAATACCCTAACATGAGTTGGCACTATCAACATCCTTGCTTTTCTATGTAGAAGTTGCAAAAAAACCTTTTTATTTGTTGTTTAACATTAAATTTGGAAATGTTATGACAATGCACATAGCAAAACCAAAAAACTTTTAATAGTTCCAGTTAACAGGTAGCAAATTTGAATGGAAAAAAATAGGCCAAAATATAGCAAAACCAAAAAAGTAAGACTGATTGGAAAAAATCATGACAGCAGCGATTTGAATGGATATTTAATCCAATGGAAGTATGATAGATTAACTATTGGTATCAAATTTGTGAAATTGAGTAGCATGCCCCTTAATATAATTTTCTCCATTGCATAAACAATTGTTGGATATAAACAAATCATTTAAATCTAATTCTTCGTATGAACAACAAAAGTAAAAGATAAAAAAAAAGATCTTAATTTTTTCTTATCTTTGAAAGAAGAAAAACTTAAAGTTGTTTCTTCCATTGTAAGAGATATTCAACCATATTCATTCAATTGCTTTAATACTTGTAGTTTTTGGCAATACATGGCATCTATAGTTATCAAAAGAGATTGAATAATTACTTTGTTTTATTTGACCCACAATTAAGAAGTTTAAGTCAGATTAGCGACATATAAAACATTACTAGTAAGTTTTTTGTTCCCTCTTTTATTGTAGATTCCAATTGTGCCTTTTCCTTCAACAGTTGTTTCAGAAACTTTGATAATGCTGACAAAAAGGTGCTATATGTGTTGAGTTTGAAGCTTTGATTAATAAATCCTAGTCCTTGGTCCCTCATACACCTGATATGTGTCTTGTTGGGAATAAATGGATGTTTAAAACCAAGTTAAATGCTAATGGTATTTTGAAGAAATACAAAACTAGGTTGGTTGCTAAAAGATTCAAGCAAACACCTAGGTTAGACTACTTTGACATTTCTTCTCATGTGAACAAAGCTTCTACTATTCAAATTGTGCTCTCTTTGACAATGTTTCATGATTGGCAGATTCAACAAATAGATATTAATAATGCCTTTTTTAATAGGGATCTTAGTGAGACTGTCTTCATGTATCAGTTTGAAGGGTTTGAGGATTTTTTTTCCTTTCATATTTTTAGGTTGTATAAGGAATTGCATATACTTAAGTAGACTCCCAAATCTTGGTTGGAGGAGCCTAAGGGTGCTCTACTTAACTGGAAGATTAGGAATTTGCATGAGATATTAGTTTGTTCTTTTACAAGAAAGGTGCTGATGTTCTATAGGTTCTTGTGTATGTTGATGACATATTGGTGATAGACAATGATGTTTCTCTTATAGCTAAATTTGTTAGTGATTTGAATATGTAATTTGCTCTTAAGTATTTGGGAGAGTTATACTATTTCTGAGTGTTTGAGGCAACAAGAGATAGTAATGGGTTATTATTGACAAAAAGCAAATATGCACAGGAACTATTAGCTAGAACTAAGATGGGAGATTGTAATCGATGTCTAACTCCTTTTACTTTGGGGCTTAAACTTGATGTAGAAGATAGTGAGTTGTTTGATCAACCATCATTGTATAGAAGTACTATTGGGGCATTTCAATATCTAACCATGACAAGTTTGGATTTATCATATGTAATAAATAAATTGAGTCAATTTGTACAAGCTTTAACAATCAACCATGGGCAAGCTTCCAAGCACATGTCAAAGCTATTGTGAGTTTTGGACTATATTTTAAAGCATGAGGTAGATTTATAATTGAAGGTTATTTAGATTCATATTGGACTAGTAATCTCACAGAGAAAAGATCTACTAGTGGGTTGTGGATTTCCTTGAGAATAATCTAATTCAATGGAGCCCTAGGAAACAAAAAGTTGTAGCTTTATCATCTTATGAAGTTGAATATACAACACTTTTTATTATTGCTACTGAAATAGCATGGATCCAAAATTTGTTCAAAAAATAGGAGATTGAAGTATACAATACAACAAGTTCTGTGGTACGATAGTGTGACTGTAGACGCTCTTGCCTCTAATCCTATATTTCATGCAAGAACAAGGCATATCAAAATCGATGTGCACTTTGCAAGAGAGATTGCCACAACAAAGAAGCTTTCAGTTCAATATGTTTCATCAAAATTTCAATTTGCCAATATATCAGCAAAACCTTTTGACAAGTTGCAGGTTTCAAATGCTTAGAGATCATCTGAATGTTATGTCACCTGCGGTTGGCTTGAGGTGAACTGTTGAACATAAAGTCATTGAAGATCAAGCCAAGTAATTTATTCATGCTTGTTAATTTTAAGTTAACTGAAATCAATGTGAATTTGTTTCTAAGTAGAGAAGCGTGACAAGGAATGAGAACTGAGTTGAGCAGTTAGAGAGCTACTCAAGCTCGGCTCGTGAAAAGCTCAAACTCAATTCAAAGTCAACGAGTCGAGCTCGAGCTCGAGTGAGCTCGTTTAAGGGGTCGAGCTGAGTTCGATCCAGGCAAAGCTTGGCTCGATAGGCTCGCGAGCCTCATTGCGCTTGGAGGGCCAAATTGCAAGTTTAGTAACTTTTTTATTTTCAAGTTTTTAAAATAACAAACAATCCCTTTCTCACAATAAACTAGAAGCTCGAGCTTGTTTGAGCTCGAGTACCCACCAATACTTGTGAGCTCGAGCTTGAGCCGAAGTATTCAAGCTCGAACGAGCTTGGCTCGAACTCGAACTCGACACCATTCATCACGAATTGAGCTTGAGTGTCCAGATACTTGACTCGACTCAGCTCGTATACACCTATAGTGTAACTTGTCCATGTCAACTATTTGTTAGTGATATTTTTGTTTTTTGGTAAAGCCATTTATTTGTGTAAAAGGAAAGTCTCGATTACTTTCCAACTAATGAAGCTCAAAAACTTCAAATAACAACTTCTTTAATTTTTTTCTCTCCTAAATTGATTACTAATGCTTTCATACTATGTCAATGTATCATTGTGGTAACATAAATTTTTTCATGAATGATGCTATGCATACAAAGTCTTATATATGAAATGATATAAAATTACCTTTTTAGGGTGCGTTTCGTTTGGGGAATGTTTTATTGCTCAAAAGGTAGGATTACCACCAAGATAGATTACCCCATATATTTGAGAATTTAGTTAAAACACCCTAAAAACAAAGTTTAAATTTTTACAAAATACCCCCAATCACCCAGGACCACCACCGGCCATCGGCATCAATCACCAAAACGGCACACGACTGGTGAGATTAGGCTGGCCGTGCACAGTTTTGGCTGTTTTGGCCAGATCAAAGGCTAAAAACAGCTGGATCACTGTGGATCTGGCCAATCTGGCTGTTTTCGGCCAAATTGACGGCAAAAAACAGCCAAATCACCATGGATCTTGTCAAAAATAACCACAAATAGCCAAATCTATTTTGGTCGTTTTTGGCCAGATCTACCATGATCTGACCATTTTCGGCCTTCAATCTGATTAGAAATAGCCAGATCGACGCACGACTGGCCAGTTCCTGTCGATCCTACGTCAATCTAGCGACTATTGCTGGTGGTGGTCTTTGGTGGCTGGGGGTATTTTGTTAACTTTTAAACTTTTAAACTTTTTGTGGTCGGGATGTTTTAGATAAATTTTCAAATGTAGGGGTCTAGGTGATTGTTATTTGGTAGACATTTGAGGGCAATTGTGTCCGAAATAATATTTAATTAAGAGCAAAATGGGTATAAAATTTAGATTACTTTGACAATCTTTAAGTACCACCCCCTAAGGTGGTAATCTAATTGCCCCCTATTTAACCAACATTAATCACTATTGGTATTGAAAGATTACCGAAATCTTTTATTACTTGACAACCAAACAAGGGAATATCCAGAATTAAAGACATATTACCGGAGTTATCTTTCCAGAGCCCTAACCAAACACACCCTAGTGTCATATTAATTAACTTTATTTTATGCATTTAATAAGTTAGCTTTTATATGAAGGTTATTTATAGTAAATCTTAGTGTGTTTGAATTTTTTGTAGTGAGCACCCGCTGGTTTCAAAAATAGAACCCTAACCCCAATTTTTTATGAATATGTTAACATATATTTGTTAAATACAAAAATGACATTTATACCCTTTAATTATAAGTTAATCATCACCCTACATTCGATAATTTCACAACCACCAATCAATTCACAAAAGCTTTTATCTATCCAACGAACTTTAAAAGCATTCTTGTTCACCCCTAATAAAATTTCATCTAACTTTTCTCATTTAAAAAAACAAACCTCATCAACAAACAACACATTCTCCATCATCAAAGACAAAGTTTCATCATCTATATATCGATATCAAATTCTTCCCAACCCAAACTTCATCAATAGTCCAAATCAAATTCTTCAACCAAATGCTAAAGATGCATGTCATTGCTTAGCCCCACGTTGACCAATATTTTGCCACTGTGTGAGGGCCTTGCAACTACTAGATCTAGCCATCGCTCGATCTCGTGGTTGGCCAAATGTGGCCATTGCGTGAGGGCCTTGACGTGGTCAAATCAAGCCAGCTTGGGGGACTCATGCGGCGGCCAAAACCAACCAGCGTTAACTCTGATGCTAGTGAGGACTAACATAAGCCATAGTGGTAATAATAATAATAATAAAAAAAAGAGATGGAAAAGTAGAAGAGAGAGGAGGGAGAGAAGAAGAAAGAAAAAGGGAGGAAAAAAATCAAGTCGGCATGGAGGCCTCACGCGGCAGCTAAAATCAGCCGCCATGAATGCTGACATCGATGAGAATTTGATGATAGCGCCATTGTGAGAAGAAGAAAGAAAGGTGGGAGAGAAGAAGAAAGAAAAGAGGAGAGGAGAGAAATAAAAGAAATGATTGGGAGAGAAAAAAAAAATGAAACAAAGATGGAAAAATTAGGGTTTCTATTAATAGTTTAAAGGCCGAATGACATGCTCCCACCCAAATTTGTCCTAACGACATTTTACTACCCAAAAAGTTTGAAAATGACAATTACCCACTTTATATCAGAATTTGTTAGTAAAATCTCCATTAATTAACATGACATTATTGATATTCTTTCATCCTTAAAGGGTAATTTTAACTTTTCATGTTTTATAAAATCCCTAATTTTTTTTTCATATTTCTTTATTATCTTTTATTTCATTTTCTCTTTCTTTCTGTTTAAAAGTGAAGCTAGAAACGGTGCCATGTGAGTTATTTATGCATTATCGTTTGATTGGTTCATCACTTGGTTAATCTTGATCGTTGCTTCTTGATTGGATCCAATGGCTTTCATGAAGCCATTTTCCAAGTGATATAAAAGCACACCAAACTTCAGTTTTTACTAAAATCGCAAAAGGGGGAAAGCTTTCTCATTCTCATCTGCTTTGCTAGGGTTAGGGTTTTCACTTTCTTGTTCAATCGTTGTGATTTCTTGGGTGATTATCTTGATCATTCTTTGAGGGTTGAGTTTTCTCTCAAAGTTAGAGATTCCAGGTTGAGTTTCTCTTGGGCAGAAATTAGTTGATACGAAGTGATTCAATGAGTGTTTAAGTGTGAGAAGAAAGAGAGTTTTCTATGCTTTGTGTAATATGCAATTCTTTGACAAATTAATGTAGAGAGCCCTTCAATTGTGGAGCTCAACGTGAATGTAGTCTATCTTTTCTTGGATAGGTGAACCACAGTAAAAATCATTGTGTTGTTCTATTACTGTTAGATTGCTTTTGTGTGTGTGTGTTCTTGGTTGGTTTGATTGGTAGAATTAGTTTGGTAATAGGTCGCAGATCATAACAATGGTATCAAAGCTTGAGTTTTCGTGTCAATTGTATTCAAGTTCTAGGGTTTCTTGATCTGCCAGTTCTTGAATCTAGGGTTTGTTAAATCCTTGAGTCATATTATCAATCTCTTGAAAATTAGAAGCCAGTTTTCGATTTATCGGGTTATTCCAGGTATTCTTACCAAAAACAAACAATGAGTACTACACGCATGGAGATTTACCAATATGATGGGAAAATCGATTTCAATAGTTGGAAGAAGAAGATGAAAGCATTGCTTTCACACAAGAAAGTTGCTATTGCTTTGGAAAAGGATGCTATGAAGTGGCTAAAAGAGAAGTTGAAGAAGAAGTCAAAAGTTGATGAGGAGGCGTACAATCTTATCATAATGAACCTCTCTGACAATGAACTGAGGAAGGTGGAGGGCCTGAAAACACCGATTGCACTGTGGGGTAAACTCGAAACACTTTATGCTTCACAATCTGCTCCTAATCTTGCTTTCTTGAAAGGTGCTTTATTTTCATATAAAATGGATAGTTCTAAGTCTATAGAGGATAATCTTGATGAATTCCTAAAAATGGCTTTAATATTGAAAGGCACAGATCAAGAATTAGGTGATACTAGTTTAGCTATGATATTGCTTAATTCATTGACTGAGGAATATTAGGTTGTTAAAAATGTCTTACAATACAGTGGTATTGTTCCTAGTGTTGATTTAATCTTTGCTGGATTAAAAGCTAGGGAGCTAGAACTAAAAGTCCAAAAAAGAAATGAGAATAATTTGTTTGAAAAAGATAGAGTTGATTTTGGTCAATCAGGGAAAGGTTCTTAGTATAATTTTGTTTTTAAGATAAAAAGAAGGGAAAGGGAAACAGTAAGTCCAAAGGGGAAACAAGAAAATGTTTTCATTGTAATAAAATTGGACACCTTAAGGAGAACTATTATGAATGGATCAAAAAACAGAAACAAGCAAATACCAAAAGTAATTTAGCATATTTACCAATGATAGCATTGAGTTTTTTTAAGCTCTTACTGTGTCTAAGTCTGCTTGTGCTACAGAATAGGTATTAGATTCATGGTGTTCCTGTCATATGAGTCCTAATAGAGACTAGTTTCAAGACTTTAGAAAGGATGAGCATGAAACTGTGTTTACGGGAAATAATAATTCTTGTAAGGTTCAAGGAATTGGTAATATAACCTTAAAATTGATGATGGCAAGATAATCATGTTAACTAAGGTTAGGTATATACCTGAACTGAAAAGAAATTTAATCTCCTTAGGAACTCTTGATTATAAAACTTAGAATGGATGCATTATAGTGTACAAAAATAGCAATATATTGCTTAAAGGAATAGAAAGAAATTGACTGTATATACTGTGTTGCTATTACTATCTTGGTATCTTGAATTATGCACTTGTTTCTACTAACATTACTGTGACAGAGAAGTGGCACCTTAGAATGGGCCACATGAGCTAAAAGGGAAAGAATATTCTCACTCAACAGGGATTATTGGGTAATGATTCTATTTCTGCTATTGTATTTTGTGAGACTTGTATTATGGGTAAACAACACAGATTGAGTTTCACAAAAGGAACTCATCTTGCTACTAACTATCTTGAATATCTACATACAGATTTGTGGGGACCTAGAAAGGTTAGGTCACATGGGGGAAATAGTTATTTTTTGTCCGTTGTAGATGACTTAAGTAGGAAGGTTTGGGTTTATCTTTTTAAGTCTAAGGATAAGGCCTTAACAAAGTTTAAAAATTGGAAGCTTTTGGTGGAAAACCAAATTGATAAGAGAGTTAAGGCTCTCAAAACTAATAATGGCCTAGAGTTTTGCAACTCTGAATTTGACAAATATTGTAGTGACCAAGGAATTCTAAGGCACAAAACTGTTAGAAAAACCCTTTAGCAAAATGGTGTAGCTGAAAGGATGAATATAATTTTACTAGAAAAAAATAGATGCCTTTTGTTCACTTCAGGATTACCAAAAACTTTTTAGGGAGAAGCTTTGAATACTACAACCTATTTAGTAAATAGGAGTCCCTCTAGTGCCATAGATTTTAAGTGTCCATAGGGAAAATTGTCAAATAGGAAGCCTAATTTGAGCCATCTAAGGGTGTTTGACTGTTTGGGTGTGTTGCCTATGTGCATACAAATGAAGGAAAATTAGAGCCCATCTATTAGGTGTGTATTCTTGGGGTATCAAGAAGGAACCAAGGGTTACAAGCTTTGGGAAAAAGATGCACAAGGGGTGAGAATTGTAGTTAGTAGGGATGTTGTTTTTAATGAAAATCAATTTCCATGTAAATCTACTAACAGTAATGCAAGCACTTCTAGTAGTGATCTTTTAGACTCTAATCAAACTGACACCGCTTAAATTGAGGTGGATCCAATAAGACACCAAACTAAGCTGGTCAATCCCAATGAAGAAACTGAACTAGTAGATGAACTAATGATAACTAATAATGACCAGGGTGTTGAGGATGAAGTAGTAAAAAATGTTGAGAGGTCTCAACATGATGAACTTTCACAGTATTAATTGACAAGAGACAGAGCTAGGAGGAAAATTACGTCTCCTGCCAGATATTATTATGCAGATTTGATTTACACTGCTTTGATTGCTGGGGTTGAGTTTTAGAGATCTGAACTTGATACTTTTGAAGAAGCCATGAGTTCAAAGGACAGCAAGAAGTGGTTGGCTACCATGGAAGAAGAAATACACTCCTAAAAGGTGAGTGGTACCTGGTCATTGGTTCAAAAACCTAAAGACCATAAACTTCTGGAGTGCAGATGATTGTTTAAGCTTAAGGAACGTATGACTCCTCTTGACTCCTCTTGATTAGTAGCAAAAGGTTACACACAAAGAGAAGGTATAGATTTCAATGAAATTTTCTCTCTTGTAGTTAAATTTAAAACAATTAGACTAATGCTATCTATTGTTGCTTACCATGACTTAGAATTAAAATAATTAGATGTGAAAACTGCTTTTTTGCATGGTGAATTAGAAGAGAAAAATTTTATGAGTCAACTTGTTGGATTTAAAGATAAAAACTTGCCTACTCATGTGTGTTTGCTACATAAATCATTGTATGGTCTTAAGCAACCCCTTCCTTAGGCAGTGGTATAAAAGATTTGATTCCTTTATTGTTGGTATTGGGTTTACTAGAAGTAAGTATGATAATTGTTTCTATTTTGTATTTACTGATAACATGCCTATATATTTGCATTTATATGTCGATGACATGTTATTAATAAGTAAGTCTAAGTCTAAAATAGACAATTTAAAGGCAAAACTGAATGTTGAAGTTGATAGAAAGACTTAGGATGTGCAAAGAAAATCTTAGGAATGGTGATAGAAAGAAACAGGAAGCTTAATAAGCTGAAAATTTATCAAAAGTCATACTTACAAAAACTTGCTTCAAAGTTTGGCATGTCTGATTCTAAACTAGTTAATATGCCATTAGCTAGTCATTTTATTGTAAGTAAACTACAATGCCCTAAAACTGATACTAAAATAGAGAATATAACTTATTCTAATGCAATAGGCTCAGTCATGCATGCCGAGATTAGTACTAAACCAAACTTATCATTTGCAATTTCTTTTTTGAGTAGATTCATGTCTAATCCTGGAATTGAGCATTGGATTGCATTGAAATGGTTATTAAGGTATATTAATAGCTCCCTACATATTGGTGTGGATTATTGTAAAAGAGGTGATGCATTTAATCTTGTGGGTTTTGTAGACTCTAATTTTGCAGGAGACAAGGATACAAGGAAGTCCACCACATCCTACTTTTTTACATTGGGAGGAAATTGTGTTAGTTGGAAGTCTCAACTTCAACCACTGTGACACTATCTAAAACAGAGGCAGAATATGTGGCCATGACTGATGCCTTCAAAGAAGCAGTGTGGCTTCAAGGGATTTTGAGAGAAGCCAAATTAGTAGATAGTTTGGTAATAGGGTACTCTGATAGTCAAAGTGCCATACACTTGAGCAAGAATCCAGTTTATCATGAGAGAATCGAACATGTTGATGTCAAGTTTCACTTTGTGAGAGACTTGATTACTAAAGGAGGGATTGGTCTTAAGAAGGTATCAACAGAAGATAATCCTACAGGTATGAGCACTAAAGTGGTCACTGCTACTAAGTTCAAACAATGCTTGAATTTGTTGTTTATTAGATAGCAGTAGTGAAGGAGCTGAGAAGCAATTGATGGATGGTTTTCTGCACTAATGGGAGCTTTGTGTTACTGCTGGTAGTTCTAGCTTCAAGGTGGAGATTGTTAAAAAGTGAAACCAGAAACGATGCCATGTGAGTTATTTATGCACTATCGTTTGGCTAGTTCCTCACTTGGTTAATCCTAATTGTTGCTTCTTGATTGGATCCAATGACTATCATGAAGCCACCTGCCTAGTGATATAAAAGCACACTAAACTTCAATTTTTAGTAAGATTGCAAAAGGGGAAAAACTCTCTCATTCTCATCTGCTCTGCTCGGGTTAGGGTTTTCGCTTTCTTGTTCAATCATTGTAATTTCTTGGGTGATTGTCTTGATCATTCTTTGAGGGTTGGGTTTTCTCTTAGAGTTAGATATTCCAAGTTGAGTTTCTCTTGGGTAGAAATTAGTTGATACGAAGTGATTCAGAGAGTGTTTAAGTGTGAGAAGAAAGAGAGTTTTATGTGCTTTGTGTAATCTGTAATTCTTTGACAAATTAGTGCAGAAAGCGGAGAGCCCCTAAATTGTGGAGCTCAACATGGATGTAGTCTATCATTTCTTGGATAAGTGAACTACGGTAAAATTCATTCGGCTGTTCTGTTACTGTTAGATTGCTTGTGTGTGCGTGTGTTCTTGGTTGGTTTGATTAGTAGAATTAGTTTGGTAATAGGTCACAGATCATAACACTTTCCATCTCATCTCTTCATCTTCTCCGCCTCTTCTCTTTCTTTCTTCTCTTTCTTCTCCCTTTCTCTTTTCTCTTTCCTTCTATTTCTCTCTCGCCCTCTCCCTCTCCCTCTCCATCTCTTCCTCCTCCCATCTTCTTCTTCTTAATCTCCATCTCCCTCTCTTCCCATCTTCATCTTCCTATCCGGCCAAATGGCATCCGACCAGTGCGATTCTGGTCAAAACACACTTGGCTAGGTTCGATTCGACTAGAATAGCATCAAATCGGATGTGATTCTACTCGGTCGGATGCGATTTCGACTGAATCGCATCCACTCGGTACGCTCTCATCATTTTAGCTTATCGTCACTACGCTAATTCTTATTTTTATTATGAACCAAGTATTAACGTGTTAGAAGTTGATGAAAGATCTTTGTTCTTATGATTTGGTTTATTGTTTTTTGTTGTGTTCGTGATTTTTTAGAAATAGGTGTTGGTTTTAGATATGTTGAGAGGTTATTTTGATCTTGTCTACTTTGAAATTTTTAGGTATATTTGTTTTGGGTGTTTTAAGGCGTTGAAGAATCTAGTTTTGGGTAAAAATAATTTTCAATGTGGATGATGGAGGTTTTGCGTTCAAACAAAGCTCCATATTATGAAGACAAATTGGAGGTGTGTTTTTTGAAACTGCTTACTACAGATTTATACAATTTCATGGAAAATGGTTAAATATAACTGTTAGCTCTCGATTGACTTGTTTAAAGGATGAGTGTTTTGTTCTGATATAACTTTTTTCTGAGATGTATACATGTCTACTGTTAGTTGTTAAATTTGGATTCTTTGCCTCGAAAAATTCATACTTTACGTCTTTAGTCTTCAGCAATTCAAATACTTGTTCCGTTCCATACTAACAAAAAAAAAGGAGAGAAGCACTCTGCCAAACACATGGCAAAGAGAAATTTCAGGAGAGTTTTGTAGAAGATGAAGCATTATTTATTGTAGTGGATTCTGGAATTTTAATTAACATTAATTGTAATTTTGGTTACATAGAAAATTATCATCCTATCCTTTTTCAAACTGATATTACTAACAGCTTCTGAAGGAAAGTGGGTAGTTGTTGTTTTTAAACTTTTTAGGTAGTATATGTCGTTAGGACAAAGTTTGGGTGGGAGGATGTCATTCGGCCCAAAGTTTAAAAGGTCCAAATTGCTATTATGAAAAAAAAAAAAATATCAATATTACCTTACCATCTGATAAGGTTAATCGAAAAGAGTAATGGGATGAGGGTCTCATTTCTAAAACCAACGGACTCGTTACAAAAAGGTCAAATACACAAGCGTTTACTATAAAAATCCCTTTATATGATTTTATTCATTAATCTTTTATTATTTGATATGCAATATTTTTATATATAAACTGCGTAGTAATAATTAGAAATGTGTTAAGAAAAAACTTAATAATAAATTAACTCATGTGATCATGAGCAGCAGAGCAGTAAATAAACCGAAACAAACTTCTTGTAGTAGTAAGATTGATTTGTAATGATTTGACATATGACAGAAATATAGATTAGGCAGCAGATATTGTATGGGCAAAGTGGTTTAATTTCAAAAGAATGAAATTGATGATTTTGTTTTTTTCTAAATGGAAAGAATCAAATAAAGAATCTTTCCTAGATATTTATCTTCCTAGATATTTCACTGCCAACTTATTTCTAATGCCATGTCAACCCAAGTGAAAGATTGTTTTGTAAAAGAACAGAGACAAATTACAGAAGCAATTCAACCACGTGTCCTCTTTGTTTATCTTTCGGTTATAAATGAACTGAAACTAAAACGTGCAACTGCTTGTTCGTAAAATTTTTATCCATATACTTAGATCACTTAAAAATCTAATATATTATTGATGTCTGATTTTAACAATAACAATTTTATACATATAAAATGCTATAAAATTATACGTAAAATAATTATAAGAGTTGATTAAAGTGCAGTGATGATATACGATTTGAAGAAAAATAAATAAAAGATTGATAATAGAGATTTTTATAATGGTTCGGATGCAATGATCAAATCCTTCATTCACTGTTATTTTATTATTCTCTGATTATTCTTCTAATATCGCCTGTAAGACGTACAAAGATAGAATATGCTTTGTTTACAGAAAAAAATAATAGTTGAAGCTCGAATATATGCCCAATCTCCTCTTCCATGAAGAGAGTTGCTTATTTATATATTTGAGTTCAATGTAATAAATGTTTTTGCAAGTTGTCTTGACACGTGGAAACTCCTCCTTATTCCTGATTTTAAAATGGGATAAGATTGATATAAATACTCTTAATAAAAACTAGGTCGGTTTGGTTTTGACAACTAATGTTATTTTATCTTTAAGTACTTGTTTAACTCTAATCGGTGGTATTTACATCAATGTATTTTTGGCATAACATATATAATTCTTGATTATATACAAATGACGTTCAAATATAGATGTAAATCTTGAAAGATGCATACATATGAAGTTTCTTTTCATGCATGGAATATAGAATTGATAAAAATGGATTTAGCATTTGGGAAAACAAAATGGACGATAGCTAGTTAGTTTTACTTCTTTTTGCGTTGATCATTTTCATTTATTTGCTTTATTTGGATGGTGTGATGCTTTTAGAAACTTGGCCTATCCACACTTTTTGAAGTTACCGTGGGGGCCTGTAAGGTTCTTTTTGGCACTAACCTCCAATATAGACCAGGTGATGTTTTCATTCTGATCTCAAGGTACTAAATCATTATCCTTCTGCAGAAAATTGAAACTCTTTTTTTTTGGTCCCGGAAAATAATGATTTAAAAAAAGAAGCATTCTCTTCAACATAACATTTACTGACAAAGTCTAGAGATCAAAGATGAAAATGGAAAACGGTAGGTCACACTTGGTAGGCGGAAACAGCTGATTTGGAAAACCTACGCTGTTTGTAGTCTCGGTTGTCAAATCATCAAAGAAAATACCAAAAGTAACAAAAGCTAAACACCAAAACTCTGGTCAATAAACACGCAAAGAAAGTGCAAAACAATAGAATTAAAAATGATAAATAAGAGAAGCCACATTCATATGCTTAAATACATGCAAATAAGAATGAAATTTGAGATAGAGAGAGCGAAAGGGGATTCAATTACAGGAAATTCCATTAACTAAAACCCCAGCTTCTTTTTCTCCATTTTATTTCTAGAAAACCAAACTACAAAGTAACACACTGAAACCATAAAATGATACATATAGAATTACAAAGTAGGAGATTAATTGATAACTTCAAAAGCTGCTATTTTGGGATAGGTTACATATGTATCCACTCAGAGATGTGGCATGCATAGTACTTATTTACCCAGGCTTTTATTCTTGATGACCCATTAAACACTAAATATATATCTAATAATACACCACTGCCTTCTCACTTTAACATGTTATATATGTTTTTTCTTCTGGAGTAGTTACTTAATTTTTTTTTTGGTTTCATTTCATTATTCATCAGCGTCTTCTTGCAGCTGTTTCCCTTTGTGCATTGAAGAACACAGCTGACACTGGCAGACCAAGGTCATTGTCTTCTGCAAACTTTCTTGTGTTAAAGCCATCCCTTGACGATGGTACGCTTATCACTGTTTGCCTGCGTTTCTGCTTGAAGAGAAGGAAAACAAACCTGTGAATCCCAATGTTTGGCCTCGGCATTTCATAGTTCACCAATTCCCTTCCTGTGATGTAAAACACACACACACACACACGTGTATATATATATATATATATATTAACCTTTGCTATATCAATAATTATTACTCCTTTAAATATCTCTCTGTGGATTATTAAACTACTTACCAAACGTGACATCGGTTGTGCCAGGAATGTCTGTCACCACCCTGTAAGAATAATCAATTAAAGTTGAGAGATTTTACATTGCTACAATCATTTGTATTATATACAACTTTTCTTCCCAATTTGCAAGAAAATACGCTTCACAAAAGAATCCGTCTTGAAATAAATTATACGGACGATGCATACTCAGCTATAACTCTTGAAGCATTTCCAAAATTAGGTCATGATTGGTCGACTAATTTAAGCAAAGTTTATATATGCATGCGTCATGAATAGTTGAGTCGTTTTCCGGGGAAATAGGGGAATTGAAAAAAAAATCATTCTTATAATTAATTTCCTGTTATTAGTTAGTACGTAATTTTTTTTTGAGGTGGGATTGGAGAGTTAGAGATTATACCAGTGTAAATGCTCCCTCAAGTATGGGTCACTTGGACCAGGAACATCAGGGTCTGTCATGATCTATTTATAGCAAAAAGAAGAAGAGTCTCTTCAATTTCATGAAGTAGATGATATAAATAAAGAAGAGAAAAAGAAGAATAAGTAAAGTTTACCAATGTGAAGAAAGATCTCATATCACCTCCATGAACCTCAACCTTAGGTTTCAGAGTTACTGAAGATGGAAACAGCTCATGGCCATTGTATACCTGCTTGGAAGAGTTGTAGGTAACTGCAATTTTAACAGTTTGATTAAAACAATCAACAACATCTCCAATCACTCTGCCAACTACAAGAGGATCTGATGACATTCTTGCTATTAGAGAGAGAATGATCTAGTGATGTATTTTTCTTTTTTCTACTTATCTGACATAGAAGTTGAAGCTCCATATTTATAGTGTTGAGAAGCTATCTAGATCCATAGAACCTCAAGGCAAAATGCTTGGTGTGGATTACCAAAATGTCCAAATTAACGAGGAATAGTAAGAAAATTAGATGGTGTCATCGTTTTAAAAGCTAAATTACAGGGCATATATAGCTAGCCTGTGAGAAATCATAGGGTTAAGAATTAGATTCTTATTCTTCCTACTACCTCTCACGTACTCTTAATCTAATCAATGCATTACCTTAATTAATTTTAAAACTCCCAAATTGCGACATAGATTTTGTATTATCAAATTAGTTCAAACAAAAACCACAAATGTTCAAAGTTCAAAGCCAATGGAATTCATCATCTTAAGCCACACTATACAACAAAAGTCATACCAAAAGTCAGATCAAATTAACAGTTAGACATTTATTTATTTGATTCTTGACACAAAAAGTTGTTGATTTCACCCTTATATAAGTTACAAACATATTATATCAATGACTCAATAATAATTGAATGGGGTAACATTCATCCGCCTGATTAAGATGATATATTAAAGAAGTGACCGAAGTTATTGGACCGAGTATATTGTGGGTCCTATATATCTCTGTAATTAAATTATGAAATTTAGATTTAAAATGGAAGGGAATTGACAATTTTGATGAAAGTGATCAGCTGAAAACATAAATTTTGGAGTAATTATTTTTGGGTTTTTAGTTGAAAGTCGATGAAATTCAATTAACATATATGCCATTTGCGTAAGAAATAAGGAGTATACATGGAATTTTATGTATGATAGATGAGCCATTAGTTAAGCATAATGATTTCCTTTATTCCTTACATTACATAAAAAAAGAATTGAGTGGACAGAAATAAATTAAAAACAAAAAACAAAAAGGTTTTATAAAGCTTTGGAAAATGCCATAAAGAAAAATTTTAATGAGACGTAATAGCTATTTCTCCATAGTCTCTTATGGATCGGTGAGTTTTTCTTCTCTCTTTTATGCATAATTATAGTTATCCCTTTAGATGTTTCAAGTATAAGCTATTTCAGTTTCTTTCATTTGATCAATCTGAGTGTTTTACTATTTGAAGAAACGATCTTTTCATATATATGTTGTATATCTATTTGAAGTAGTTATCCCTCCAGAAGTTTCAAAAAGAGATTTTGAAACTTTATAATATAATTAAAATCAAAGGTTGAGTCTTTTAATTTATTTATTTGATTTTAGTTTGCTCATCATTTGTGTGCCTTTTCCTTCCAGATTAAGTTTTGTACTTTTCCCCGAGGCTGAGCTTGAAAAGAACGAACCAGAACGGAGATGTCCATTAAAGTACTATTCATTTTTCTGCTCCTCAACAAAAGAAGGAAAGAATTTCAGCTGATCCTGTGAAGACAATCTCAAGCTGGGAAAGACTCGAGGCCTTTTTTATTAAAGGTAAAAAAAGAAGAAATTCCCATGTTGGGTGTTCTTAGAACCTTTCCA
This sequence comes from Pistacia vera, assembly GCF_008641045.1. Classification (NCBI taxonomy): domain Eukaryota; kingdom Viridiplantae; phylum Streptophyta; class Magnoliopsida; order Sapindales; family Anacardiaceae; genus Pistacia; species Pistacia vera. The sequence goes on along the minus strand of NW_022196111.1, from coordinate 51,751 downwards.
ATTTAAAGATTAATTTAAAATATATTTTCTTTCCAAGAATTTAAGGCTATAAAGAGCTCCTCCACCAAAATGTGGCACAGGTAAAGATAGTGGTTAAGCGCATTTCCAGTAAAGAGATTCAGTTTGTGTCACTTCTTTAGTTGAATTAGTAATAATAGAAGTGGGTTTCCATATTTAGGCGTCCAAGGACTTTTAATTTTTTTCTTCTTATTCTTCTATGGAATCATATTTGATAATGTAAACTAAAGACTTCAACTCATTCAATTCCTTTTTCTTTAGCTAGCTAGCATCTTTTCCTTCTCTTGCTATTCCTTATTCCAGTTCAATTTCTACAATGAGGTTTCACATTGTTCTAAAGCCAATGCACATATATATACTAAGATTTTGCAGTCAAAAGGTGGACGTTAAATGAACCTATGGGGAAAATTTAGTAAATGTACTTGTCACTGTTGAAAACTTGTATTTTGTTCAAGCTTTCTCATGCAAACTTCTATATGTATGGTTTTCCTAAAGGGAATTGAGACTAAGCTTGCATAAGAAAGTAGGTTTATTATGACTATTTAGATTATATGTAAACTAATTTACTAATAACATTTTTATCAAACTGAGCTCTAATATGTTACCATAATAATCATTTTGGTGATGTTATAGTTGGATGCAATAATTCATAGGAGAGAGAGCTGGAGGATGGTATTGCCGTATCTTTAATACTAGTGTAGTCACACTATCGAACTTATTGTTTAATATTTCACAATTCATATTCCACTGTAAAGTTGATGAAACTAGTTAGATAAATTTTAAAAGTAAAGAATTCTGTCGGTGAAATAAACTGTATGTGTATGTGGTTCTTGATTGACAGAAAGAGGAAAATTGAAATAATTGCTAGTACTAGTGCCTGCAAACTGTGATGTGACTCTGGATAGAATAATATCTCAGAGCAGCCCATTTATAGCCAAAATTAAAATTTATTTGCCAAACATAGATGCATGTATAGGACCAAAATTTTTGCTTCTTTTTTATACAGTTGGTACTTTACAGCCACTAGTAAGGTGAGTTGGGATCCCTCTCCTGCCCGAGAATAATATATAGAACCATTTGAGGGTTTTGACACGTGATCAAAATTGAAGACACCAACCAAGCCAAGTGTTACGGCCTGCCCAAAATACTAAACTATTAGGTGGAGGGATTCTCTCATAAACTCAAGAACCTTGTTATTTCTCTTCTGATGTGGGATTCATGACATTCTCTCCCACCGGATCTTGTGACACCTCTATCATAGGTGAGACCTCTTTGCCTACTCGTCCATCTTGCTCTCGAGTGAACCCACAATCACATGTGGATGCTCTTTTACTTGGGTGTTTGATGGGACACTGAAAGACAGGATTGAGGTTAACTCTAATACCAGTTGTCATAAGCTGGAAGCTTCACCACCATAATTTGACCTAAAAACTTAGATTAATAAGCAAATAATTCATACCTTTGTAATTACTCTTGTTCATTCATATTTAATTAATGAAGAGTATCAAAAATCGAAGTGACCATATAAAATTGAAGACATATTTGAGAAAAGTTATTAGCTAGGTTCAGTCTTTTTATGTATTAGTTTTATACTATCGTCAACCCAATTAAATTATAACAGTTACATGATGAGAAAGGATGTAAATGTACAATGAAAATGGCAACAGTCGTTATTGATGCATGCACATAAACTACATATCAAGTCATTTTTGTATTAAAATATTATGGCAAATCTTGTTATAAATTATTCAGTTAATTGTGGGTAGCAACACTCTGAATTGAGGATATTCTGATGATGCTCTCTTGATCATATATATAAAAAATTATAACTAGGAAAAGTAGCTAATTTTCTTCCCATGATTCTCTCCTATGGCTTATTCATTTGTATTGTGGGTATTAGCTACGGTGTAACCTTTGTGGGGCTACTTAAGAATTGAAGTTTATTTTATATTAAGGGATGATAGATATGATTGACACAAAGCAAGAGATTTGAAATGATAATGCTAACAAAAAGATACGCATGTATAAACAGATAGTGCTAGCTTTTATTATATGGTTATATCTTAATTAATACTTCAATAACAAAATTATTAAACTAAAGAAGGTTTTACAATGATTGAAACGAAATGGTATCCATTGATAACATAAGATATGCGATAAAGCTGCAACACTTTGGGCCATCAATGATTAAAGGTCCTGGGATTTAGACTTTAGAGGTTACAAAAGAGTTAAATAAACTAACCTACGTAAACCTAATTATACGAAAGTATATATATAATGTGAATCGGTCTCTTCAAATGAATCAAATGTGCTTAAATTTTAGATGCAAAGATTAATTGTTTGTTTTTTTGAGAAAAAACTAAGATTTTTGCTCTTACATATAGAAACTCAATTTTGATAACTCTCAGTTGATTTGAATTTTTTTTTTTTTTTAATGAAATGTCTTAATATTAAGAAATAGTAAAATATATACACTTGATAACCATTTTATTTATATATAAATCCATGATATAATAAAGTATGTTACCATATTAATTTGTTGAATTGTATATGATCACAATTTGTTTGCATTTTACATTGTACCACATCTTGAATTAGTCTTTAATCAGATCATCATTTTATATAAATGAGTTTGTTAAGCTATGTTTCTAAAACATATTATCTTTATATTATAATATTGTCACATTTTACGTAAGCCATTCGATTTTGTTTCATATACAATATGCTTACTTTGAAACTTTTATAATGAGCCTTTTATCACTTTGTTTGAAGAATGATTATTAATGTTATGCTTATTAGGGTTGGGAAAAAAAAACTCAAAAACCGAATCGAAAAACTAAACCCAAACTGAAAACGAAAAAACGGTTTTTTTTTTTTTAAATCGGTTCAGGAAAATATGTGAATCGATTTTTGGTTCTCTTACCGGTTTCACCCCTCAAAAAAATCGGTTAACCAAAATCGGTTTTTTTAACTGATTTATAACAAAAGACCTAAAATAGTAAAATCCCTATAAAAAGTAAACCCCTTGGTCCCTAACATTCAACTAAGGGTGTGTGTTTGTGTGCCACCTTCAACTTTGAGTGAGAGACTAAGAGTGTTAGAGTGCTTACACTGAGAGTCACCGACTGTCGCGGATTGCCAAACAGCAGTTGCCGATTCGCCGACAAGTCGACAACACTGTCAGTGGCTCCTTGATTGATCACATATTCCTTGATTTTTGATTTTCAACCTCCATTATCTTCGCGTCTTGCTAACATTTTGGTAACCATTCATCATATTTTTTATTTTTGATTCTTCACCTGCTAGCTGCTGCTAGAGTTGGTGCCCTAGAACCAATCAATTATTGTAGAATTGACTCTTTGTTATAATGTTTATTAATCAATAAAAGGTTTTTTATTCTATATCGTGTAAATCATAATTGTGTGTATTGATATATGTCCTTAGGACGGTAGAATCATGACGAGGGTATCAAGTGTTTCAAATTTTGATAGTAAGAACCCTATGATCACTTATGGTGGTCATTCTAGAAATGTTTGTAGCCCCAATATTATTTTGACCAAGGACATAGATAATACGATAAAGTTATCATAGTGTTGAACAACCCTGTTGAAAGGTAGTGACTGGTCTCACTTGTCAATGTTGTTTGCTGACAACCTAGTACAACACATGGGTGCTTGTTATAGGTAAATTCATTAGACAGACCCACCAGAGGATTCCAAATGGATGGTAACCTCAGTGTCTATGGAATAAATCGTCCAACGAATGGTGGTGCATGTGATCCTTAGACTTGAGATCACTGGAGTGCCTTGTGCACCGATTGGTGTAGTTTGACACTAGCCCAACATAATGCTATTCAGAGCTATCAATACGATAGTGATTGGCTACATCGAGGAGTGTATTAAGACTATGGTGGATCGACAAAGGATTCATCACTCCCGGGTATGGGAGAAGTTATCTCACGGTGCAATTCAGTGAATGACAATGACGCTAAAGCTATGACCACAGTGGGATTAAGTTGTTGCCTAATCCAATTTATTATTCTAATAATTAGTCTACTAACTGAATACAAACATATTAAGGATATCTAAGGTTGACACTATTTCTGTACCTCAGCCTTGATGAGATAATATATGATGAAAAGATTTGATTGCACGGTAACCATATCATTGATAGGTAACTATTTCGCTGAATCTGAATCATCGGGTGGCCATGATGCCTTGCTAGGGGCCAATCTTGGTCTGTGTGTAGTGAGACGATTGATTGATGTCAATCGCGATACTACTCACTGTTGATATGATAAGGAGCCTATGAGTCACACACTTAGAAGATAGTTTAAGGGTAGTGAATTTTTGGAAGGGTATATTTGTCGTTTAGATGTATGGGTATATTGGTAATTTTACTGTGTAATCAAATTTACTGAGGTTGTAGCCTATGTCCAATTTTATTATTGGAGTAATTTAGCAAAATTATAAATTTAATTATTAGAGTTAATATTAATATTTAAACTAAATAATTAAGTTTGGTTAATATGAGATTCTACCTAAGTTTGGGTTGCTGCTAAACTTGAAGGGTGAAAGGGATATTTGCCTCATTATATAAATGAAGCAAAATTAGGTTTATTCTTGGCCGTGGAGAGTTTTTAAGAGAATTTGTTTTTTCTCTTCGTTCTCTCTACACTCAATCTTCCAAAGTTTAGATTCCTTAAAGCCAAGAATTAATTATAGCAAAATTAATTCTTGGTCTTTGGCGTACTGTCTTTGTGTGGACGACGTGAGTTCAATTCCATTCTCGAATTGGTAGCGAATCACATTCAGAGACATTAACAGAGCCTCCAATCGCAGGTATAATCGAGCCCTTGTATGGATTTTCATTATTTTTATTTAAGCATATAAAATATATACACATCAGACCCTGATCTTGGCAAAATCTGAGTAATCAATGAGCGAATTTTTTTTTGTTTTTCCGCTGCCATCGTTCGTTGATTACTAACAGTGGTATTAGAGCCTAGGATTTTGATTGTATATATTTTAATTATATTTTTGATTGGCTGCCTAAATTGATTGTTAGAAAATTCATGTTTAGGTTTTTCAATCTATTAAAATTGCTTAAATTGATTAATAATAATATACATACTGGGTTTGTTGACGAATTCACGTTGGATCAATTTTGTATTACTTGCACATGAACAATATTTTGGAATTGCGATTTGCGTTGCGACACAGTTCTTCTGCACTGCGGCGTTGAGCCTCATAAGCCTGGAATACATAAACAAGCCGCGGCGAAATAAACTTTGCCACGACGTGATCGCGAGATATGTTGAGCGACTGGAACACGCAAATAGGCCGCAGTGAAATAAAACTTCGTTGCGGCATGATTACGTTACGTGATTGCGAAATTGCGTGATTTGAGCCGCAGTGAAATAAAACTTCACCGCAACGTGAAAGTGTCATAAAATCATGCAACGGGCGATTTGGGTCGCGGCATAATAAAACTATGTCGTGGTGTGAAAACGACGAAGTAGCACCTCAAATCATAAAATTGTTTGATTCACCACAACGTAATAAAACTACGCCATGATGTGAATGCGTCGTCAGAGCGCAAGTTGCTAGGTTTGCGCCTCGGCGAAATAGAACTTCATCGTGGCACATATTTATCCTGCGTTGCGCTGCGCCGCGGCATAATAAAACTATGTCGTGGCATGAATACTACTGTAGCATTTTTATAATGCTGGACCAATATGTAATTCTACAAATTCAAGAGGGTAATTTTATAAATCAACGCACCCAATTCAAAATTGATTGTTTTGAATGTATGCAATAATTCTTGTTTGAAAAATTGTATAGTGCCTGGTACATGAGCTTTAGACCTATGGTGAATGTTTTAAAATATATTTTTGGCTATGTATGATTGTAAATATTTTAAATGGGGCCTACATGCCCTGTCTTTCTCCTCTCTTCTCGATGTACATTCTCTTCTCATCTTATTTCCCTCGAACGTAACTCGAGGTTTCTAAATTTATTGATGTAAAATTAGTATAGAATTAATTTCACTGTAAATTTAGTATGATGTAATTTGTAATGTACTTGAAGATGGAGCAAGGATGAAGCAATCATACTTAAAGACTCAAGATATTTATTACAAGATCCTTAGGTGACCCACCGATTTCTCTAGGCTTCAGGAAATAGGTTTTAGTTGGGCCATGTATTGGCACGTTTCCTTAAATGCTTAGAATGCATGCTAAGGGTGTATGTTATGACTATAACATGCTAATAAAGATAAAACTGGTGAGACATAAAATAAAACCATTAAATAAAGTATATTAAGTCAGACGTACACCTTCCATCACCATATGTTTAATCAAACCATTGTTTGTCGAAACCTTGTTTGCTAAAGCAAAGGTTACACTTCTAATAGTGGGAGGTTAAATTTCATTAGAGTTTTCCTTAATGCTGATGGGTCGACTTAAATGATATGTTTTGCTTGTTTGCCAAAGCGAAGGTTGAAAAGCATATCATAGGCATAGTAGAGAAGTACACTTGTTGTGTGTATGTGGCAACATGTAGTGTCCACTCTACTGATACTGAGAATCACACTTGAGAACGATGGCTTCGTCCATTGAATTGTGTGATATGTTTGTTGCCTTGTTTCACATTTGAGGTTGGTAGTGGGAGCTATTAATTGGTGTGGATTAAGTTTGTTGGCTTGTTCACCAAAGCGAAGGTTTGAATTGAGGTAGATGGGATCTCTTTCCGTTAGGAAAGCCAACGGGCTTTTATGACAAAATAGTGAGGGTTATTGGCTTGAGAAAAATAGTGGGAGCGTTTTTAATAAAAGACCTTATTAAATAATAATGAACATTATAATGACTTTTACTTTTCTGCATTTGTAGATTCACCAAAATGAGCAATACCAACCTACGATCGATAATTGAGAAAGAAAATAAGCTAGATGGATCTAATTTCTCGAACTGGTATCAAAATCTTCGGATTGTACTAAAGTCCAAAGAGAAATTATATATCCTTAACAAGCCTTATATGGCTGAGCCTGATCTTGATGCCACTCAAGAAGTAAAGGACACATATCAAGCGTTCCTTGATGATGCTGATAATGGTTAATGCATTATACTAGCATCGATGACACTTGAGCTGCAAAAGCAGCATGAGAATATGGATGTTGCCGCTATGATTTTGCACCTGAAGGACTTTTCGAAGGAAATGCTCGACATAAGAGGTATAAGGTGTCGAGTGCATTGTTTAGGAGTCGTATGACTGAGAGAGCCCAAGTCGGTCCTCATGTGCTCAAGATGATTGGGTACATAGGGAGGCTTGAGACTTTGGGGTTTGGTGTGGATGCAAACTTACAAGTGGATTTAATTCTGCAGTCATTACCTAATTTATTTTCACCATTCATAATGAACTTCAATATGAACACAATGGTGAAATCCTTGTCAAAGCTTCTGAACATGCTGAGGACTACGGAGCAGGACATGAAAAAGTCCAAGCCTGTTTTACTGTAAAGAAAAGGGTAAGGGTAAGGGCAAGGGAAAGGCAAGGCCAATCCCAAGCCCAAAGGACAGGTTGCTCTCAAGCCTAAGGGTGTCATTGGGAAAGGTGGGAAGATAGTCTACTTCTATTGTGGCAAGTCTAGCCACTAGAGGAAGCACTACAAGGCTTTCCTCGTTAACAAGAAAAAGTTAGACGCTTTGACTTCAGGTATGTACATGATTGAGAATAACTACATGATTAAGAATAACTACATGATTGAGAATAACTTCTCTCCTTCAACATCTTAGGTCATTGACACAGGATGTGGTGTTATAGTAGGTGCCCTAGAACCAATCAATTATTATAGAATTTACTCTTTGTAATAATGCTCATTGATCAATAAAGACAATTTATCCTATATCGTGTAAATCATACCTTTATGTATTGATATATGACCTTAGAATGGTAGAACCGTGACGAGGGTATCAAGTGTTTCAAATCTTGATAGTGAGAACCCTATGAGCACATATGGTGGCCATTCTAGAAATCTCTGTAGCTCCAGTATTATTCTAACCAAGGATACAAATAATACGGTAAGATTATCATAGTGTTGAACGCCCTTGTTGAAAGGCAGTGACTGATCTCACTTGTCAACATTGTTTGCCGACAACCTGGTGCAACACATGGGTGCTTGCTGTAGGCAAGTTCACTAGCCTAACCCACCAGAGGATTCCATATAGATGATAACCCCAGTGTCGATGGAACAAATCTTCTAACAAATAGTGGTGCATGTGATCCTTAGACTTGAAATCACCGAAGCGCCTTGTGCACTGATTGATGTAGTTTGACACTAGTCCAACGTAGTTTTATTCAGAGCAATCAATATAGTAGTGATTGGCTGCATCAAGGAGTATATTAAGACTATGGTGGATCGACAGAGGATTCATCACTCTTGAGTACAAAAGAAGTTATCTCATGGCACAATTCAGTACATGGCAATGACACTAAAGCTGTGGCCATAGTGAGATTGGGTTATCGCCCAATGTAATTTATTATTCTAGTCATTGGTCCACTAACTGAATACATATATATTGAGAGTAATTGAGGTTGACACTAATTCTGTAGCTCGGTCTTGATGAGATAACGGATGATGAAAGATTGATTACATGGTAACCATAGTGTTGACAGGTAGCTATTTCGTTGAATCCGAATCTATCGGGTGGCCATGATGCCTTGCTAGGGGCCAATCTTGGTCTGTGTGTAGTGAGACGATTGATTGGTGTCAATCGCGATACTACTCACTGCCAGTATGACGAGGAGCCTATGGGTCACACACATAAGGAGATAGTTTAAGGGTGGTTAACTATGGAAGGGTATTTTCGTCTTTTGGATGAAAGGGCATATTGGTAATTTTTCTGTGTAATTAAATTTACTGATGTTGTAGCCTGTGTCCAATTTTATTGGAATAATTTAGCAAAATTATGAATTTAATTATTGAAGTTAATATTAACATTCATATTAATATTTAACTAAATAATTAGATTGGGACCTATGTGTAATTCCACCTAAGTTTGGGTTATTGTTAAACTTTGGGGGTGGAATTGATATTTACCTTTTCCATATAAAGAAAAGGTTGAATAGGTTTTTATAGAATTATTCATTCTTCAGTCGTGTGAGTGAATTTGAGAAAGAGGGAATTCATTCTTTGCTTCAGTCGTGAGTGAGTAAAATTAGAGAGATTTTTTTCTCTCTTTTTCTCTTCATCTCTTCTCACTCTTTACCCTTCCAAATCCTTGGATCCCTAAAGCCATAGATTGGTTCCAGCAAAACCAATCTATGTTCTTTGTTGTATTATCTTCGTGTGGACGACGTGAGTTCGATCCTACACTTGGATCGGTAGCGAGATCGCATTCAAAGATTTTTGACGGAGCCTCCAAACGCTGGTATGATCTGATCCTTGCTTGATTTTGTGTTATTTCAATTTATGCATGTAAAATATATACATATCAGACCCTGATCTTGGGTTATTCATAGTAATCGATGGGAAAAAATTTGTTTTTCCGTTGCGTTTACCCCGTCGATTTACTAACACGTGGTACTCACATTTGTACTGATGTGTAGGGACTAAGGCAGAGTAGATTGCTCACCAAGAGGGAAGTGGACATACGAGGTCAAAATGGAGCACATGTGGCTACATTAGTTGTAGGGACCTATTGTTTATCTTTGCCTATAGGCTTGTTATTAGAACTTCATGATTTTTATTTCGTACCTTCGATGTCCATAAATATTATTTCAGTATCCGTTTTGGATAATATAGGATATCGTTTTGAGATTTGTAATGGATTGTTGTCCTTTAGTTTGAATGGTATCCTATTTGGAATTGCAAGGTTACATAATAGATTATATGTTCTTGATTTAAACAATAAAGATATTCTCAATGTTGAAACTAAGAAAGCTAAACATAGCGATCAAAACCAAACATACCTCTGGCATTGTAGATTGGATCATGTTAATCAAACTCGCATTGCAAAACTTCAAAGGGATGGAGTTTTGGACCTTTTTTACTTCCAGTCATTTGGGTATGCGAGTCATGCCTTTTAGGCAAGATGACCAAGTCGCATTTCATATGATAAAGTGAAAAGGCTACTAAACTATTAGACATCATCCATAGTGATGTATGCGGTCCACTAACAGTTGAAGCCAGAGGTAGATATTCATACTTCATCACATTTACTAATGATTTCAGTAGATATGGTTATATCTACCTTATGAGACATAAATCTTAAGCCTTTGATAAATTCAAAGAATTCAGGAATGAAGTACATAATATGTTGGACAAAAGTGTTAAAGTTCTTCGGTCGGATCGAGGAGGTGAATACTTGAGCTCAAAGTTTTCTGAATACCTGAAGGAATGTGGGATAGTATCACAACTCACCTCTCCATACACACCCAACACAATGGAGTGTTTGAGAGGAGGAATATGACCTTACTTGACATGTTTAGGTCTATGATAAGTTTTAGTGATCTACCTGCATCATTCTGGGGTTATGCCCTAGAGGTTGTGACTCACGTAATGAACTACCTGCATCAAATGAACTATGGAGCGGGCAAAAGCCCAACTTGCCTTATCTAAGGATTTGGGGTTGTGAAGCTTATGTCAAGAAATTGACTTTAAACAAGCTGGGCCCGAAATCCTACAAATGCATATTTATGGGGTATCCTAAGGAGATTAAAGAATACTATTTCTATCATCCAAAAGAGGGCAAAATTTTTCTTGCTTGTACTGGTGTCTTTTTAGAAAAGGAATTTTTTTCTAAGAAGTACTGTGGGAGAAAAGTAGAACTTGATGAAGTTTTAGAATCACAAGATACATTAGATGAAGGACGAGAAGATGTGCCACAAGAAATGATTGAATATTGTGAGGAGGTTACTCCACAATCTGTGGGTCAAAGTGAATCACCTCAAGTAGCATAGGAACTACGTAGGTCTGGAAGAGTACGCCATGAGCCCAAGAGATATAGTTTTCTCGTGACTCAACATGGTGACGTATTAGTCTACCTAGACAATGAACCCAAAACCTACGAAGACGCTATATTGGATCTAGATTCCATTAAATGGCTTGACACCATGAAATCTAAGATGGACTCCATGTATAAGAACCAAGTATGGTCTCTGATGGATCCACCTGAAGGAGTAAAACCCATAAGGTGTTAATGGGTCTTCAAAAAGAAGACTGACATGGATGACAAGGTGCATACCTAAAAGGCACGACTGGTTGCCAAAGGTTTCAAACAAATTCATGGCATTGACTATAAAGAAACCTTTTTTTCGGTTGCCATGATTAAATCCATTCGGATTATGCTTGCGATTGCTGCATATCATGACTATGAGAATTGGCAAAAGGATGTCAAAACAGCTAGCTTTCTTGAACAGAAACCTTGAAGAGGATGTTTATATGACAAAACCCGATGGTTTCATTCTTAATGGACAAGCTAATAAGATATGCAAGTTGCAGAGGTCTATTTATGGACTCAAGCAAGCTTCAAAGAGCTGGAACATTTATTTTGATGAAGCCGTAAAAGAATTCGGTTTTATCAAGAATGAAGATGAGCCCTGTGTTTACAAGAAAGTAAGTAGGAGTGCAGTGACATTCTTGGTGTTGTATGTCGATGACATACTTCTGATCGGGAATGATATACCGAACTTGCAGTTGGTAAAGACTTGGTTATCCAAGTGCTTCTCCGTGAACGACATAGGAGAAGTAGCCTACATCCTTGGAATAAAGATCTATCGAGATAGATCGCGTAGGTTGCTTGGCTTAAGTTAGAGTATATACATAGACAAAGTACTGAAGAGATCCAGTATGGAAGAATCCAAAAAAGGATTTCTTCCGATGTCACATGATGTCTCTCTTTGTAAGGATAGTGTCCTGAACATAAGATAAGAGAGATAGAATGAAGAGGATCTCATATGCATCCGCAATTGGATCCATCATGTATGCCATGTTGTGTACTCAGATTTATGTCTCATGTGCATTAAGCACTTATAGTAAATATCAATCGGATCCAGGTGAGCGTCACTGAATATCTGTCAAGAACATCCTTAAGTACCTGAAAAGGACTAAGGATATGTTTTTGGTTTATGAAGGGGAAGGTAAGCTTATTGTGAGAGGATACAGTGATGCTAATTTCCAAATGGATAAAGATGATCATTGCTCGCAATCCAGGTTTGTATTTTGTCTCAATGGGGGTGCAATTGTAACGCCTTACTTGAGGTACGTAGTTAAGATTTGATGATTCGCTTGCATGTTGTCATTTTCGGTTGGTTGGCCCTTAGTTGGATTGATGAGTTGATTTGGTTAAGAGTTTGCCCTGAAAATTATGAAGACTTGGCGAATTTTGGGGTTGCAGGCTTCGCCGGGGCGAAGAAGAAGCTTCGCCACGGCGAAGAGGTGTTTTAAGCCCATGGTGTAGCTGCTGTGAGTTTTCACCGGGGCGAAGAGACGGCTGAGTTTTGTGTTCAAGTTTTTAGATATTTTTCCCTAAGGGCAATTTGACCATTCTACCCCTAATTAGTAGGAAAAGTGAGGAGTAAAATGTAAGGAAATTTCATAGAGAATATGTTAGAGTGGGGGTGTGATTGTAATGAATCAAAGGATATAGGTGGAATTTTCAAAAAAGAGCAAGGGCATTATGGGAATGAATGAGGATATTTTGAGCTAAAAAGGGTTGAAGCTTAGTGAACCCTTCATTCATTCTTGTTCCACCGCCTCCTTCATTCTCCATTCCTCTCAAGTTTTCCTTCAATCTTGCAAGGATTCAAGAGGGCTTTTTGAGTAGTTTGAAGTGGGAAGGTAATCTAAAACATCCTAAGGTAAGGATTTTTGCTTTAGATGTTAATTTTACCTTTATATGAAGTGAAGTCTTATAGCATGGTTGGTTAAAATTGTAGAGAAAAGACAAGTTATCAAAGGTAAAGAGAAGTGCTAGTGGAATCACTCCATCACAAGTAAGTAAAATCCAACTCAAGCTAAAGTTTAAGAAATCATTTGAGTAGAGATTTCTTTATGCTTGTATATATGATGCTTGTTGAGAAATTGAGTAGAGATATATGATGTTTGTAGAGAAATTAAATTGAGATAAGTATTCATGTTGAGTTTGTTGGATACTTTTCCTTTATAAGAAGTGTGGATGTGTGATGAGTTGAGATGAAGTTAGATGAGATTGAGTATATTTTGGGAGTGTTCTTCTATGGTAGGGATTATGCCCATGGAAGGGAGTTTACTTCCAATTTTGGATGGTTAGAGAAAGAAATAGAGCTATTGTTAAAATAGAGTTTTTGTATGCACATGAGTTGTTTGATGAAATGCCTAAGAGAAGTATGAGTATGATTAGTCAACCTTAATTCTTGCTACATTGCATATTGGCATTTCATAAGTACATTAATGAGCATAAACTATCCATATGCATTAATTATGCATTTGAGAAGTAGCATGAGAGAGAGAGTAGAGAATTTTGAGTATAAGTTACACTATGAGTAATAGTTTGAGAAAGAGTAGAGAACTTTGTAATAGACTACTCTAAGAGTTAAGCTATACTATGAGTACTAGCTTGAGAAAGAGATGAGTAATAGCTTGAGAAAGAAAGTAGAGAATATTGAGAATAAGCAACTCCAATAGTAAAGAGAATGAGAACACTCTAATGGTAAAGAGAAAGAGAGAATGAGCACTAGAGAATAAAAGAGAGAAAAGTGTTAAAGAAGAGAATAGAGTAGGTTGTGCGATGGGGAACCCGTGAGTGATGAGTAAGTCACGAGAGTGGGTGCTTTGTGATCCCCAGCCGTGCCTCTGTTCAGAAAAGGCCATGACCGTCACGAAAAGTGGAATGTGAGGTTCCAGCCGTGCCACTGGTGTAGAAGTGGTCGTGACATTCAGAGAGAGTTTATACACTCACATGGCCAAAGGTTCCGAATCTATGCATGATCGAATCTGATCGGTAGAGAAATGAGTAGAGTCACGTAGAGCGGAAGAGTTCCCGGCCGTGCCTCCGGTCAGAAGAGGCCGTGACGAGAAAACAGAGAACTTATAGAGAAGAGTATGAGAAACAGAAATAGAAAGAAAACAGAAATGAGAAAAGGTCACGAGTAGTAGGAGCTTTGTGATCTTCCGGTCGTGCCTCCGGTCAGATGGGGCCGTGACATTTGAATGAGTATCGGTCACGAAGAGTGGAACGTGAGGTTCCAGCTGTGCCACCGGTGCAGAAGTGGCCGTGACATTCAGAAAGAATTAACAGAAAAAGAGCTATGTGAAAGAGAAACAGAGTTAATGAGAGAGTAATGTAAGGAAAAGAATTAAGAGAAAGAGTTACGAGGATGGTTGAGTTGAGGATTTGCTTACTGAGCCTTTTTGTGCTCACCCTGTTGTCTCTATGTGTTTTGCAGGATCTAGGTGTGGACGCAGTCGGATGGACGTCGGCAAGCGAAGAGAAATAGTTACACTGTCCACCCTGTTTTTGAGAGCTTTTGTATATATAATACTTTATATTTGTGTAAAGTATATGTATATTTAATAAAAGAAAATTTTGGGCCCATTTATTTATGTTATAATACATGTATTTTATTATATGTATTTTTATGAGTATATGAGTAGAAAGCAATTGTTACAGCAATGAGCTGGAAGAGCTCCAAGCAAAGCACTATAGCGGACTCTACAATAGAGGCTGAGTATATTGCATTATTCAATGCGGCCAAGGAGGCAGTTTGGATTAAGAAGTTCATCACCGAACTTGGTGTAGTCTCCACGATTGTTGATCCAATAGATGTCTATATTGACAACAATGGAGCAATAGCTAAAGCAAAGGAGCCGCGGTCTCACCAGTAGTCCAGACACATACTAAGACGATTTCATCTCATTAGAGAAATGGTTGAGAGGAAAGATGTGCAAATCAGTAAAGTGCATACTGATGACAATCTCCTTGATCCACTGACGAAGCCTCTATCGTAGCAGATGCATGAAAAGCACTTAAGGTCATTCGGTATTAAATACATGAATGATTGGCTATAATGCAAGTGGGAGATTGTAAGAGTAGGTGCCCCAAAGCCGATCAATTATTATATAATTGACTCTTTATAATAATGTTTATTAATCAATAAAAGACATTTTATTCTATATCGTGTAAATCATAATAGTGTGTATTAATATATGTCCTTAGGATGGTAGAACCGTGACAAGGGTATCAAGTGTCTCAAATCTTGATAGTAAGAACCTTATGATTACATATGGTGGCTATTTTAGAAATGTCTATAGCTCTAGTATTATTCTGACTAAGGACATAGATAATACGATAAGACTATCATAGTGTTGAATGACCCTCTCGAAAGGTAGTGACTGATCTAACTTGTTAAGGTTGTTTGTCGACAACTTGGTGCAACACATGAGTGCTTGTTATAGGCAAGTTCATTGGACAGACCCACCAGAGGATTCCAAATGGATGGTAACCCCAATGTCTATGGAATAAATCCTCTAACGAATGGTGGTACATGTGATCTTTAGACTTGAGATAACCGGAATGCCTTGTGCACCGATTGGTGTAATTTGACACTAGCCCAACGTAATTCTATTCAGAGTTATCAATACGATAGTGATTGGCTACATCGAGGAGTGTATCAAGACTACAGTGGATCGACAAAGGATTCATCACTCCCGGGTATGAGAAAAGCTATCTCACGGTGCAATTCAATGAATGGTAATGACACTAAAGCTATGGCCATAGTGGGATTGAGTTGTTGCTCAATAAAATTTATTATTCTAATCATTGTTCCAGTACCTGAATACAAGCATATCAAGGATATATGAGGTTGACACTATTTCTGTACCTCAGCCTTGATGAGATAATATATGATGAAATGATTTGATTGCATAGTAAGCATATCATTGATAGATAGCTATTTTGCTGAATCCGAATCTATCGGGTGGCCATGATGCCTTGCTAAGGGTCAATCTTGGTTTGTGTGTAGTGAGACGATTGATTGGTGTCAATTGCGATACTACTCACTATCGATATGATAAGAAGCCTACGAGTCACACACTTAGAAGACAATTTAAGGATGGTGAATTTTTAGAAGGGTATATTTGTCTTTTAGATGAATGGGCATATTGATAATTTCGCTGTGTAATTAAATTTATTAAGGTTGTAGCCTATGTCCAATTTTATTATTGGAGTAATTTAGCAAAATTATAATTTAATTATTAGAGTTAATATTAATATTTAAACTAAATAATTAAGTTGGGTTAATATGCAATTCTACCTAAGCTTGGGTTGTTGCTAAACTTGAGGGGAGAAAGAGATATTTGCCTCATTATATAAGTGAAGCAAAATTAGGTTTATTCAACCTAATTTCATTCTTGGCCGTGGAGAGTTTTTAAGAGAATTTTTTTTCTCTTCTTTCTCTCTACATTCAATCTTCCGAAGTTTAGATTCCTTAAAGCCAAGAATTAATTATAGCAAAATTAATTCTTGGTCATTGGCGTATTGTCTTCATGTGGACGATGTGAGTTCGATTCCATTCTCAAATAGGTAGCGAATCACATTTAGAGACATTGACAGAGCCTTTAATCGTAGGTATAATTGAGTCCTTGTATGGATTTTCATTATTTCTATTTCAGGATGTAAAATATATACACATCAGACCTGATCTTGGCAAAATCAAAGTAATCAATGAGCGAAATTTTCTTTTGTTTTTCTATTGCCATCGTTCGTTGATTACTAACAGCCACCGCCTCTGTCGACTGAGCAATGAAAGTTGAAAGTTTTAATAAATAAAGGATTCATGAAGCAATTGTGAATCTTGATTGTGTTTGTTGGGAAAGAATTATAAATTGTTTGTGAGTTGGTCGTTTGCTTCGACCTTTGAATTCAAACTCAAATGCTTTGTTGATTATATTTATTTGTTTATGAAATTACAAGGTTACTGCTTGGAGTTGGAGGCCTCTTTTTGACCGGTTCTTGTTCTTAGTTTGCTTGTTCTCGATTACAAGGTTGTTGCTTAGTTGGAGGTCCTTTTAGAAATTACGGGGTTACTTGTTCTTCTTACGATATAAAAGGAAAAAGGATTAGTTTGTCATCTATTAAACTAACGAGGGTCTGTTGTAAATGTATTCAACAATGTCGTTTTGACTTAACCGTTTTGTTCNTACGAGTCACACACTTAGAAGACAATTTAAGGATGGTGAATTTTTAGAAGGGTATATTTGTCTTTTAGATGAATGGGCATATTGATAATTTCGCTATGTAATTAAATTTATTGAGGTTGTATGATAAGAATTCATAATATTTGTATATTTGTTATATTTCCTCATGTTTTAATGGTTATAAATGCTTAAATCTTGGATTTTGATTATGTTTCGTATTTTGTGGAGTAGATTGAGCAGTTAAATCAAATTGAATTCAAAATCAAGAGATTTGGAGAGGAAAAATCGGAGCTCAAAAAGAGATACATTCCAGAAGCGGTTTTTGCTTAAAGCGTGGGCACGTCCTGTTTTCCCAGAATGTTCACAGAAGTAGGCAGTAGATAAAGCGTGGGCGCGCCTTACTGGATACGAGGTTTTTGACCTAGGGTTACGAATTTGTTGGAGAAAAAGGATATGTATGATAGCTGGAAAGATTTAGTTACCCATTCTTATCTCTAGGATTTGCAAGACTCCCTATTAAGGTGGGATTTGCTTCCTTATCTAGATAGGGTAACTATTATTAGATGGAGTTATAAATAGGGAGATTATTCACAAGAAAACCTCTCTTTCTTCTCTTTTCTTTAGGTGTTCTTTTAATTATGAGTAGCTAAATACTTTTCTTCCAGCTGAAGGATAATTGAAGTTTTGGTTCTTCAAGAATTGTGAGATCTAAATAATTTTCAGTGTTTTTTTATTTTTTCACTAGTTATATATCTTCTATGTTTATTAACAATTATTGTCTTGATTGATTGATGCAAAGGGCCCGTTGTTCAATTATCAGGTTAATAAATTGCCATTTAGAACTTTAAATCCGTAATTGTTTAAATGTTCTAATATTAGTGGTAAAATAACATAGTTGATTATAGAGAGATTTTCGATTTATGTTATGAAGATATATGATCTAGTCTAAATGAATCGAACTTGTGTATTTGTTGGCTAGAATTGGTAGTCTCTCTAATTATTAATACTATCGATAGATTAAATCCTAAGAGCTTGTTTAGGGTTGTTTATTAACAAGGGAAGTAATCAAAGAGCTTGTTTTGGTTATCAAGAAAGTAAGGGGAGATAGGTTGTTAGAGCTTGTTAGTAACCATAACCAATTTAGTGAAGAATAGAAGATTTTATCCTTGTATCTGTGATCAATTCTCTGAACCAATTATGAAATTATACCTTTGGTTGGATATTTGCCTGATATTGATTTCTCCTTAATTTTTAGTTGATTATAATTGCTTTCTTTTTATTTCACTTCGAAATTTCAAAATCCCCCTTTTCTTTGCTTTAATTTTCATTAAAATAAATCTACCCAATCTCTGTGGATACGACCTTCCTCATCACTGTTACAATTTGTATTTTTTGAGAGTGAGAATTTTATTATTTGTTGGATTCGACACCCACCAAATTTTTGGCACCGTTGCCGGGGATTGGTGTTAATTATATTTATTTTAATGCTTCGTTCTTCTCGTGCAGGTGAACTCCAATACGATCCTGAGATTGAGAAGACGACTCGGGAGTTGAGGAAGGAAGCTAAATTGCATGACAAACAAGTATCTTCATCCTCATCCCCCGGATTTAATTTGGTACCTGACTTGGTTGATTCATCTAGTGATTTTTCTAGTGACTCTGAAATAGAAGAAACAATGGCCAATCAAGAGAGAACTTTAAGGGAATTGGCTGCACCAAATGTAAATCAACAACCTCTATGCATTACATATCCAGCTTTGGAAGTGGGTTTTGAGTTAAAATCTGGATTGATCCATTTGCTCCCAACTTTTCGTGGTCTTGAGAATGAAGATCCTCATAAGCATCTAAAGGAATTCCACGTGGTGTGTTCAAGCATGAAACCGCAAGGAGTGACCGAAGAACAAATCAAATTACGTGCTTTTCCATTCTCGCTGACTGAAAAAACAAAGGATTGGTTATTTTATTTGCCCCCTGGCTCTATAACCACATGGATGGAGATGGTGAGATTGTTTCTTGATAAATTTTTCCCTACATCACGAGCTATTGGCATTAGAAGGGAGATATGTGGAATCAAACAAAAAGATACATAGACCCTTCATGAGTATTGGGAAAGATTTAAGCAACTCTATGCAAGTTGTCCACAATATGGAATTTTTGAACAACTCCTCATTCAATATTTCTACGAAGGGCTCCTACCCATGGAAAGGAAGATAATGGATGCAGCGAGTGGAGGTGCCATAGTGAACAAAACTCCTCGTGACGCTAGAGATTTGATCTCCATCATGGCCACTAACTCACAACAATTTGGATTCAGGCAAGACAAATCTCCAATAAAGGTGAATGAGGTAAGTATATCTTCCCTTGAAAATCAAATATCCAATCTAACTTCTATTGTTCAACAGTTAGCTATAGGAAATATGCAACAAGTGAAAACTTGTAGAATTTGTGCTACCATCGGTCATCCAACTGACATGTGCGTTACACTTCGAGATGATTCCTATGAGCATGCCAATGCAGTTGGAGGATTTCCAGGCCCACCACAAAGGAAATACGATCCCTATTCAAATACCAACAACCTAGGATGGAGGGATCATCCCAATTTCAACTATGGAGCAAGACCACAATTCCAACACTTTCAGCCTAAACCACTTGCTCCACCACCATAACAAACCTCCACAAGTTCAGGTATGTCTCTAGAAGAAATTGTTAAATTACTTGCAACTAACATGCATCAATTTCAATAGGAGACAAGAACAAGCATTCAACAATTGGAGAATCAAATGAGTCAACTAGCATCTTCTATGAGTAGATTGGAATCTCAAGGTAAATTGCCCTCACAAACTGTTGTTAACCCAAAACAAAATGCTAGTGCAGTTACCTTGAGAAGCAGGAAAGAGTTGAAGGAACCCAGTAAGGCAGCACGTGGAGAAGAAATTAAAAAAGAAGTAGTTGCTCCTCAACCTCAAACTGACCAGCCTAGAGGACTTGATAGTGAACAACCAAAGGCATTGATGACAAATCCTCCATTTCCTACTAGATTGACTAAATCCAAGAAAGAAGAGGAAGAGAAGGAAATTCTTAAAACTTTTCGCAAGGTTGAGGTAAATATTCCCTTACTTGATGCAATTAAACAAGTGCCTCGATATGCTAAATTTCTCAAGGAGTTGTGCACCAACAAGAGGAAGTTGAAAGGTAATGAAAAGATAAGTCTGGGGGAAAATGTTTCAGCCATCCTCCAGAAAAAATTACCTCCAAAATGCAAGGACCCAGGTATGTTTACTATCCCTTGCAAACTAGGTGATGTTAGGATTTAGAAAGCAATGCTAGATCTAGGAGCTTCAATAAATGTCATGCCTCTCTCTATTTATTCATCTTTGAATATTGGTCAATTAAAAGAAATAGGTGTGATTATTCAACTTGCTGATAGATCTAATGTATATCCTGAAGGAGTCGTGGAGGATGTCTTAGTACAAGTTAATGGGTTAGTCTTTCCTGTTGATTTTTATGTTCTTGACATGGAAGAAGATGATTCTTCTAATTCAACACTAATGTTATTAGGAAGGCCATTTCTAAAAACATCTAGGACAAAAATTGATGTGCATGATGGTACACTCACAATGGAATTTGATAGTGAAATTATTAAATTCAATATTTAGGACGCCATGAGGTACCCTAATGATGTGTCTTCTATTTTTGTTATGGATGTTATTGACCCGTTGGTGCAGGAAATCACGTGCAGGAAATCACCAACGAACAAAGGACATTACAATTGCAAGAGTTGGAGGAAATCTACAATGATGCCTATAAAAGCTCGAGAATATACAAAGAAAAGACCAAAGCCTTTCATGATCAACTAATTTCTAGGAAAAAAATTTCTATTGGTCAGAAAGTTTTACTTTATCACTCTAGACTGAAGTTATTTCCTGGTAAATTGCATTCTAGATGGGTAGGTCCTTTTATTGTTACTAATGTATTTCCTCATGGTGCAGTTGAAATACAAAGTTCGGATACAAGTAAAACTTTTAAGGTCAATAGTCATCATTTGAAACCTTTTTATGAAGGTTTTCAAGTGTATAATGTTGATCAAATTATTTTGGAATGTCCGAATTATGGCGATTAAGAGGTGGCCGTCTAGCCAAAGACATTAAAGAATGGCGCTTTTGGGAGACAACCCAACTTTTTGTTTTACTTTCCTTGTTTTCTTTATTTTATTTAGATTATTTTTAGTTTTTTTTTTTATCATTTTTCGGAGTGCATTTGATTTTCTTTCCAATATGCTTGGCAGAAGATGATTTTCGTAACCCCGTGGGCACGCCTTATGGAAAATCTTGAATCATGGAATTGGGCAATAAACCAGACGAGATCTTTGAATACAACCCGCCTTTTCACCCAGCTTAGCAGCCATCCATCTCGCACCATTTCGCCCCATCTGGCACCACCACCAAATTTTTTGGCGACGTGCCCACGCCTTATTCCAATTGTTCTCTTGGTTGAAAGAGTAAAAAAATAATAATAATTATAATAATAATTTTTTTTCCTATTTCCTTCTCAGTTGCCCTAACTCTTCTTTGCTTACATGGGATTCACACCACTTTCACCCCCAAGCACGTGACTAATATCTTGGTTGATGTTCAACATTTTCAGGGGAGTTTTCTACTTACTCTTGTTCTTTTATAGTTTTTAAGCATCTATTTTTGATACACTGAGGACAATGTATGGATTAAGTGTGGGGGAGGGTCTTTGACATAGGAATTTGATATTACTTTGAACTTCACTTTTAGCTCCATTTTGATCAATTTTTGCGTCATTTTTCAAGAAAATTTTCAAAAATCCAAGTGATACTTTAGTTCTTGTTTGTGATCCTTCTCTTCTAAATTCTAGATTCTATCGATACTTGTCTTAAATGATTTGGATTATTGTGAATTATTGAGATAAATTGAGGTGTAATAAGGGATTAGCATGAATAGTTGAATTCTTATTTACTACACAGTGATTAATTGCTCTTGATGATCGATTGAATGAAAAATGTGTGGGATCTAATGCACATGACCCTTTTTGTGCGCTTTTGAGCCAATGAGCACTCGTATTACAACATGCTCCATTTTTCTTGATTGAGTAATTGTCATACATAGTTGATTTTCTAGAACTTACTTTGTTATGCATGTCAGGAGACTACATTATTGAATTGGATGCATTGAATTAATAAGGGCATCTAAGCGGAGCCATTTAGCTTTCTTAAAAAGCCTACCTTGATTTTTACCTTAGAAAGCCAATTTTGAACCTTGGCCCTTTTGTTGGAAGTTAACCATGATATAAGCAATGTCAACCCATTCTTTTGTCGATTTCCCTCTTTTGAACCTTGAATTGAAGGATCATACTAGCTTGTTCACATGAAGCTTCAAATTATCTTTGAAATGATTGAAATATGCTGGGAATAAAGTGATTCAAGTTACAAGTGCCTTGGTTTCTTTTAATATATATATATATATATAAAGAAAAGTTGTGCAATTTCAATTGTTTGGAAGTGAATTGATCGAAGAAAACATTTGACGTTATTGAGTTGTGCCTTATGTGAAGAAGTGGTATAATTCCTTTGATAAAAGTACCTAAAAATTCCTTCTCACCACACCTAACCTAAGCCCCGTTACAACCCATTTAAGACCCTTAGATTTTTTGCATTCAATTCAATCCATTGATGATAAAGATGTGATATATTAGCGAGCTTATGGTAAAGATCTTCTATGTTTTCTTTTGAGAGTTCATTGATGCCCTAAACACTTTGAGCGTATTGAGTGAATCCAATGAGAGGGTGTTAGATCCTATTGCATTTTGATTTCAAGAAGATCATTGAGGTGATAGTTCATGGGTGTGGTTTATAAGAATTTACTCTATGAAATTGCTCGTTTCTTATTTGTCTTTAGATTTAAATCTTTAAGGCATGATAATTTGGATTATAGAGGATGAGTAAAGGTAGAAGAAGGAACGATGATGAGAAAAGGTGACGAACTTGAGCTATTGTATGCTTGAGGACAAGCATTGTTTAAGTGTGGGGGAATTTGATAAAAATTCATAATATCTATATATTTGTTATATTTCCTCATGTTTTAATGGTTATAAATGCTTAAATCTTGGATTTTGATTATGTTTCGTATTTTGTGGAGTAGATTGAGGAGTTAAATCAAATTGAATTCAAAATCAAGAGATTTGGAGAGGAAAAATCGGAGCTAAAAAAGAGATACATTCCAAAAGCGGTTTTTACTTAAAGCGTGGGCACGTCCTGTTTTCCCAGAATGTTCACAGAAGTAGGCAGCAGATAAAGCGTGGGCGCGCCTTACTAGATCCGAGGTTTTTGACCTAGGGTTATGAATTTGTTAGAGAAAAAGGATATGTATGACAGCTGGAAAGATTTAGTTACCCATTCTTATCTCTAGGATTTGCCAAGACTCCCTATTAAGGTGGGATTTGCTTCCTTATCTAGATAGGGTAACTATTATTAGATGGAGTTATAAATAGGGAGATTATTCACAAGAAAACCTCTCTCTCTTCTCTTTTCTTTTGGTGTTCTTTTAATTATGAGTAGCTAAATACTTTTCTTCCAGCTGAATGATAATTGAAGTTTTGGTTCTTCAAGAATTGTAAGATCTAAATAATTTTCAGTGTTCTTTTATTTCTTCACTATTTATATATCTTCTATGTTTATTAACAATTATTGTCTTGATTGATTGATGCAAAGGGCCCGTTGTTCAATTATCAGGTTAATAAATTGCCATTTAGAACTTTAAATCCGTAATTGTTTAAATGTTCTAATATTAGTGGTAAAATAACATAGTTGATTATAGAGAGATTTTTTATTTATGTTATGAAGATATATGATCTAGTCTAAATGAATCGAACTTATGTATTTGTTGGCTAGAATTGGTAGTCTCTCTAATTATTAATGTTGTCGATAGATTAAATCCTAAGAGCTTGTTTAGGGTTGTTTATTAACAAGGGAAGTAATCAAAGAGCTTGTTTTGGTTATCGAGAAAGTAAGGGGAGATAGGTTGTTAGAGCTTGTTAATAACCATAACCAATTTAGTGAAGAATAGAAGATTTTATCCTATATCTGTGATCAATTCTCTGAACCAATTATGAAATTATACCTTTGGTTGGATATTTGTCTGATATTGATTTCTCCTTAATTTTTAGTTGATTGTAATTGCTTTCTTTTTATTTCACTTGAAATTTCAAAATCCCCCTTTTCTTTGCTTTAATTTTCATTAAAATAAATCTACACAATCTCTGTGGATACGACCTTGCTCATCACTGTTACAATTTGTATTTTTTGAGAGTGAGAATTTTATTATTTGTTGGATTCGACACCCACCATTGTAGCCTATGTCCAATTTTATTATTGGAGTAATTTAGCAAAATTATAATTTAATTATTAGAGTTAATATTAATATTTAAACTAAATAATTAAGTTGGGTTAATATGCAATTCTACCTAAGCTTGGGTTGTTGCTAAACTTGAGGGGAGAAAGAGATATTTGCCTCATTATATAAGTGAAGCAAAATTAGGTTTATTCAACCTAATTTCATTCTTGGCCGTGGAGAGTTTTTAAGAGAATTTTTTTTCTCTTCTTTCTCTCTACATTCAATCTTCCGAAGTTTAGATTCCTTAAAGCCAAGAATTAATTATAGCAAAATTAATTCTTGGTCATTGGCGTATTGTCTTCATGTGGACGATGTGAGTTCGATTCCATTCTCAAATAGGTAGCGAATCACATTTAGAGACATTGACAGAGCCTTTAATCGTAGGTATAATTGAGTCCTTGTATGGATTTTCATTATTTCTATTTCAGGATGTAAAATATATACACATCAGACCTGATCTTGGCAAAATCAAAGTAATCAATGAGCGAAATTTTCTTTTGTTTTTCTATTGCCATCGTTCGTTGATTACTAACAGCCACCGCCTCTGTCGACTGAGCAATGAAAGTTGAAAGTTTTAATAAATAAAGGATTCATGAAGCAATTGTGAATCTTGATTGTGTTTGTTGGGAAAGAATTATAAATTGTTTGTGAGTTGGTCGTTTGCTTCGACCTTTGAATTCAAACTCAAATGCTTTGTTGATTATATTTATTTATTTATGAAATTACAAGGTTACTGCTTGGAATTGGAGGCCTCTTTTGGACCGGTTCTTGTTCTTAGTTTGCTTGTTCTCGATTACAAGGTTATTGCTTAGTTGGAGGTCCCTTTAGAAATTACGGGGTTACTTGTTCTGCTTAGGATATAAAAGGAAAAAGGATTAGTTTGTCATCTATTAAACTAATGAGGGTCTATTTGTAAATGTATTCAACAATGTCGTTTTGACTTAACCGTTTTGCTCAATTGTAGTTAGCCCATCTTCTACACTTTACTACTTTACTCTTTTACACCTGAATCATATAATAAGGTGAATTGTAATCTTCTTTAGTTAGTAATCACAAATTCATCACTACTTTAATTCTTTTGTTTTTGTGTTTTTGAAATTCTCTCGATAAATACTGATTTCCTACTAGGTATCAAAGCCATGACTAACGTCAAATGGCTAAAACACCTGTTTCCTATTCTTCTCCTCTACCTAATAGCAATAAGGAAATGCTAAGAGAAACATTGAATCATTCTACCTCTGCAATTACTTTGAGTCTTCAAGTGATCAACCCTAAGCTTACTCACGACAATTATAGATTTTGGAGCTCATAGGTTCTATTCACAATTGGCTCGCATGAGCTTAAAGATCACTTGCCAAGTAAAATTGCTTGTCCTCCTCCTCTAGTTCTGTCAGATTTAAATATTAATGATGAGCTTAGTTAGTTAGGTGAAGGAATTAGTTCTAAAATGAGTCTATAAAAGACAAAATCAATCCAAATTATGTCATGTGGAAAAAGGATAGATAAATTATTTGTTAGTTGGCTATTAGCTTCTATATTAGAAAGCATGTTTAGTACTGTGTCCAAATGTAGGTATTCGATTGAGATCTAGAATGTGTTAGAGAATGAGTTTGTCAGCCAGTGGTTTGATAGTTTCTGACAAAGACTTACTGCAATTTATAATAAATGGATTAGGTCTTGAATCTAATCCAGTTGTTATGACTCTTACATCTAGGATAGAATCAAAGATTGATTCAGTTACACTCCAAGAGGCTCAGTTTTTTCCCCATAAATATGAGATTAGGCTGGATAAATTCAAATAAATTGATCTATATAACAGCTCTGCTAATATAGCCACCACTAATAATGCAAAAAATATTGGAGATTCAATTGATCGCAGCTCACACAAAAGTTAGAATGTTGACAAATTACATACATTGCCACCTGCCAATAACAATATTGTTCCTTCTCTAAACTCCTTAGGGAATCTTCATCCCCAACAGTCGTACAATTTGCTATCCAGTACCTACTCAACTAGTTTAAACCCTCATCCCTTTACTCACAACAGTGACCAACAGTTCAATGCTAGACCTATTGGATTTATACCATATGGTAAAGGCAGAGGTCAAGGTAGTAACAAAAAGAGACTGATTTGTCAAGTCTATAACAAAGCTGGTCATTCAACTATTCAGTGCTATCACAGATTCAATTATGCATATAATGGTACTCAGTAATTTCCTAAACCTTCACAAATTTCGTAATTCTCTGGCTCCTATCCTCAACAGTTTCACAACTCAAACACTATACAGTACCTTCTAGTTTTGGTCCTAAGCAGTCATATCAGATTGGTCAACATCAGTTAGGTCCCTACTATGGAAGCTCTAGTTTTACCAATTCTACTCAAGAATCAAGTAATGTACCACATAATGTGTCTGCTCCAGTCTCTGCCTTTGGCCTACCCAGTCAACAATATGTTGGTCCTAATTAAGCATTTCTAGCAGCCACAAATTCTAGAGTATGTGCCAATCAGTTTACTCATACATATCCTATATGGTACATGGACTCTGGAGCCACTGATCATGTAGCCTCAGACTTAAGCCATTTGCAAGTTACCAAGGACTATGGTGGTGGAAATCAGCTTCGAGTGGGAAATGGTGAGTATCTTGACATATCTCACACAAGTCACATATTCTTACCTAGTAATTTTCATTCTAAATGTCAGCATCTTAAAAATATTTTGTGTGTGCCTAACATTACCAAAAACCTACTCAACATTTCTAAGTTTACTAAAGATAATAATATAATTGTTGAATTTAATGTTGATTGTTGTGTTGTTAAGGACTAACTAACCAGAGCAATGCTACTGCAATGGGATCTTAAAGGTGGCTTGTATCAACTGAAAATTCCCTATCCAATATCTCATTCCAACCATGTTTGTTCCACATCATCTGCTATTCAAAATTTCTGCTTAAATAACTATAGTGTCATGTAATAATACATTGAGTAATACCTCAAAGTCACATTGTCAACCATATTTCAGTAGTCCAAAAGCTGTTGAATCTCACTATAATTCAAGTTTAAGTGTAGCCACTATCTGTTGTAATTCAAGTCCAGATTCTGTAGGTTCTGTTTCTTTGGAGTCTGCTATTAATAATGAGCTACATTATGTTCCATGTACTGATCTAGCTACTAATAAAACTAGCTTGTCTGCTTTGTCTGTTAATGATGACGCAATTTTCAATACTGATGTTGCAAAGAGTGATATGGTTTGCAATGATTTACATAGTTCTTTTTCTATTGCAAGCATATCTAGTCAACACTTTATCACTTGGCATTGAAGATTAGGACATCCCCATTCCACTGTTATGCATAAAATTCTTTCTTCATTACCTAAACTGCATCATACTCTTTCTTCCAAAGTCCATGCTGATTAGTTTTCTGGATTCTATTATGCTTGCCAATTAGGCAAACTACACAATGCTAGTTTCCCTCTAAACCTTTAGAATTAGTGCACAGTAATGTATGGGGTCCTGCACCTTTACCATCATCTGAAGGTTTTAGATATTATGTGCAATTCCTAGATGACTACAGTAGGTATACTTGGCTGATTCCACTTAGAACTAAGGTTGAGGTCAAATCCATCTTCAATTAAATTTCATCATTTGGCTGAAAGGCAATTTGGTACTAAATTAAAATGTTTGCAATCTAATCAAGGAAGAGAGTTTGTTGCTCTTCATGCTTATCTTACAGACTTAGGTATTCAATATAGGCACTCATGCTCTCACATTCACCAACAAAATGGGAGAAGAGAAAGAAAACATAGGAATATTGTATAGACATGCCTTACTTTGCTTGCACATGCATCAATGCCACTCTATTTTTGGTGGTTGTCCTTTGAAACTACTGTCTATCTAATAAACAGAAGCCTACACTTGTGCTTGATAATTGTTCTCCTTATCAAAAACTCTTTAAAACAGTCCCTGTCTATGAAACCCTGAAAGTGATTTGATGCTCTTGTTATCCTTTTCTTAGAGTCTTTAATCAACATAAGTTCAATTTCCACTCAGCTAAGTGTGTCTTTGTAGGCTATTGCTTGGTTCATAAAGGTTATAAATGCTTGAAATCTGATGGTAAAATAGTTATCACACCTAGTGTCAAATTTAATGAGCTAGAATTTCCTTTTGCAAATAACATTGACTTTGATTTCAGTTTTGTCTGTGTTAACAACTCTGTGTACTATTTAATTTGTCATAGCTGCAATAGGAACTTCTGCTATAATTTGCAACATTTCTTAAATTGGCATAGTTATTTCTTTCAGTAATTGACAACTTAAATAGATCAATTCAATAAAAATAGTATCTTATCAATTCAAAACTTCTACAATACTCTGCAACATTCTACATTAACAATTTCATTCACTGCTATTTAACATATTTTTTCTTCACCACTAGCTCTTAAAGATTCCACTGTAGTAACTAGTTCTAAAAGTTAGTTTGATAACACTACAACAATCAGTACTGATTCTTCAGTTCCAGTTTGTCCTTCCCCACCTACTGCTCTGTTTCCATTACAACCAACAACAATTCCACCTTCAAATTTTCCTCCCACAACTCTTACAAACACAAATACTTCCAAAATATCACAATCTCACCTTTTACCACATATATGTCCTTCCATTTCAACTCTTCCCATCATCCAATCATCACACTCTTTCCATACTTGCTTATTTGAGGTTGATCTTACACCATCTAAGTTCTCCTTGAACTTCCACTATGGCTCATCTATTGCTACAAATCCATCTAATGTTGCAAACTCTCATCCCATAATGACTATTGATGGAACCCCTTCCCAAATCAATCAATTCCATCAGCAAACAATTCCCAAAACACAGAGAACAATTAAAAATTCCATAATAAGCAAGTGTTATATTGAATTAAAGATGAAAGACAAAGATGCAATAACAAAGGATGGATAATTCCCAGCAATTTGAGGAGCTGGGGGCCTCCCAAAAGTCACTTACAATATATCCTCTTTTTAAGAGAATAACTCCCTCCTAATATACCCCAATATTATTCCCCTCTAACCAACTATCTTCCCTTAACACGTGGACAACCTATAGCAATTATAACAACCCTCACTACATCACATTTCTAGCACCCTTTTTACTCTTGTGCCCCTTTAGCTGGTAAACTTTACTAACCGAAGGCTATCAAGGTCCAAAACAACAGCTTCTCATCTGACTGCTGATTCAAATTAGGATAATTGTACATCCCTTATCAGTATAGAGGTTTGTAGGACTACTTTTGAGCCTGGTACAATCTTTGAAACTCTCAAAAGTCCTCAATGGAGAGAACCAATGCAAAATGAGTTTGACGCACTACTAAAAAATGAAACATGGAACCTCGTTCCTCCTCTTCCCGATAAGAATGTTGTAGGGAATAAATGGTTGTTTAGGTCTAAGTTCAATTCTGATGGCCCCTTACAAAAGTACATAGCTAGGCTAATGGCTAAGGGTTTCCAACAAACCCCTAGACTAGATTACTTTGAAACCTTTAGTCCAATGGTTAACCCTCTATAATTAGGATAATTCTTACCTTAGCAGTTACACATGGATGAGATATCTTTCAAGTTGATGTCAACAATGCCTTCTTAAATGAGGCATTGCATGAGGAAGTTTACATGAAACATTCCACTAGTTTTGCAGACAACAATAACCTTAATTATGTTTTCAGGTTGAACAAAGTCTTGTATGGACTTAAACAAGATCCAAGAGCTTGGTTTGACAAGTTAAAAGCAACCTTCACAACAAAGGTTTTCAGAATTCGGTTCTGACACTAGCTTGTTTGTTCTTCAACAAGATTCTCATCTAACCTATGTTCTTGTCAATGTAGATGACATCCTTATTACAGGTTCAAATGACACTTTTATTACTCAACTTATGAAAGATTTGAATGATGAGTTTGCACCCCTCCCTTTAAGCAAAGCCGCAAGGCTTTGACCAAAAAAAATGAGCGCCGCCTCCTAAAGCAAAGCCAAAAGAAGCAACCAGAATTGCCACTGTTATTCATCTGAAGCAAAGCAAATATGCTTCTAATCTTCTATCCAAAACTAAGATGTTAGAGTGTCATGCTTGCTAGGGGCTTTACAGTGTTTGGCTCTTACAAGACCTAACATCAGTTTCCCTGTGAACAAACTCAATCAGTGTTTAGTTGCTGAGTTTGCTAATTTAAAGCAGAAATTGAAGTATTGAATTAATGAAATGAAATTGTTGATGTAGAAATGTTGCAAAGTACTGTAGAAGAGTATTGCAAAAGTTTTGAATTGATAAGATACTATTTTTACTGAACTAATCTATTTGAGTTGTTTATTATTGAAGGAAATAACTATGTTGTTTTAATAAATGTTGCAGATTATAGCAGAAGTTGCTATTGCAGCTGTGACAAATTAAACAGTACACTAAGTAGTTTATGTTGTTTGATTTGCTTGAGATAATTGACTATCAAACTAAACTAAAGATAGTTACTGGTGTTATAAAGTTGGTTTAAAGGTGTCTCTAAAGGCGCTTAACAACATTGGTGAAGAACTTGTTAGTCTAAAAAGCCTGGTCCAGTTTAAAAGGGAATATTAGGATGTAAAAGGAAAAAGGATTAGTATGTCATCTATCAAACTAATGAGGGTTTGTTTGTAAATGTATTCAACAGTGTCGTTTTGACTTATCCGTTTTGTTCAATTGTAGTTAGCTCATCTTCTACACTTTACTACTGTACTCTTTTACACCTTACTCACATAATAAGGTGTATTGTAATCTTCTTCAGTTAGTAAATCACAAATTCATCACTACTTTAATTCTTTTGTTTTTGTGTTTATGAAATTCTCTCAATCAATACTAATTTCTTACTGTTCTAAGTTAGCATTTGAGTTTGAAATGTGCTGGTTCATGTGGCTTTGTAGTTTGTTTGTTATGTTCCCTTTGTTAGAGTAGGTGCGCTAGAGTCAATCAATTATTGTAGAATTTACTCTTTGTAATAATGTTCATTGATCAATAAAAAGGCATTTTATACTATATCGCGTAAATTATATTGTATGTATATATATATATATATATATATGTCCTTAGAATGGTAGAACCGTGATGAGGGTATCAAGTGTTTCAAATCTTGATAGTGAGAACCCTATGAGCACATATGGTGGCCATTCTAGAAACGTCCGTAGCCCTAATATTATTCTGAAGTAAAGGCACAGATAATACGGTAAGACTATTATAGTGTTGAACGACTTTGTCGAAAGGTAGTGACTGATCTCACTTGTTAAGGTTGTTTGGTGACAACCTGGTGCAACACACGGGTGCTTGCTGTAGGCAAGTTCACTGGACTGACCCACCAGAGGATTCCATATGGATGGTAACCCTAGTGTTTATGGAACAAATCCTCTAACGAATGGTGGTGCATGTGATCCTTAGACTTGAGATCATCGGAGCCTTGTGCACCGATTGGTGTAGTTTGACACTAGCCCAACGCAGTTCTATTCAGGCTGTCAATACGGTAGTGATTGGCTACATCAATGAGTGTATCAAGACTATGGTGGATCAATAAAGGATTCATCACTCGCAGGTACGGGGGAAATTATCTCATGGCTCAATTCAGTAAATGGCAATGACACTAAAACTGTGGCCACAGTGGGATTGAGTTGTTGCTCTATCCAGTTTATTATTCCGATCATTGCTCCAGTAACTGAATACATACATATCGAGAGTAGCTGAGGTTGACACTATTTATGTGCATCAGTCTCGATGAGATAACAGATGATAAAAGGATTGGATTGTATGGTAACCATATTGTTGACAGATAGTTGCTTCGCTGAATCTGAATCTATCGGGTGGCCATGATGCCTTGCTAGGGGCAAATCTTGGTCTGTGTGTAGTGAGACGATTAATTGGTGTTAATCGCGATACTACACACTACCGGTATGATGAGGAGTCTATGGGTCACACATATAGAAGATAATTTAAGAATCAGTTTATGAGAAGAGCGTTTTCGTCTTTTTAGGCGAAAGAGTATTTTGGTAATCTCACAGTGTAATTAAATTTGTTGAGGTTGTTGCCTTTATTTAATTTGACATTAAAAATTAAATAAGTGAGATTATATTTAAATATGTGTATGCATATATTTAAATGAATTATTGTTATTGTTAAATGTTAATATATATATATATATATAAATGAATAGGGCATTGTGTGCACTATATAAGTGCAGGATTTTTGTGAATTAAATAACAATTCATTCAATCACTTTTGATTAAAAATTCCAGCCCTCTTTTCTCTCTTCCCACGCCACTTCACATTTGGTTGAATCAAATATTTCACTTGATTCTTGTTCTTGGTTCTTAAGGCTAAAGAGGATCTAGCAAATCCCTCTTTAGTTCTTTGGAGTTATCTTCTTGTGACTTACCGCTGGTTTGATCCTACTCTTGGATTGGTAGCGAAACCCATTCAGAGACAAGTTGGAGGAACCTCCAAACATGCGTATGAATTCTTAACTCTAATCTGATTTTTCTGCAGATTTTGATTTAATGTATAAACTGAAAATTTGTGCTCCGGTCTTGGTTCTAAAGGAATGATCTACTGTTATATATTTTTTGTTTTCCGCTGCCATGACTTGATCGTTTCCTAACACCCTTTCTGGATATCTCATACGAAATTTTTTTATATTTGGAGTTTAAGAATTGCCTTTACGTTTTGATGGTTGATTGATTTCTTTTTATTTGGGACTAACATGGATTTGGAGTTTAATAATTTCACCAGTTCTGTTGAATAAGTTTGATTTAAAGTGTCGTGTTTCCAGATTTCTTCTGCTGTTTTACTTTGATTTGTAATTTTAGTAGTTTATTTACATGAAGGATTGTCATTTGTCACTGCGGAAAGGCTTTAAATTGTAATGGTTTGTAATTTTAATGTTACTTTGATTTGTAATTGAAATGTTAATCTTATTTTTGTCATTGCATAAAATTGGATTTATGTTGCAAAATTATTGTTTCAAAAAACGTAAAGGAATTTCATCTGTTTAGGACTAAGTTCAAGTCTGATGGCTCCTTACAAAAGTACAAAGCTAGGCTAGTGACTAAGGGTTTCCAA
This sequence comes from Pistacia vera, assembly GCF_008641045.1. Classification (NCBI taxonomy): domain Eukaryota; kingdom Viridiplantae; phylum Streptophyta; class Magnoliopsida; order Sapindales; family Anacardiaceae; genus Pistacia; species Pistacia vera. The sequence continues at coordinate 18,037 of NW_022196111.1, read as the reverse complement.
CAAGCCCCTGGACTGGATTACTTTGAAACCTTTAGTCTAGTGGTTAAACACTCTACAATTAGGATAATTCTTACCTTAGCAGTTACACATGGGTGAGATATCTATCGAGTTGATGTCAACAATGCCTTCTTAAATGAGGCATTGCATGAGGAAGTTTACATGAAACATCCCACTAGTTTTGCAGACAACAGTAACCCTACTTATGTTTGCAGGTTGAACAAAGTCTTGTATGGACTTAAACAAGATCCAAGAGCTTGGTTTGACAAGTTAAAAGCAACCCTTCACAACAAAGGTTTTCAGAATTCGGTTATGACACTAGATTGTTTGTTCTTCAACAAGATTCTCATTTAACCTATGTTCTTGTCTATGTAGATGACATCCTTATTACAGGTTCAAATGACACTTTTATTACTCAACTTATGAAAGATTTGAATGATGAGTTTGCACGTTCCTTACACTATTTTTTAGGGCTGGAAGCAACCAGAACTGCCACTGGTATTCATCTAAAGCAAAGCAAATATGCTTCTAATCTTCTATCCAAAACTAAGATGCTAGAGTGTCATGCTTGCTCTACTCCTATGACTATAGGCACCAAATTGTGCTCAACTGATAGTGCTTCTTTTGCAGATCCTAGTCTTTACAAAAATACAACAAGGGCTTTACAGTGTTTAACTCTTACAAGACCTGACATTAGTTTCCCTATGAACAAACTCAGTCAGTTTTTGCAAGCCCCTACAGAGTTGTAGTGGCAGGCATGCAAAAGGATCTTGAGGTAAATAAAGGGCACAATGGACTATGACTTATAATTCAAACCAGCAAGCCCATTGAATGTAAAGTGCTATGTTGATGCTAATTGGGGCAACAACTTGGAAGACAAGAGATCAACAAGTGGTTATTGTGTTTATATGGGACCTAATCTAGTTCAGTAGAGTTCAAGGAAGTAGAAAGTTGTAGCTCTCTCTTCAACTAAAGCAGAATATAGAGCCTTGGCTCATACAACTAGAAAAATTGCTTGGCTTCAAAGCATGCTCAAAGAGTTGTGTTTACCTGTTCCTATCACTCTTGTCATTTGATGTGACAATCTGAGTGCAGTAGCCCCAGCAGCCAATCCAGTATTCCATGCCAAGACCAAACACATTGAAATAGATGCTCATTATATTAGAGAGCAAGTGTTAGCTAAAAAACTATTTATCTAGTATGTACCCTCCAAACTTCAAATTGCGGATGTGTTGTTTGTCAGTAGCCCAATTCACTGAGTTAAGAAGCAAATTACTAGTTGTTAGCAAAGAGGCAATGAGCAACTTGTCAGTTGAGTAATCAGATTCGGTTTCACTAGTCAAAGTTTCACTTAGTCACAGTTTGAAGTTGTGTTGCTTGATTAGTGCTAGCAGCATTCTGATTATGTTAGAGAGTTGTACCTGAGAAGAAGTTGAAATTGTACTGTAATAAAGAGTTGAGTTGGTGAAGATTTGAAGCACTGTTGTTAGGCAAATCTGAAGTGCACATTTGAAGTACTGGTGATAAGGCAAATCTGAAGTGCATTCTGTTTAGCTTGGTAAATTTTTTGCCGGTGAAAATTTGTGTTGAAAATATGTCTGTTTGATGGATATGATTGGTGAAGTTACTATTATTTAATATTTTGATGTTTGCTAAACTGAAGTGTTGAGTTGCTAAAGTCTTATGCTAAAGCTGAAGTGTAGAGCTTATGTGGTATTGAAGTGTTAGATTATTGGCATTGCATGCTGAAGTGTTGAGTTCTTGAAGCTGTAGTTGATATTAAATTGTTGAACTATTGAAGTTGTATACTAAAGTATTGTTGGGTTCCTAAAGTTGTATACTGAAGTTGATATTGAAGTGTCGAACTACTGAAGTTGTACTGAAGTGTTGGGTTCCTGAAGTTGTAATTTTCATGCTGCACTGGAGTGCTAAGTTACTAATGCTGCACTGAAGTGTTGAGTTGTTGAGTTTGCTAATTTTGAGCAGAAACTGAAGTATTGAATTAATGAAATGAAATTGTTGATTTAGAAATGTTGCAAAGTATTGTAGAAGAGTATTGCAGAAGTTTTGGATTGATAAGCCACTATTTATATTGAACTAATCTATTTGAGTTGTCGATTATTGTAGGAAACAACTATGCTGATTTAAGAAATGTTGCAGATTATAGCAGAAGTTGCTATTGCAGCTGTGACAAATTAAACAGTAGACTGAGTTGTTTGTGTTGTTTGATTTGCTTGAGATAATTGACTGTCAAACTAAACTGAAGATGGTTGCTGGTGTTATAAAGCTGGTTTATAACACTGGTTTAAAGGTGTCTCTGAAGGCGCTTAACAACATTGGTGAAGAACTTGTAAGTCTAAAAAGCCTGGTCCAGTTTAAAAGGGAATATTAGGATGTAAAAGGAAAAAGGATTAGTTTATCATCTATCAAACTAATGAGGGGCTGTTCGTAAATGTATTCAACAGTGTCGTTTTGACTTAACCGTTTTGTTCAGTTGTAGTTAGCTCATCTTCTACACTTTACTACTGTACTCTTTTACACCTGACTCATATAATAAGGTGTATTGTAATCTTCTTCAGTTAGTAAATCACAAATTCATCACGACTTTAATTCTTCTGTTTTTGTGTTTCTGAAATTCTCTCAATCAATACTGATTTCCTACTGTTCTAAGTTAGCATTTGAGCTTGAAATGTGCTAGTTCATGTGGCTTTGTAATTTGTTTGTTATGTTCCCTTTCAGGATATCTCATACCAATTTTTTTTTTTATATTTGGAGTTTAAGAACTGCCCTTACGTTTTGATGGTTGATTGATTTCTTTTTATTTGGGACTAACATGGATTTGGAGTTTAATAATTTCACCAGTTCTGTTGAATAAGTTTGATTTAAAGTGTCGTGTTTCCAGATTTCTTCTGCTGTTTTACTTTGATTTGTAATTTTAGTAGTTTATTTACATGAAGGATTGTCATTTGTCACTGCGGAAAGGCTTTAAATTGTAATGGTTTGTAATTTTAATGTTACTTTGATTTGTAATTGAAATGTTAATCTGATTTTTGTCACTGCATAAAACTGGATTTATGTTGCAAAATTATTGTTTCAAAAAACCAGTTCAAAATCAGTTAACGAATTATTCGATAATGAGTGTTTGGAAATGCACTCATACTTAGTGATTTTAAGAGTATTTTGTGTGAGAATTATGTTTAATTGGTTAATTTTACTTAATTTTTATATCTCTTTTACTTTCTAGAATCACAGGTATGTTTTATGAATTTTCAGGTATTTATGCAATGAAAATGAGGATTTCAAGTATGCATGTTGAAAAGTAAATAATTAGAATCATGTGGGAACAAACGGTTTGAGAATCAGAGCTCAAAGGAAGAGGTTATGGATTTTTGAAGATTGTTCGCTGTAGAAAAACTATTCCCACGCTGCAGCATAAAAAAGTTGTAAAATGGATAGAAACTTCATGCTGCGGCACAATGCGAGAAATTTACGTTTGGAAATTTTTCTGTCAGAATATGCTGCATGAAAATGCTCATAACTTGAGCTACACAACTCCGATTGACCTGGTTCTTGTGGCGTTTTAAATTTAAGAGATAGAGCTACAACTTTTTTGTTTTGATTGTAGCCCAGTTCGACCTGAAAGATGGTTAAAAATGGAGACGAAAGTTACATTAATGCTTGGAGATGTGTAGATTTGTTTTTATGCGTTTTTAATTGAAGTATAACTTTTTACCATAATACCCTCATGACTTTAATATTATAAATAGATGTCCTTAACTATATTTTAGGGAGCTAGGGTTTATAATATCAAATATAATTAGGAAGAGGCAAGGAGAGGAGATCTTACCTAGGGTTTCATCTTCATCTTCTTGTACTTCATGGTTTTCAAGATTTTGAGGTTTGATTTCCTTATGATCATGTGTAACTAAATACTTTTCTAGGGATCCAATGTAGCCTAATAAGAAGGTTTTATGTCTTTATTAATTCTATTTATCTTATCAATCCATTGCAATTCTAGTTTTATTCATTATCGTTTATTCAATCTTTAATTGATGTTATTGCTTGATCACCTTTAATGTTAATTAATTGATTGTTTGAGACAAGGTTAGACTACACACCCTAGCTAATCTTGAATAGCTCGTGTGAATGAATGATTAGTATTTTGTGCATACGTGCTAACAAAATGCTAATTGGTTCATGATTTCTTGAATGATTAATATTTGTGCATGCACCTTGACAAATGCACCTTTATTCTTGATTTCGAGTGCTCTTGTGTTTAATAAGTTTTTAATCATTAGGCTAGACTATACGCCCTAGCTAGTCTCGTGTTAAAGATATTAGGTTAATCTCGAACGCTTTATAATAATACCTTAATTATGTGAGTGCGAACCCTAAAAATTGGATTGTAATAACAATAGTTTGATAGTTGGCATGAAATTGGATTATTATGGTGAAATTGGATACCTAGGTTGTAGTTCATTAGTTCTTAAATTAGTTTTTATTGGTGTTATTTTGGCTTAGTCAGTAGTAGTTAATTTTTATTTTCTTTTTACATTTAGTTTTAATCAATTGTTCTTTAATTTGCTTGAATTTATTTGTTTAATTAAAGTATAGTTATTAGGATTATTTGATAACTTACAAATCTTTGTGGGATTGACCCTTGCTTTTGCACACTATACTGCGATAGCGATTCATGCACTTGCGAAGAAGTAAAATTATTCATCAATCGATTCGGTTAATAACCGGTTTATACAGAAAACTTGTTAAGTTTCAGTTTGGGATCTGCTTGAACTGAACCGGTTTAGTTAACCGGATTTTTCCACCCCTAAATTGCTTATTCAATGTCTTTTGAATTTTGACTGTCACCGCTTGAAACACCAAGTGGCGCGATATAGGACTGGGGCTGGCATAGTCGTTTCATGTGTCACCTCATATCTACTCTGGTGCAATAATTAGTGCCGGCAAATCGTCGGGGCATCATGGTCCCCCAACACCACCTATATGTGTAGATACATTGTGATAATGCACCGACGCCAGTAGGTGTCCGAAATCGAATGCCTCCCTGAGTGGGAGGCACCTATTTTATGGCATGCCCCAACGCCACTACGACGTAGATAAACATTGTCAAACTTGATCCCGACATGTCATCGAGTTTCAACGTTTGAAAGCTTGAATTCGAAGGAGTTCTAACGCCAAGGAGTGCAGTGGAACATTGTCCCAGTGAGTGGCAACGTTGAAGAAACCTCTCTGGCTCACCGATGTTGCATGAGCCTTGAACTCAGTCTGTTTGAACTATGTTCCAACACATTTTGGTGTTGGGATAGAGATTTATAAAATAAAATTTATTTTTAAATTTATTCAAATATTTTATGAATAATTTTTTTCATTTATTAGAACACGTATTGTAAACATATACACGTGAATATGACAATACAGCAAATCAAATATATAATTCTATCTATTCCATCTCTTCTTTGTGCCAGAAATAGGAGTTTGAACTAGCATAGGGGTTAAACTCCAATTCCTTAGATTATTCTTATTTTGCTTGGATATATATACTCTACCACTCTATTACACGATTAATACAATTTATTAATGCCTTCACTATCACATATGAAATTTCAATTCTGTCTTAAGCAATATCAACAAACTATATATGGTACATCTAATCATCCGGAGATACTTTCTCCAGCCTACTACGCTGACCCTCTTACTCTTGGCATCTATATAAACAGTGATAATCACGATAATGTTCTTGAAATTTCATATCAATGTATTGAGCCGTCCACGGATAATCCAAGTTGAATTCAAGTTGTGTTTGTTAGGAGTTCGCGCAGCAGAAAACATATATTCGAGATAATAACATAAAAAGTAAAATCATACCAAATAAAAAGACACGATATTTACGTGGTTCGACATAACCCGTTTACATTAACGGATGAAATAAATCCACTATAGTTTCATGAACACGATGTACAAGAGTATACAATACCATAAACCCAATACATAAAACAAAGCGGAAATAATCATAGTTTCTAACCATGCTCAACCCAGTACCTAAAGTGGAAACAATCCCAATTTCTAAGACACTCTCCCCATGGTGTTTAATAATCCTTAAATCAAATACCATGTGTTCTCATATTCTCTCATGACTTTGAATTGGCTCTCACCCCTATATTTATAGGTAATATATGAGATATTTTTTCCTAATATCATTCATATTTCAATTTCTAATAGGACTCTTAAATTCTATTCATATTTACAATTGTATTTTTTATTAAATAGTTTTTATAAAGATATACAATTTCACATGGGAACATATACGAAAGCGAGCTACAATATCCCAACAATCTCCACCTTGGCGAGTTTTCCATCATAGCGATGAATGTGAGTTTTTCATCACAACGATGAACATGACGAAGATAACGCTCCACCATCACGGTATCCAAGTCACAGAGTAACCTTATCCAATATTGCTAGCATTCAAGTCGCACAGTAACCATGCCAAATTTTGTCACCAAGATTCGAGAACCACTCCACATACAACTTAAACATGTTTTAGTTCGTCTAACTCATATCACATAAAGAAACACGATATTTATGTGGTTCAACATAATCCGCCTACGTCCACAGATAAGAGAAATTCATTATAGTTTCTTGAACACAATATACAAGAGTATACAATACCATAAACCCGATATATAAAACAGAGCAGAAACAATCCTAGTTTCTAACCACGCTCAACCCAATACCTAGAATGGAAAAGATCCAAGTTTCTAAGACACTCTCCCCATAGTGTTTAATAGTCCTTACATCAAATACTCTGTGTTCTCACATTTTCTTATGACTTTGAATTAGTTCTCACCTTTATATTTATAGATAATGTATGAGATCTTTTTTTTTCTAATAGGATTCATATTTCAATTCCTAATAAGACTTTTAAATTCTATTCATATTTATAATAGTATTTTTTATTTAATAGTTTTCATAAAGACATGCAATTTCACATGAAAACAAATAAGAAAGCGAGTCATAGTATCCCAACTATGCTTACATATGATATTTATTTTGTTAACCTTAAAAATGATAAAAATTGCAATAACAGTTACCATACAATATTAACTTGTTTGTTTACCTTTGACATCTAAATTATAAAGTATCTTTTATCTCACTTAATTTTAGTCCAGCCAGGATATGTTTGAGGTGCAATTGTCCTCACCATTATACCATATTGAAATGGAGAAGTTATAAGTATATGGCTCGATCAGCTTACCATTGTCTTATCGAGTTCCAGTTTAATTTTACCATATTTCTCCACTCTCTCTTTCGCGACTTCGGTCATTGTAATAGCAATCCAGGCCGATCCCATGCGATGTCTTAAGTTATGGTTTTGAACAATCTATTATTAATAAAATGCTGGCAGACTGCTCTTCTGATGCCACGTAGGATTGATATATGATCGCCAGTGGATGTTCTTAATTGGTCCACTTGTTTATTGTTTATGGGCTTGTTATAATAGTCATGGTTTCAATTACCAGTAATAATTCTCAAATATTTTTAAAGATATCACTAATGTAACTCTTTATCACAATCTCTTATATTGATATGCTACATATGTACATTTAATCTAAACATGATAATATTCATCAACCCTTCATTTATCACAATAATTTAGTGGAAACTATGCACTAAATATGTTCAATAATGTAACTATTTACGGAAACAGTCTCTTGCTTTCTGCCTTTTGCATTTTGTTGTTCCTAATATTTTAAATATATTCACTAAATCTAACTATTTTCTATTTATCACAATCTCTTAACTTTGATATCTACATATGTACATTAATCTGAAGCAGCTGCGTCTTCTGACGCCACGTAGGATTGATATATTATCGTCATGTAGGATGTTGTTATTTGTCCACATGTTTGTTGTTTTATTGGGCTTGTTATAATATTCATGGTTTCATTACCAGTAAATATTTCTCAAATAATATTTAAAAGATATTCACTAAATGTAACTATTTATCACAATCTCTTAACTATTGATATTCTACATATGTACTTTAATCTGAACATGATAATTTTATCAACCCTTCAGTTATCACAACAATTTAGTGGAAACTATGCACTAAATATGTTCATAAAATGTAACTGTTTACGAAAACAGTCTCTTGCTATTCTGCCTTTTCGCATTTTGTTGTTCCATATTTAAATATATCTCACTAAATCTAACTATTTATCACAATCTCTTAACTATTGATATTCTACATAGTACATTTAATCTGAACATGATAATATTCATCAACCCTTCATTTATCACATCAATTTAGTGGAAACTATGCACTAAAATGTTTATAAATGTAACTATTTACGAGAAACAGTCTCTTGCTGCCTTTTCGCATTTTGTTGTTCCTAATAACATAACAAAATACAATTTGAAATATCACACGTCTTGGATTATATCTTTGCAGGATAGTTTAACATTTTCGAATATTTTTTTAAAGATATTAATCAATTGCGAGATGATTGGATATTGTGTAACAACTCCATTCTACTCATATTCTTTTAAAATAGCATAGTAAAATACAAGTAATATAACATAAAAAGTTGGACCCAAATTTTTCTTTTATTAAATATATACATTCTTATACAAAAAGTTGTATCATGTACAAAAGGATCAAAAAAAGGTGGACATGTAGCCATTTCCCTTCGCTTGCCAACGCCCATCCAACTGTATCCTCACCTAGATCCTGCAAAAACATAGGGAACAACGGGGTAGACACAACTAATACTCAGTAAGTAAATCCTCTACTCATCTATCCCCGTAACTCTCTCTCTAATTCTTTCCTTCAATTCTCATTTACTCTCTCTTTTTATACTTTCTCTCTATTTTCTCTTCTCTACACTCTTTCTACTAACTCTCTTTTGTAAGTCACGGCCTCATCTTACGGAGGCACGGCCGGACTCGCTCCCGCTCTCCGTGACTTCTACTCATTCTAGCCGATCGGACTCGGTTATGCATGGATTCGGAACCCTTGGCCATGTGAGCGTATAACTCTCTCTCGGGTACTCTCGGGTATAGCCCTCATCCACATGCACTCTACACGGCTACACCACTTCTCTCTCTTATCCTCATCCCGCTCTCTCAATGCAGCATACATGCGGGAATACTCTACCCATTACTCACGTGTTCCCCATCGCACAACCTACTCTTTCTCTCTTTCCTTTTAATAAAGCTCACACTCAAGTTCTCTACTCTTTCTATAATGCATAATTAATGCATAGGATGATTCATGCTCATTAATGCACTCATGAAAGCACAATGCAATGTTGCATCAAAGACAATCATTATGCGCATATCACACTCAAGAAGGCATAACTTGAGTTTACACATCGGATTGCTACGATTTTTGTCTCGTTTTAAAGCTTAGAGCCAGGGCTATAACTATTATGTTTCAGTCTAACCCAGTTCAATACATAATTCCCAAAATCACTCAGAAAGTCATGGCTGTGACAGGGCAGTTTGGTACATGTTCTCACTTAGGCATTTCATCAAGCAACTCATGTGCATATAAACACTCTACTATAATTACTACTCTACTTCATTCTCCGCTCCATCCAAAATGGGGAAAACTCCCTCTATATCATAATCCCTGTCAGAAAGGCACTTCCAAAAAGTTTACACAACATCTCTTAAACTTCATCTCATTTCCATTTCTCAATACACATTAAAACACTTCTCATACATGAAGTGTATCCACAACCACCAAATAGCTACTCAGATCTCCTACTATCAAATCAACATCCATAGCTAAGTGTCTCACTGTCCCGACTCACGACGTGAATCATCTTAAGGCATAGCTAACGCACTTCTTATTTAGCTAGCGTGTTTGAAAGGATTTCTAAAACAAACAAAGGGATCAACGTATGTACGTTAGCTACTATTTCACGTTCTCCAAGTTAAGTGCTAAGTCCATCCATTCTCACAACTATTACACAGCAATCAAGTAAACCACTTCCAATAATGTCCAACAAACCATACTCATCGTTACTCGAATCTCATACAGAGATATAGATTTATACAGAGATCTCTACCATGATCTAAATCTATAAAAGCTATTCAAAGTCAATCTTGGTTGGGATGGACGTTACTTGTGACACGTGCTTCCTATGACTATATGTCCCTTTCGTTGTATTGAGTCTCGTCTACACGTCACCATCAAAAGCAAGACAGACAACAATTAGACTTCCTAAACGTGCATAGGAAAACTGAAATCTAGAGATGACAAAATCTCTTAAGACTTTATGTGATATTCTACATTAAAAGCTCTTGGCCAAGGATCTATCCTGAACGGAATTGATAAGGAAGTAGAGGAAAGCGAGAATGGACGGGGGGAGTGACAATAGGATAGTATAAGAGGAAGGGGATTTTCATTTTGGATACTGTAACACACGTAGTTATTAGCTCATATATAGAGTTACCATCACTTCCTGAGTCCATAGCTTGCCCTATAGAATTTGACTGTCCGCTCAGCAGCTCTTATAGATCTTCCTGTAGTGTTCACGACACTAATTTTCACATGTCTATTAGTGAACTAAGTATATCCTGTAGCTACACTAACCATCTTCACTACACGCACATGAAATCTACATTCACTCCCCTTTCTCCTGATTAGGGGTAGAATGGTCATTTTACCCCTATGAAGAAATATCTAGAAACCTCAATACACATTTTAGTCGACTCGTCCCGCGACGGCGAAGAAACTTCTGTCGCCTCGGCGAAAAATTACAGAGTCGACACCGCCATACACAAAGCCAATGTCGCCGCGGCGAAACTATTTTTCGCCCGGTGAATTTTGAAATTCCAAAATTCCTCAAGTTTCAACCAATTTCAAGGCAAACACTCAACATACAAACTCAATTAAAGCTGAATCAATGAACATTTAAACAATACAGCAAATCTTAACTATGTACCTCAAGTGGGGCGTTACATATTGATTGTCAGGGATTCTAGATTGTGGGAATGTTTTAATTTCAGAAGGGACAATGAGCTGAATAGCCTGATATGATTCTATTGATAAATAGGTATTATATTTTGTTAAATTATATAATTTTACCAACATTGAAATTGTGTAAATTCGTTAACCTTTTTATTGTTAATTATTTTATAGCATGATGCGATGCTAGACTATACCAAAAATAGAGTTGTAAATTTAATAACCAAATTCGTGAAGGCCATATATATCTAATTAAAAAGTGAAGGTCATACCATGTGCTGTACTTACAAGCCTGTTGAAGGTGCTTATCGTTTACAATTTCTCATGAATACTTCCATTGAGGAGATCAAGGAAGTAACAGTTGCTATTCCAGAGTTTAAATTTCAATTTGGTTGATCAATGATCTGCAAAATAGAAAAAAGACACATCTTGTTATCAGGTAAACCTTTTATTCTATTCATGATGTACATCTATATTATCTACTGTAATTCTAAATATAGTAAATGGTTTACAGATGTTTAGGTATTTTGAATGGAGTAGGTGAGATTGAAAAAATCGTATCAATAAACAGTATAAACAAGATATCATTTTGCAGATTGAACAGTAAGTTCTTTTCTGAATATCGTAATAATGTGGTACAATTTGATTATCTTACTCGATGATATTTTCAGGGAGACATTTAGAGTTTCATATGGGAAGAAATTTCGAAAAAAAATTGATGAGAGCTTGCCCATGGGAGATGACAAATCAGTTGTCATAATTATCACATCAACAAACGTTAAAGAGTTTCAAGGTATTTTAGGCTTTTGATATTGGATAGAAATTTATGGTTCAATAATTCGTGATTTTAAATGTACAAGTAAGATATATCTTAATAGTACTTCGGGATCAAGAATCTATATCAATCTGGAAATTGACAAGGTCCATCTTTGCAGAGAAGTATGTGTTTTAGCAGCCTTTTCTGCAAATATTTAAGAAATAATTATACAATTATGTCTCATTTGCTGTACGATTTGCAGTAATGAAAATATTCAGTGTTAAATTGCAAAAGAGAAAGCTAAATGAGATATCGGTTGAGGAGGAGATGTTCAAAATAGAGTATCTTTGAAATATCTTACCAGCCTTATGTGGTATAACTGGGATCGGATTGTAGAATATACAATAAAGGCAAAAATAATTGGAGTCAATGGCAAATTTGGTTAGTGTTGCTTATCTTGCAGTGTTCGTAAGAAGAAAATTCCTGATATGAACAATAGCAATTTCTGTTGTGTTAAATGCAACAAGGAGATAAAATTTCCACAAATGAGGTGATCGTTTTTTATTGAAAATTAAATAATTGTGTAAGACATGCATTAAAACGTTAACATTTGATATTTATTAATGAATATTGTTTGTTATAACAGGTATAAAGTTATATTGCAGTCACAGATGGCACTTTAAGCTGTTTTTATAATGTTTGATTCAGTATGCCAAAATTGGTTGGATTGCATGTTCCCAGTTATTGAAAACCCAAGAACACAATCATGAAAGAATTCCAGATGTGTAAATGCTTTTTGTGGAAAGACTTTTGTTTTCAAAATTAAGTTGTCAGAAACTAATTTGAAACAAGGATATGAGACTTATACTATATTAAAAAAATTTCCAGTCAATGATGAACTAGAAAATGATACAGCTACAGCGATTGGAAGATGTCAGTATATTTATTTTTTTATTTTAAGTAACACATTTTTAAAATTCAATGATAGCAATAGTTGCTTGACATTAACTGTTACTAATAGTTTATACAAAAATTACAGGCAGTTGAAGAGGAAGATGAAAGGATTCTCAACAGTAGATGTGATTCAACATCAGGCTTTAACACCAAAAATTACTGACAAAACATCAACTACCAAATCATCCTCGAAGAACAGAAAATGCAATACAATGCAATCTCTAATTCAGGTACCTCAAGCATAAGTAAAGAAAAGGGTGCAGGAACAGAACACCAAGAGCCAGAATACAATGAACAGGCAGAAAAATATTGATGAACCTTCAATACTGGTAAGAGATATCAAAGCTCTAGAAGGAAAAAATTGAGATTTTGAGAAAATTGTTGTTATTTTCTTCTTTTCTGGTTTTTAAATATATCATGTAATACTTATTACTAACTAACACAAAGTAGATATTCGTATCTATTTTTAGCAACATGTTTTTTGGCAGAATACAAAATTTCAATTGTTAGTGCAACATAAATATTACAAACAATTTCAAAAATCAGAGCAATTAACAGGTTTTTCTTGCGAACTTTATACAAGTTAATGTTTCAAAGATTATTGACATTAGCAGAGATACTGTCTTCAGCATGGCTTCTTCTAAAAATCTGCACCGGCTTTTGGGAAACTTGATTTAATGCTTCAGCACAATTAAAAGTTGACTACCTCTCTTTCTTCAGATAAATACATGTAACAAATTGTTAATATATCCACATATATATAGGATTCAAAGCAATGAATCCTTAAGTGATACAACGCATCTCATCAAATTCACGAAATTCAACAATACACCTTATTAAAATATTATGCTCACATTATTCATGCATATTAATTATAATGAATTTATCTATATATATCTACCTTTTCACTTTCTGTACCCCCCACATTCAATTAGACAGAAATATGAAAGATAACGTATCTCATAAAATATTATCATGAATGTGAAGAGTTTCTCTTGATCTAATTTAATAATAATAAAACAGTTAACTTCTAAAAACATTGAATATTCGTTAGTTAATAATACAATAGTATAAACCAATAACATGCAAACTTGCAGCAATTATAGCCTAAACCAATAACATGTAGACACTTGCTTTTCGGGTTTGATAACAATGCCTGTCACAATATCAGCAGCTTGATCTCTCTGTCTTTTTGTTTTTGCAAGAGCAGGTTGTAAGTCTGCGTTTTCATCTAGTAATTCTTTTTCCTGTTTCTTAAGGACATCAAGCTGTTCCTAAGCTCTTGTACAAGATTTTCCAACGACTTTTACAATCTCCTGTTTGTCTTTTAATTCATTTACAGTTTCTTCGATTCTTTTTTGTAACAAAATTATGTCCCCATTACACTTTTCCTTCTCAAGTTCTAGAATCCTCTGATTTCTTTCTAATCGCGCAATCACATTGGGTGAATCTAACCATCGTTGCTTTATTTCTAAGAACCCTAAGAAACCCTGTCAACAGAAATATTATATTGTAATTAGAAGAGAAGTAAATAATTAGAAACCTATAAATAAAAAATGACGTAACAGACTCCATTCCATAACACTTTGAACTATTAATATCATTATGCTTTCAACATCAACTTTCAGAAACTAAAAAGTCTAAGAAACCCAGTGAACAAAGATATTATACGATGCGTACAAAACAAGTAAATAATCGAAAGCTTGTAGATAACAATAGTATAACAGACTCTATCCCCATAAACACTTTGATACTATCATACAGTATTAAATGTATATACTAAACAATATAATAACCAGAAATTGTACTATAAAATGGACAACTATATTGACTAATTATAGCAATAACAGAATTAATTTCAAACAAAAATAACCTAACAAATTGCACCCCATAAACACTTTGAACTGTTTATATTATAATGTTTTCAACTTCAACCTTTCAGTTGCCATGAGTAACCATTCAAAATAATAATTTAATTGTATTGATTAAATCATGACATAACAAACTATTAAATGCATATTTTTGTGCTCACAATTTAACGGTCATAATTTTTTCTGTTTTTTAATTCAAACATGAGAGGAATAAAAATGAATCTGCAATTCACTGAGGGTCAACTTGGGAAAATGAGGCAATTCTAGATTGACTTTCCAAAGTGAATTAGTTGGGTGGACAAGAAAGCAAGGAAGAAGGGGTAAAGATATACTAATATTAGTAATAATTAACTGAATGTGAAGGGGTACATATATATTAATATTAAAATTAATTAATAATAATAATTAATATGCATGATTATATGTTTTGTTTGATGAATTTAGTCTGATTCATTGTTTATCTATATATTTATATAATGCCACGTAGGANCTGCCTTTTCGCATTTTGTTGTTCCTATATAAACATAACAAAATACAATTTGAAATATCACACGTCTTTGGATTAATATCTTTGCAGGATAGTTATGACAGTTTCGAATATTTTGTTTAAAGATATTAATCAATTGCGAGATGATTGGATATTGTGTAACAACTCCATTCTACTCATATTCTTTTAAAATATGCATAGTAAAATACAAGTAATATAACATAAAAAGTTGGACCCAAATTTTTCTTTTATTAAATATATACATTCTTTATACAAAAAGTTGTATCATGTACAAAAGGATCAAAAAAAGGTGGACAGTGTAGCCATTTCCCTTCGCTTGCCAACGCCCATCCAACTGTATCCTCACCTAGATCCTGCAAAAACATAGGGAACAACGGGGTGAGCACAACTAATACTCAGTAAGTAAATCCTCTACTCATCTATCCCCGTAACTCTCTCTCTAATTCTTTCCTTACAATTCTCATTTACTCTCTCTTTTATACTTCTCTCTATTTACTCTTTCTCTTAACTCTTTCTACTAACTCTCTTTTGTAAGTCACGGCCTCATCTTACCGGAGGCACGGCCGGGACTCGCTCCCGCTCTCCGTGACTTCTACTCATTCTAGCCGATCGGACTCGGTTATGCATGGATTCGGAACCCTTGGCCATGTGAGCGTATAAACTCTCTCTCGGGTACTCTCGGGTATAGCCCTCATCCACATGCACTCTCACGGGCTACACCACTTCTCTCTCTTATACTCATGCCGCTCTCTCAATGCAGCATACATGCGGGAATACTCTACCCATTACTCACGTGTTCCCCATCGCACAACCTACTCTATTCTCTCTTTCTCTTTTAATAAAGCTCACACTCAAAGTTCTCTACTCTTTCTATAATGCATAATTAATGCATATGGATGATTCATGCTCATTAATGCACTCATGAAAAGCACAAATGCAATGTTGCATCAAAGACAATCATTATGCGCATATCACACTCAAGAAGGCATAACTTGAGTTATACACATCGGATTGCTACGATTTTTGTCTCGTTTTAAAGCTTAGAGACAGGGCTATAACTATTATGTTTCAGTCTAAACCCAGTTCAATACATAAGATTCCCAAAAATCACTCAGAAAGTCATGGCTGTGACAGGGCAGTTTGGTAACATGTTCTCACTTAGGCATTTCATCAAGCAACTCATGTGCATATAAACACTCTACTATAATTACTACTCTACTTCATTCTCCAGCCATCCAAAATGGGAGAAAACTCCCTCATATAATCATAATCCCTGTCAAGAAAGGCACTTCCAAAAAGGTTTACACAACATCTCTTAAACTTCATCTCAATTTCCATTTCTCAATACACATTAAAACACTTCTCATACATGAAGTGTATCCAACAACCACCAAATAGCTACTCATCTCAACTCAATTCCTCAACAAGCATAATACATATTTATACATGCATACATCTCTACTCAATCTCTAAATCTCTACTCAAAAGCTTATTCAAAACTCAACTTGGTTGGATTTACTTACCTTGTGAAAAAGTGACTTCTCTAGCACTTTTCCTTCCCCTTGTTGTCTTGTCTTNGTCCATTTATTTTGTTTTTCTGTGTCTTATAAACAATGTTATATTGCAAAGTGTTTATCAATGAAGCATATTTTATTATCAAAAAGTTGCAAACTTACATTCTTAGATAGGTTATACATGTTTTTGTTGTGGACTCTGTAGCCAATAATAGTTTGTGTTTTGTGGCGAATAGAGTTTGTGTTGGATGATGAAGGATGACAAGTTTTATTTTATTTTATTTTTGCTCATTTCATGGTGCTGGGCAACCTCTTAAAATAGTGAAAGATTAACTGTTGGACCTCAAAGCAATGGCTATATTCCATGCAGGAACTACTAATTTTAAGAAGGGCAAAATTATCATTTCAATTATATTATTATGTACCAAATTATTGTAAGAAAAGTGTTGCAACCCTTCTTTTGCTTTGAAAAGGGAATATATTCCTATCATTAAAATGTTCCAGTATTATTTCATTCTTCAATTAATTAATTTATTCATGTCAAAACCACTTTCATAAGTTGTGGGACTTTCAACTTCTATGTATTGAATTCAATTAATTCAATTCCTGCTGAATTACAAACTGACTATTTTAATCTTCCATCACTTGTATTTTATCAAATTAAAAGAGGAATGTGAAAAATCTGTACTGTATAAATTAATTGAATGCATGTGAATCATCCCTATTTTATCAACACCAATAAGCAGTAAACATAGGGACCAATTAACAACATCTTAAATGGCAATCATATAACGATTCTCAGTAATCTTTAAACATAAAAACCTGATTAAAAAAAAAAAAAAAAAAAAAGAACAATAACAAAATATTCTATTATAATCAATATTTGACATATTTTTTTGTGAAACAATAATCATTTTCAATTTCTTAAAATATAAAAATTCAATAATAAAATAAAAACAATATAATAAATAAAATCGCGCAACGCGCGGGCGTGCCATCTAGTATATAATTAATAAGGAAATGAAACAAATTAGCAGGTTTGCCCAGGTGGTTAAGGGGAAGACTTGGGATAACACTAGTTTGAATCTTATTGTCCTCATTTAAAAAAAAAAAATGGTTTTTAAACCTTTGGTCTTTTTTTAATTTTTTTTTAATCCATTTCATTAATATTTAGCAGCTCCACCAATTATCTTTGCATGTTACTTACTCTTAATTTGGAAAAAGAAAGAAAAACCCCATTTTAGCATATTAGAATATATCATAATCCAATAAAAATACAATGATAATCCATGGTTTAGGCTTCTTATATAGACTTATATCTTATCCCAATTCATAATCCTAAAATGATTGTAATGATATACTATAATGAGTAATATTCCTAACCATAGCTAGCAATACTTAATCCTAATACTACTCCAACTTATAATAATAACTCTAGAC